>NC_092795.1:30904317-31215254 GCF_918797505.1 Bemisia tabaci
ATATATCCGCAATTTGTTCCAATCAAAGTGCATAAATTATTTTGAAATGTATATTTAATGAATTTCATAGATTCACTCTGAATCAACCTGCAATCTTGTATTCTGCCTAACGATAATGATCTTTGAATTAATCAGCACACATCACTTAAATTGCAATTTATTTTTGAAATTTATTTGAATGGTTCATGTAAGTTTTCTATGTTTCTTCCCAACTGTTTATTTTTGTGTCATCATTGTCCATCTTAGCCTGTCAAGTTTTCCTCTGCTGTCTGTAAAAGTCGTCAGAAAGTTTGACTGCCTATGTTCGAAAATGAGTGCCTCAATGAAGTAGGCTCACCGCTGAATGATGAGCTGAACCTAGTTTCCAATGGACGCAGCAGCGTTCGTTCACTACAACAGCTTTTGAACTTGGTTTGGTTTTATGTGATCATTCCATATGCACTCAAGGTTTGGATGCATTGGTACGGATACCAACTAATGCGATGCAGACACGAAATTAGAAGAATTTTCAACAGATTGCAAAACTATGCGTTGCATCAAATGTGAGCCATCTTGACCATTAGAAACCAGCCTTTAGAATTCTAGTTAGACTTTTGTAATGTATTTTGAATTAGCTTCAAAACATGAGCGTAGGTTTCTCATGAGTACCTGCCCATCATTTATCTCGAAATCTCCCATTATTTTCCATGCTGAGAGGATGAGGTTTCAATTTTTTTTTATAATGTACATATATATTTTTCTTCTTTGAAAAAAAATTGGAATTCTCATTCTCTTTTCCTACCTCACAAAATGCAGGTTTGGTAGAGTAAAAAATATAAAAGCCCTAAAGCAGGACTCATTGAGCTGCGCCTCCAAAAAATTGTATGATTTTCTTGGCTGCAAAGCATGTATTTATGTAATTTTCGTGAACAATTTTGTGATATTTGTGGGTTTTTTTACAGTGTATATCTTTTTCGTATTATTTGAAATCTTCTAATTCGTACCTTCATGTTCTCTGCTTTTTAGAATAAGCCTTAATTTTAGACTCTTTCTTTTCTGAATTTTCTCAGAAAATCAAGAAAGGACTGTATAAGCTGTTCAGCATTTAACACTCTTCCTTGACGTTTCTTTCCATTGAAATCTCTTGTCATTAATTTTAGCTCAGCAAAATTTTAAAAATTACTCATTGCTTTCCTCAATTTTAATTTCAAAGACTGAGTTCTGGAAAGTTCAAGATCTTACCTTCTCAATATGCTTGATGTCCAAAATGAAATCTCGCAACAAAGAAGAATACTTTTTTATTGGTTTTTTGTTTAAAAGTTTTCCTCAGAATATACATTAGGCCTCTAGTCTATTTTTTCAGGTGTTAAGGATTGAATTGTTCATGCGTAGTATCATTTTAATAGAATCGTTGAAAAGTCTACACTTTTAAAATACTGAGCACATAGGAAAATCAGCTATACCGAATTTGAGATATTAATTATATTAAAATACTGCTGCCCAAATTTCTCTTCTTACAAGCAATCTCCCATAAATTTTATCCTCCGCAGTTTAGTCATTTCAATAACTAGGTATCGAATGGAAATTTTACTTGAGCGATTCAGTTTGTCAAAAAAATTTACTGTTCTTAAATTCCAGTTTACTCATCAGCTGAAGTTTTCTCTCGAAGCTCTCCTCTCATTACGGGGAGACTGCAAATTTAGTTGTTATTAATTTTTTTTTTAAAAAACCACAAGTTGCAGACGTTCGATCTGAAGGTCTTAAATTTACCATTAGAATTAACAGACAAGTATTGTAGCTCAACCATCATTGATAGAAGATTTCAGAGTTCAATTCCACTCGATGGTTTGATTTATCTGAACCCCAACCAATTTTGTACTCTAAATAAGAAACTGTGACCCAGTGCAGCTAAAAGTCGTACAATCGTCCATTTTATTTTTTTTTGAGGAGTTGCTTCTGGTGGCAATTGTATTTCCTGCTTTCTCTCTCTCTCTTATAGATTCTCGATGTTTTTATTCATAAAATTGATTTAATGGTTGAATTTGAGAATGCTGCATCATGGTGGTAGCCTGTTATTTTGATGTAATCACACGAGGCACTTCTGTGACTCCTGTTATCATCAAATAGGCTAAAGTTGCCACCGTCATAATTGAACTCCTTTTTATTGATTTTTTTTTGGTCATTGTAACTGTTGCGATCCCCCATAGTATTTTGCCCTGTTCGTAGTATGATTTCATCAACAGATTTTATCTCTGTTAATTTTTACAGATATTTAAACACGTTGAGCATTTACCCTTCATTTTGTCAAGTGTATGTTGTTACATCTTTCAAAATAATTGTTAATCCTGTAGTTTAAGGTAAGGTTTAGTTTTAAGGAAAAGTGTACTACTTATTGATTTCTATTTTTCCCCTCCTGTTTTTCTAATAAAAAGTTTCATTCAAATTTTTTCATTTTTTCTCATTTCAATGCTCCAAATTCTAACCTTTCTGATCCAGGTTTTCAAGATTTTATAACCAATAATTTATCCCATTATCAAAAACAGACTAGCTGAATGGGCTCAGACATTTATTCCTCTGCCTCGACAGATTGTTACTTCCTGAATGATGTTATTATAAACTTCTCGTCAGTATTCAAACTATACATGGGATTAAATGGATAAAATAAAAAGACATCTAAAAAGGAATTATGTTCATACAACAAGCAACAACCTGATTCAATTTTAGCGGAGGTTAAAATAAGAGCCCTTCGTAATTCATGAGGATAATTCTAAAGAATTTTTGTGAATGTTTCTTGTAGATTCTCCATAAAAATATAATTGACAAGAATGATTTTTGAGAGCTTGATGTGTAGAAAAAAAAAAAAAAAAAACTATATCAAGGACTCCAAAGACCATTTATCATTAAGGGAATTAGAGGACGACCCTACATCTCAAATGCAGTGTTTCAAAATTGTTGCTTTTATTTCAATTTTCAAAAAAAAAAAACTAACAAATACTTTGGCATTACACTTTTAGAGAATATTTTTAGACAAGCAAGGAAGAGCCATATAGGTACTTGAATGTTCCTTAATTTTTCATGAAATTCAATTTGATTGGTTTTTCTTTATATGTATAAGTAAAAAGTTCAGTGTGTTCCTGACCATTATACAAAATGTTGAAGTTTTACCACGCTCATCGACTAATGTCGCAATTTAGGCTTAACAACATTGTAAAAATTTTATAACGTGATCTCAATAGTGAGATGAAAATGGGTCATTGTATGAAATATAAAGCCTTCTTCCTTTGAAAATGCTTGAGGAAGAGTTCGAGGTAGTATGAAAAAACCAAACAATTGCTTTGTGGGCTATTTTGAAGGGAGCAACTTTTATCAGCAGCCATTGCAAATTGATAATTGAAATATTCAAAAAAAAGTTGAGATTATTCACACTTTCACCTTTGACTTCTATCGAACTAGAAATTGGCAGTGTTTTATAATTCTTAATTCCTTTTTTTTACAGCTTAGCCAGAGATTTTAAAGAGTGTTAACTTGTGAATTAAACATTTTTTAGAAACTGAAGAATTTTATTTTCAAAAAAGTTGGTTGCTAGGCTCTCCGAGAAAAATCTGAGCATCAAAAGCTCAGAACTCAATTTTTAGCTTTAGCTTCACAGCATCCGAAACCATCCCATTTCAGCTTCTTTTAACTTCTAAACTTACTTCAAATAATATGATGGCCAAAGTGCAATACAATATATCTCCATTGCGGCAATTCAAAACTTCCTCTCCTACTCAACTTTTTTGAAGAGAAGCAAGTCAACTTCATAGCTTGAAATTCTGATGACAGAGAGGGAAAATCAAGAAAGTTTTCAAGGAATTAAATTCACTAGCCTCCTAAAAAAAAAAAAAAGTGTGAGAGGAGGTCTGAAAAGTCGCAGACGGAGCTACATGATTTCGTATTCTGGTGGCCATCGAATGTTTTATTCGAATTCTTAAAAGTATCATACAGCACCATTAGACTCAATTTTATAATACTACAGATGTGTAGTTAAAGACAAAAATTCGAATTTGTGATCTAATGTTAAATTCTGGTTTTCTTTAGGAAGGAATAGAAAAACTTCACACACTTAAAAAAAGAACAGGACTTTGCTAGGGTGAGTTTTAAAAATTCTTGATTGTTGCAGAATCCTCCAACTTGACTGATAAATGATCTACTTCCGCATGATCATTCATCTTACCAGCAAAAGTTATACAGAAGATGATGGTAGAAAAACGATCTCTCAAGGTTCTTCAGTAATTAAGATTTTTCAAAATCAATGGTGTAAGCACAGTCTCAGTTAATCTTAATCTAAACGGAGAAAGACATTTGCTTCTTTCATACAATAAAGTTATAGAAAAAGTTAAACACAAGAAAAGGATACAAAAAGGTAATCAATATACATCGCTGAAAAAGGGTATTATGGATAAAAAATTCTAGACCATGCATTTTGAGAGCCTTCACGCAGAACGTAAATGGTACAGTTGGACTACACTTTGCAAGAAGGAATGACAATTTCTGACTCATCCGTAAAAAACACATATGTCCACAGGGAAACTAATGATACATATGCTGTACCTAGACTGAGACAGAAATTGTAGTTCTGCATTGCAAAATGTTGTCCGGTTACAAATCATGCCCAAAAACACGAGCTCAGCTCATGCTTGGGGTTTTGTGAGGTAATTAGAGCTAGGGATTGTTAAGTGCATTCACACATCTTGATCATCTTTGATCAACGGCTTGACACCAAATAAAATGATGAATGTGCTCTCTTTCTCGAAAAATAAAAATAATGGTCCAAACAAGTCACTCCATGACGTTTGCAGGAACACGATTGAAATGTCCATTCTCAAAAAGACTTGGGTGCCAGAAATAAAAATACAATAAAAACAGGAAATTTGTAAATATCAACCCGTTTTAGATTATAGATAAAATAATAATGTGATTGATTAATTCATCGTTTTGATATTTTAGAGCTCTAAAATTTAGAACTGATTAATTAAAACGGTTATTACTGTTTTCCTTGTACTTTCATTCCTGCCAATTAAGTCTGTATGAGAATGACCGATTCAACTGAAACATAGGTCAATTCTGATTTTGAGTCTCTGAGACGAGCATAAACATGACAGATACAAAACAACATTATCTCCTAAATGCTCCCACTAACACTGTGAAATTTGTCCACATAAGAGAATCAAGTATCAGGGCTTGTAAGGAATCCAAGTTTACTGCAAACCAGACAATTTTTTATTTAAGGTCATCTTATGAAGAATCAAGAAGTTTAAACAAACGAAGCTGTCCCTTGGATGATTGAGGCCCTTTCAAAAACCAACTACATGATGCGAGTAAAACATTAGGAGCTGGTGAGAATAAGTGACCTCATGCTTTAGCTGATCATATGATTCAACGTTTGATACAGAAAAATGCATAGGTGTAAATGCACTTAACAAGTACGGAGAAAACATATTTCCTTTCACAAGACTACAGGAAAAAATCTGTAAATTGAATTGCATAACCTCATGCACCAATTTGAATGGCAGTAAGAGTATTTACAAATTTGAGCTGAAAGGAATAATCGCATTACTAACGTCATTTTGAAACAGTGGACAACAGTCATGAGTGCGAAACAAAGGATTTGAAGTTTGCAGGTATAAATGCACTGTTTTGCATCACTCCAACAAGTGTAATTCTGTCCGTGCAAGTTTACATGGCTGGCTGCACATTCCAGTTTGGCATAAACATGTACCTGCAGTTTCATAGTGAAAAACGCTGAGAGCTTCCAGTGAGTAAGATAAAATTTATAGTACTAGTTAGATTACAGAATAACAAGTATCGAATGAGATCTTATGCACAAGAATAAATTCTTAATACTGTAAAATAATTACGACCATTTTCCAAAAATTGTATAAAAATGTTGGCAGTAGTAATTGATTGACACAGTGAAGTATGTATTCTAACTATTATGAAAATAGCCAAAAAATTAAAAGCTGGCTTTGCATGATCACAACGGAGAGATAATATGTTTAATACTTGTGATCAGAGGTTGAACCCATTGATATTCCAAAAAGGCATTAATAATAACAACATCAATTAAAGTCACTCATTAGAGTTAAAAAAGAGAATTAAATTATCAGAAATGAATAACATTAAAATTGAATTTCACGACAGTTCAGAGTTCCTGAAATACAGACTGCTAAATCCTTCTGTATTTCGTGCACCGTCGACATAGAAAGCACCAAGGAAGAAAATGTACAAGATAATTGGAAAAACAGTTAAAAGGACAACTGGTGATAGAATCACACTTTGAACTGTTACACCAACACGGCTCGATTAAGATGATTCAATTTATGTTTAACCTCTCTCGATTTATACCATCCGACTTAGATCGACTTAGACTGCTTGGTGAAGTCCAAACTGACAACATTTTGAAAAAAGGAATTTACTATTGCTGGCTCATTCGAGAAACGATAAAAGTTCCATCAGTTTCCCTCTGCAGATAAGTGCTTCTACGTATTAGCCAAAAACAGTGTTTCCGAATAGTAAAATGTAATTCAAATCCGAGTCTGCGGATTCGTAACAATAACTAAAAAAATCTCATCTCTGAGTTATTAATTTACGTCAGCCAGACTTCTAGAATGATGTATACAAATGGAACACTTCAAAAATGATAGAAAATGATTGACATAAATTCTACTTGTAGGCCTCTGCTCAGTAGGCGTTGATAGGTCAGTTACTGACCTTAGTTTCGGCTTGATACCTAGCTTGCGCTGGTTGAATTTTCCTTGTCTTTTTGCCGATTTTTCTTGCTTTTCTTGCTTCGTTTTGAGTCGGCTAGTTTCGGCGAACGCTCGAGCAAGAAAAGAGCTTCGTGAAAATCATCAGAGCTCAGATTACTCTCCTGAATATGCAGTACAGAGCTTAAAGCTCCGTCAGTTGACGATTTCATGAAATGAAACTTTTCCCTATCCCTCTCAGGTTCATTGGCTGATTTTGACTTCTTTTCGCTGTACTTCTTCGGCGACTTACTCGGAGTGAGTGGACTTGAACTTCTATGCTTCTTGTCACACTGTTGCGCTGATAATTTCAAGGAGGTATCACCAAAGCTAAGATCCGAGATTTTCTGACGGGCCGTTGCACTGGTGGCGCAGCTGGACGAATCTAGAAATATTGCTGACGAGGACAAGGGTGTTGATGAGAGAGGGGATGACAAGGGAGGGACTGAGAGACTGGAAGATCGTAACTGACGACCACTCGACAAGGCCGGAGATTTCGGTTCGGGAGTTCGACTTATCGAAACACCACTGATAAATAGAGTTGGTGATTTAGGAATACCAGTTTCAGATTCGTAGTCTACACTATTTGAACCCAGCTGAAGTACTATCTTCTCTGATGCACTTGCATTTGCAAGTCTGCTTGATTTTTCGGTCGTAATGGAGTCCCGTTCGTGGGGCTTCTCGACAACTTCCGATTCGCTACTTGTAGATTTACCAACTGATTTGATTTTCGCAGTATTTATCTTCAAACTTCTGTCCCTTTTATGATAAAAATGGACTCTTGGCTCTGGAACAGTGATTGAAATGCTTTCAGTTGATAAGCTTATTTGCCGCTTGTTCTTTAAACTCTTGTGTACATACAGATTTTTGGTGCCAATCCAATCCTCAAATGCGTTGTGAATATTCTCACTATCTGTGTGACTCGTATTCGATTCTAGCGATTGATTCTGTTTAAAGCTGCTAAAAGTTTTCTCAGCTTTTGAGGGATTACTGGCAGCTGGTGGACAAGCTATGTCACTTTGGTTCAAGTTTTGATCGTTTATGTCCACAGCTGAAATCTTGCCAATGGTCCCAAGTCGCCTCGGTACGCTTGAAGATGAGGACAGCTGACTCACTTGACTGAGAGAATCCTCTGTTACGGAAGATTTAAGCTTCTCTGCTTGCTCCTCCAAGCTTGTGCCTAAAATATCACAGACCTGAAAACAAATTTAACAGGGTGAGCTATTACATACAGTAAATAATTAAGAGACTTTTTTGGTGGCTGGATAGCAACGAACACTTGCCTTGATTTTCTAGAGGAAAGTCAAGTAACATGCAAAACTGCATTTGAGAAACCATACTTTAAGAAAGCTTAGAAAATGAATTGAAATAGAAGAAAGACATAGAGAAAGAAAGATCAAATTGGAATATGATTCGCACTGTATACAGCTGAGAGCAGGATTTCAGCACTTTTTCAGGTAATTTCAGGGGTTCATGAAAGTAATCTTACGATTCTCCTGAAACTGGGTAAGAAAATGCTAAAAAGGAAAAGTTCAGAGTCTCTGAAAACGTATCGGTCAAAATTGAAAAGGATGCATAGTTTAAAGCTCATTTGTTTTATCAGCATTTGAGATTAAAATATTAGGTCATCTAGATGGTTCAAATCGGGAATATTTATGAGAGAATTTACCCTATGGTTCTGAGACGATTCACCTGAGAAGTTTCTTACAGGATAAAATATGTGTAATGTTTTTCCACCTAGAAATTTTCACCTAAAGTCTTCACGGAAGTGTCTCTCACCTAAAAAAAATTTCGTCTGATACACTAAAAAAATATTTTCCACTTAATATACTCGATTAAGGAATTTCCATTTACCCAGCAAGTCATACTTCTGTCTTCCAATATTTTTGGTTTTTCTACCAAGTACCACTTCTACAAGCATCACCTCTGTGTTATTTTGCTCTCTCCAATCTCTCCAACTCTCCAATCAAACAGAAAAAAGGCAGATAGTTTTTCCCCACCATGGTCATCCTTCTGACAAGTTGCTTATCCTTGGTCCCAAATGTGGTGTGGTGTGCGTGCGTGTTGGTGTTAATTTGAATGCACATGCAGCTACATACTGATTCCAGCATATCGGAGGGTAAAAAAAAAGACACGAGCTTCTCTCCTCAACTTATCTTTTTTAAGATATTCCAATTCTGTGCGCAGATATGAGCTGTTCTTTAGCGAGGTTTTTTGGGTATGTGAGTTATTGTTTTGCGCAAATTAGTTGATAGTGCATAAAATTCTTTACCAAGAGGTCTTACACATTTTAACTTACCTCAAAATCAGCATTGAAAGAGTCTGAGGTAGTTGTATCCTCAAGCGATGTCTGAGCTCCACAAACTGCATGTGTGTGACGAGCTGCACGGGAGGAAATGAGTAATCTCCGCACTTCATCTTCTGGACGTTCATCATGACTTGAGTGGTCCGAGTCTAAATGATAGCTGGAAAATTATTAGCGAAAAAATTAATTGCATGGAGTTCAACTTGAAACTACCTTGGAGTTGGCTGTGATTTCTACAAATTTTGAAGTTTCTGGTTAAATAGTGGTAAGAATATTCCGGTTAGTTTTTGTTTGAACATACAAGACACACGGTGACAGAGAGATCTTCAAACTGCTTTTTCTAAAATGAAAAAGGGCTGAAGAAAGATGTATTGTATACTTCCCGTGACTTCCAACTTAAATATTTATTTGTTTCACTATTGGTTTTTTCATCCATTAGATTTTGGAAATTTGGTGAAAATCTCTCACACGACAATCACCTCATCAAAATTCAGACTGAATACCAAGAGTAGATTGCCGAACATGAACAACAACAAAAAAAAAAAAATCATTTGATCAGTTCAAGTGCTAAAGCGGTATTACAATACAATAAGAAAAACCGAAGATAAATTAAACACTCCTATACATAGAATTCACCTTGTCAAAAACCAAGGATTGAATCTGAAAACTGAAGGGAGTAGGGTAAAAGTGTTTTACAAGATAAGAGAAATCATACCAAGATTCTTTGTCACCATTGATCATTAGTCGACCTCGTCTGAAAATGAGATCCCCTGTAGAATGGGACCGTTTCAAGATGCATGGATCAAAACTATCGGGAAAGTCCTCGGAGTCGTTATAAAGTCCAGTTTCATGAATGTCACCAATTTTAAACCGACCATCCTCTGCTAAATTTGGTATCTTCCAAGAACTATGAGACAGAAAGTCGCAAACAAAACAATAATTTCAATACGAGAATAACAAAAAAGCAAGCTTAAGACTGAGGTTTACTTCATCATTAATTTCATGATCACAGAATTTGATTTCTGAGACAAGATGGCTACAGCGAAATGCAACAGAATCTATTGAAACGAATAAACAGTCACATCGATCTTTCTTGTCTTAAACATTAAGACTTGATAAGACTAAGCTGAAATAGGCTAATCTGATGAGCAGTTTGAATGTAAACCTCTGAGTGAACCAATCTATCTATTTCACAGAGATGATTTTAAAAAAACAATGTATATAAAATCAATCAGAACGCTTTGGTAGATTTTGTTGATTTAAAACTCTTCATGTAGAAAATCTACTTGTAGCATCCAAATAATCAATCAGCTAATGATACTTTTTTCTGTAATCAATAACCAATCGATTGTTTGAACTAACTAAAACACAACGATGAGATCATTTAATAAGAGTTTCCACACTGACACCAATCGCACTACTCCATTTCAACTAGGCCTCACTGTGTCCTAACAACGAAGAAAAAATTTCAACAAATGTCAACTTGTGTGAGCATTTAGCATGAGAAAAAGATGAAAATCACTTCAGATGTATCAATTTTTACTTACAATAAATGTATTTTTTTGAGAGATTTCAAAATTTTTTTTAGTTTGACGATGTCAAAGCGCGTTCAGATGGTCTGCCGAGCTGCACAGCAGGCTCCGTTTCAAGCATGTAATTGTTTTCCGAAATTGCTGCACACAGCTAGCGCTAATTGTACTAATCTTATGAAGCCTGCCAAGCAGCCCAACGGGCTGTCTGAGAGCATCTTGAAATGTATAAGTAAAGGGCAGTTATTCAAAATCAGAAGCCTTGCAATACATATTATTTGATAATATTAAATCAGCAACTAAATATCATCTAAACATACGATGTTTGAATGATAGAAATTTTACCAAAAAATTTCAATAACTTATTGGGAAGGTAGTTTCAAAATGTTTGGATATTCCTCTGTGAAATTCTAAAATTTTTCAAAGATGTGGGCTGGAATCCCGCAATATCTTCGAAATTTCTACTACTTTTTAGTAGAAAACAGAAT
This sequence comes from Bemisia tabaci, assembly GCF_918797505.1. Taxonomy (NCBI): domain Eukaryota; kingdom Metazoa; phylum Arthropoda; class Insecta; order Hemiptera; family Aleyrodidae; genus Bemisia; species Bemisia tabaci. The sequence goes on from NC_092795.1 coordinate 30,915,404, forward strand.
TCAGATCATCACTTTTCAAGAATTCTCACAAATTGCTTTCTATACCAAACCTTTACTACAATCCAAAGATCGCAAAAATTGTCATTCTACTAAGTACTAAGGCAAAATTGATGCTATTCTTTTCATGATTAGCAATTTATTACCATGATTGTTTATCGTTCCCTTTGCTCGGCCAAACTGAAGACAGTGGGTAAGAGAAATCTGGATGACAACCATTGTTCTGTTTTCTCTCACTCTGATTCTTGATATCAACAGCAGTGTTTGCTAGACTTTTCAGAAAGTAATCCACGGTGAGATCCTCAGCTGTTTTCTCATAAACAGCAACAAGATGATTATCTAGTTTCTTATCGTTCTCCCCACATGAGGTGCTACCTGTCACTATCTGCGAATCATTTGTCTCCCGATTGTCAACTACAGCACCTGCAAGGATCAAAACTTGGTTTAAAAGTTAGAATCGTTATTTGGAATAGTTTTGTTAAAAAAACAGTTATAGATTGAGATCGGTTGATAAATGAAGTTAATATTGGTTCAAATGTGAGGCAAGAGAGGATGCTGATGGTAAGGTGTATAAAATTTTTTTTAGGTAAATAGCGTAAAAGGAGTTTTCCTTGTTGATTCAATCAGGAAGCACAAATGAAAGGAGCTGCTCATTTGACCATCCTACGAACTTATAATTGAAATTGATAGACAAAGCGTTAGACTAAGGAGACAAAGAGAAAATAAAGTGATCCTATTGGTTGAAACAGGTGGTTCCTACAGACTGAGAGGAAAAAAGATGGACTAACTATAAGGTCTCTTGAGGGTTGCCATTGGTTAGTTTACATACTTCCTTTGTCCATCGCAACCACCCGTTTTCACCAATGGGAAATCTTCATTTCCCATTCGTCTTCTTGATCTATTGCTTTGTCTATCAATTTCAATAGTCAGCCTGCAGATCACACAGTCTAAATACTTGCCAATATAAACCGGAAATTAGGTAATGATTCATCTATCGATATTTCCTGCCACATTATTAAGTTTCGTTCTGATTGAATCGTATCGTGCAAAAACCGCTGATGTTCATTTTTCCAGTCTTAAGTTTTTTTGGGTTGATAATACTTTTCAGAGTTACATGCAACCATGAAAGTCATGTTAATACTCGATTTAAGGTTCTCTCAATCCCTGAATGAGTCTCTGCACCACTTTCATGATTGTATCAACTCTTAAAAAGTGTTATGAGCATGAAAAAAACTAAAAACTAGAAAAATGAACAATTGCGGTCTTCGCACAGCACGATTCAATTGTTGTGTAAAAAATTATGTTGCTTCATTCTTATCAACGAAATTCCTTGGTTTCTGTGTCTGAACTTCTCAGTTCTTTACAAAGAGTAAAAGAGAAGAAAAACTCAATGAAATCGGCTGAAGTTTGACTCATTCTCTGCAATGTAGAATTGGAATTAATTTTCCTATTCTTCTTTACTTTAAAAAAAAAAAAAAAGGCTACTTGAGATAGACTATGATTGAATTGTTCTATTCTTAGCTGTTTTTCCATTAACAGTGATGAGAGTAACAGTAATGATGAGTCTCCTCAAATGAAGTGCTAACTCATAAGAGACTTCGTATGTGCAATAAAAATCACACACTGAAACTTTGAGGGATGAAATTTAAAGACATAAATAAATCAAACAAAAAATTATAACTAGTCATTTTACAAATTTGGGCAAATTACCAGACTTACTTTTATTATTCAGAGAAACATCATCATTTCTGAATAGAGGAAGGCACAAAACATACAAAAGAAAGATAGTTAGAATGACTCATGAAAGTCTTCTGTGAAACATTATTTTTAAAGGCATACAATAAATATCTAAAATTTCACTGCAAAAGGTAGTTGCTAGCGTGTTGATACTGTTAATTGGCCTCTATAAATAATATTGAGAGTTTGAAATAATATTCATGCACCATCAAAGCATCGAAGCAACAGAATTGTGCACTGTCTAATAGGGCAGTGGTCTAAAACTTTGTGCAAATACAGGTATTCAACCTCAATGATAAAATTTTGGTGCCTGAAAAAGTTCTCAGCCTGCGGGGCGATTATTGAAATGATATCGACTGTATGTCAGCGCTTTGTCGTGTCGCGCCATCGACTAAGCCATTGCTTAGTCGATGGCGCGACACGACAAAGCGCTGACATACAGTCGATATCATTTCAATAATCGCCCCGCTGGCGAATGTTTAACACTACCAGACACGGCTGATCAGTTGATACTTTACTAAAAAGTTTGGACATAAATTATAGCAACACTTAAAAGGGACAAAAATAAAATAAAGACAGCTTTGTTGTGAAAGTATGTGACTCAATTTTCTCATAGCTGCAGAAAATATTTGTGAAGGATGTTTTTCATCTCCACATTAAAAATTAATTTATGGTAGGAGAAAAAAAATTACATCAAAATGCAAAAATCTTACCCTGCTGATTGCTCAAGTTTTTTCTGTTTCATTTGATCCTCTATCATCTGAAGGTGCGACATTTCAATTGCTATCATCATATCCATGTTATACTTTGCTCTGCCATTGTTAATCAAAGCTACAGAAAAAAAAGAAAAAAAATTGATGGTTATGATAATACAAATAAAGTCTACGCCAAGTAAGTTTACATACTAGGTGAACTTAGATCCAATTTAGGTACACGGTGTGGTCCAACAAACATTGCTCTTTAAGCCATGGGTACACGCATGACATGCGAGAAATTTTGTTTCATTCAATTTTTTACTACTAGAGGCTGTCAATGGGCCGCTATTGGAATGATGCGCTATCATTGAAACAACTTTAATTCAAAAAACGTGACAGGGGTGTTAAACTTGATTTATGTTTTTATTCAATGGACCACTAGACAAGGTACGAATTTAAGCAATCTGATACATGTTTCTTAACCAGAATTTCACGTAAAAAACGATTCACACAACGAAAATTACGGAAACCAACTCCTAACGAAGATATTAACGTTTTTATTTCACATTGGTTACGAGGAATTTGAATTGCCCGCTCACAAGAAACTCAAAACTCTACGTGAGTCAAATCGCCCACTACAACGGTTTCAGCAAGCTTCTCAATCGAGCAATGTTCATTTCCCATCATGTGTTGTTCAAACTATTAGCAATTTGCTATAACTGAGCCAAAGCGTCAAGATTGAGGTTGCCAGATTTTTATATCGCAGAGACTGTCATGATAACGTTTAGCGCGCGATGTGAATCACGTAGAGCATTGAGTTTTCATGAGCGGGTGGTTTGAATTCACGCATTAAGAATCATTAAATATCTTCGTAAGGAGTTAATTTCGGTAATTTTCGTTGTGTGCATCGTGTTTTACGTAAAATTTTGGTTAAGAAACATGTATCAGAATACTGAAATTCGTACCTTATCTAGTGGTCCATTATGATTGAAATTTCAAGTATGAAATTCAATTGCCATTACCATTAAAATTCGATCACTTGCACACTTCTACACGAGATCCTCTTTTCCAGACATGGCACTTCCAATACGCTTTCTTAACATTAAACAGTTTATTTTACAAATTCAATGATTTTTGTTCCATGAGAAACTTTTACTTTCATGAATGAAAGTATCTGAAGAATCCAAAACTATTGATAAATTGTTGTTTATTAAAAAAGCGTTTGTGATTCTTCATTATATGTGAATGCAGTGTAACGTTCAATATATAGTCCGGGCTAGCATTTTCAAGCTGAGAAGATGACAACTAGGAATTAGAATAAAATTGAAGTGAAACTGTCGAGAAAAAGAGGACGAAAGTAAAAACTTACAACTGCCATTGGTATCATATTGAGCACAAACGAGACTGCAATAATCAGAAAAATTTGCAGATTGATGATTGGCAGAGAGTACTTGCTGACAGCCGATCCACTTGCATTTCTTTTGGACAGCATCTATTGAAGTTTGTTCCCCTTCCTAGAGAGAGACAAAATGAATTAAAGAGTAGTACCTTTTTTTTCCGTAAAAAGTGCTTAGTAAACAGGGGATTAGAGAACAGAAAAAATATGTTTAAATTTTCTTCAGTTGGTAATCTCCAGGTACGCCTTTTCTTTGTAGAAAAACAGCTTCATGAATGCTCTTGTAAAAAACAATAACCAATTAAAGCACATTAAACCTTAATTTTACTTGAATGTCTTGATTTTATTCACAGTCTCCAATGGTTGATGAGTAGTATTCTCATACATAAAAGTTTTCAGAAATCGGTTCCTTTTTCAGTAAACTGCTGAGGAGAGAGGATGGAGGTAAGTTTACTCGCCTCAGTGAGAGTTACCAAAACATAAAAAGAGAAAGACAGAAACAGACATACCTCTTCCGAGTCTTCAAGGAAATGGTAGATAGTGAGATCATTGTGGGCTCCACTCATTTCTCTAAGCCAGCTCTTCTTTGACTTGAGTTCTCTCAATGACTCCTTGAGCTCATCCTAAGTAAACAACAATTAAAGCACTAAACACTATGTCATAGACACATAAATGCAATATGCTATTCAAAATCAAAACTAAAACCTCTGCCAAGCAAAACTTTTTATGCAAAATTCATTCAAGTTCAGAATGTGTCCAAAGAAGTGCAACAATTTATGTACGTAACTAATAAACAGTAGAAAAATTCTTCACAATGGATATGTCTCGGCTCTTAAACTCCTTGCTTCGAAGAGTGTGCTACTGCCTAGACATTAATATAACACAGATGGATCATCTTGGTTCGACACATCAACGCAAAACTTTAAACAGATGCAACTTCTTAATTACAAATAAACAACATAATAATTATTGACAAACGCCTCTCATCAATTATCCTTACTTTCTAATTTTCTGGATGGCGTTTAATGTATGTATAAATAAAAAAAAAAACCCTTCTGGTTTTTTTTTTTTATTTAAGAAATTGCATCATAATATTAACAGCATTAATTTTGAGTTCCTTGCAGAATCAGGAGACCGGCTCAACCAATCTATTATCCTCGATTTCATGATTATTTATATTCCAACTTCACAAAGCTTAGCTTGGCAAATTTGTAAATTTTTTAGGTGTTCTTTAAGCCATATTCGGTTGAGACATATTATGCACAATGGACCCTTCCTAACTGCGGTATAATAATCTCCTTTTCTAAATTGTTACCATAAGTCACTTATTCTCTGACTCCACAACATTCAGCTTTATCCATACGAGTTAACTCTGTAGAAAATTGGACTTTACAGTTACAGAATAAATGAGAACAAAAAATAAGGCACAAAGAGCTTACAACATTCAAGCCGGAACTGACAGTGACAAGACGATGTTTCCTTCGCTTATGAGTGGCTGGCGGACTGATATCGGGCGGAATGAGACCTTTACTGACAGCTCGAGTGAATTCGTGTCGTTTCTGTCTGGCCAGACTAGCGGTCTGAACAATTGCTGCTCTTGGTGTTCGTAAATACGGTCGAGCAACAAGGCCAGAAAGTCGCTCGGTAACTTCTTCTAATTCATTCTGCAGAGAAAGAATAGATTCGGTTAAGTTGAAAATCCTGGCTATTTTGCTTGGGGATTTGACAAAATGAGAAAGGGTACAAAGTAAATAGAATTTGCTTCTAGTCTCTTCTTTCGAAATATTTACTTCCGAGAAAACAGGAAAGTGAGAGACAGAAACAATCGAAAATACCGACTTTTGGCGAGTGTTCTCTTGTGAATCTTGATACTTTGATACTTTTCTGAGACCTAAAGTACTAAACTCAGTAGGTAGGAGCTTCTGATTAGACATGAGGAAATAAAAAGTTATTGTAATGTTATTGAGCCCAGAAAATAAAATTTTCTCAATGACCACAAGATCGCTCTTACACAACACAAAATGAGATCAACAGTCATGAGCTCTACTGCTGATTTCTCAATCCAGTTCAAATTGAAACAATTTCCAATTTCAGCTTAGAGACACTTTATCATATTCTACCTCTCACATTTCTTGAGGTTGGCTCCTGTCAACTGAGAGGAAATAGATCATTTGCATTGATCAAAAACCAGTATTGCCAATATCTTACCTGCATCAATTCAAAAATTGTTTTCTTGTAGCCTGTGTCCTCCAGGTAATACCCATACACATATGATCCGCAGAGAACATGCCTAGCTTTTAACAATTCCCGGATGGCATCCTCCACAAATTTGGTGGTGCTTGCATCTACTGTGAGAACGAGAAAGAAATTAAAACAGGGAAATTGACGAATTTGACATTATTCTGACAGAATTGAAAATATTTGTATGAAGCCAAAATTAGAATGTTCCTTCAAAACTCCTGGTCACATTATAGGGCATAAGCAATGTAAAGCATAAGGGTAGTGATGCAAATTTTCATCTCATCTCTGAAACAGAATCTAATGCTAAATTTACACTCTAATAGTAAAATGCATCTAACTAGCTAATATTTACAACTTTTAATTAACAATGATGGAGATAATCTACACCTGTGAATTTCAGCCGCTTCAATGTTTTATGAGTGGTAGTTGCCTGTGTAACGATTCAGTGTGCAATTGAAGAAGTCACAGGCTTTTGACACAAAATTTCTCAACATTATTGAAGCTCTCCTTTCAATGACATAGGAACAGTTTTTTAAAAATAAAATGAAATATTAAATTGAGAGTGAGGAGTTCAAATTCAAATGGTGTCGAGGCTCTTACTTTCATTCCTGAAGTTAGCAGCAAGAGTTGCCATCTTTTTCTGAGCAGCTGCTAAAAATGGTTCTTCCAAATGTCGACTGTTCTCGTGATTTCTGAAGCGAGTATAATAATGTATAAATCTATTGGATTCCATTGTCTGTTCCATAGTCTGTTGGCTCCGAACAATGGCCTGAAAATAGGAATTTGCAAGAATGAACCAAAAATAACTATAAAGTGAACCCTTTTCTTAAACATAGTGAGTTTTTCAAAAAGCCAATAGGTAGGATCCATAATTCCCTTCACAGAAGGTATGAAGTTAATTGATACTGACAAAACAACTCCAAATTAAAAGGGATCTCAGATCTACTTATGGGTATCGAGTCTCTAAATGAAATTCTGATTTAATAAACAAAGTTTCTAGGGATATAAAATCATCAAAAATCTTGTTGGAATTTTTAAAACTCACTTGTTTTATTTATTGCTCAAACTTGTTACAAGAACTGCCTGTCTCCTTTTTCAGTGGATCTCTGAAATCAAGGATCTACTGGAGGAAGAGGCAGGTGGTTTCCAAAACGCAACTGAAGGATAAATAAACATTTAAAAAAAAGGTAAGTTTTAAAAATTCCAACAAGAATATTGATCACTTTTCTTTCACAGTTCATAAATCTTGAAAAAGAAAAAAAATAGCAAAAGACAGAAAAAAATGAAATTTTAGGTTAGAATAAGATAATCACCTCTGTGATTAGGACATCTTGCTTTTCTTCTGCCTTGCTCATAGCCTCAAATCTATTACACCTGAAGTATCCACCGGTTGCTGAGCTATGTTTTTTCCAACTTTCTTGGCAAACCCAACAAAAGTCATGCTTGCACTGGAAAACAGAGGAATGCCAAGATAAATTAATTCAATAAACACAATAGAAAAATAATTTAGTGAATTTAATTGGACTGGATAAATGAAAGACTGCCTCTTGTAATAAATGATAAAAGTAGAATTTGATGTAAGTAAGGCCACAAGGACCCCTTGAACTCCAGCGTGTTGTTCATTTTTGTGCCAAGGGAGGAATTACGATCGCATTGATTTTGGCCCCAGACAGGGGAGAAAGCATCAATAAACAGCGTAAGCTCAAAACAACATTAATCCTGTGAACGATTAATCTTTGTATGTAATGGACTTGTTTGATTACAAACAAACTCAAGGTAAGGTAAGATCAAGCAAAACTTTTTTTTATTTGCACCTTCAACCTCTACTTGATTTCTGCTCTGCAATTATTAGTATTTTTCGTAGTGTTTAATGTCTAAAAAATCTTCAAAAACTAGTGTTAAAAATGTCTCATCTTTCCTTCAGTTTGCTTATCTGATTTGTACCCACCTCTACAGATGACATTTAACATGTGATAAAAAGAGTGTGAAGTTTTGTGAACCGAAACTTCTGTTGTCTGCTGAGGGCACAGGTTTGTTTCCAATGGCTTGCTAGATTTTCATCATGATTTTTCCCTGAGCCAGAGGTTTGAGGTGACTTATTCTAATTCAACTATCCATAAATGCAGATTTTTTACTTGCAAATTAATTTTGAAAATTTCTCACATAACAATTATTTTGATGAGGAGATATTCCTATAGTACTTGATTCTTAACGTACAAATACCTGTTGGTCCACCATAAAATAAAACTCTTCTTTCGTGGATAATAATTTACCTTGTAACATTTTATATGATTACATCCTTCATTTTTTTGGATGGGTGATTTGCAGTTTGGGCAGGGTTTTGAATTGGTTACAAGCCAAAGGCAATTTGCAGCATCTTCACTTTCGTTGCAGTAGGTTTGGAGTCTTTCTGGCTTGATCTCAGCGATTTTTTCCTGCCACCGTTTCCATTGACTGCACTCACTGGGGGCATGTGCTTCGCCCAAACAATCCCTGTAATAAAATACAAAAGGTGAGATGAGGGAAACAAATTAATATAAATTTGCTACTGGTCATAAATGGTTATTGGTAAATGCTAAAGGCATTGATTGGAAATTATAAGCAATTTTCAATTGGTTACCCAAGAGATGTCTCTGTGTGAACACGTTTCAAGGTATTGATGACATATGACAAAGGTGATTGTCACTTGGTATCGGTTGAATGGAAAAAAGGTTGAAATGGAGCCCTTGCATGCCACAGGGATTTATAATTTAAGTACTTTTTCTTGAGTACAATTTTGCAAAAAAAAAAAAAAACAATGGTGCCACTGGTTTCCTCTAAAACAAACTTCCAAGCTTAAAATGTTTCAAATTTGAGGCCACGATCGAGGGAATTGCCTTTGTTCTTAAGAGAGCAACTCTCCATGCACAGATGGGAAGCAAATACATTAGCAGGGTTGTCAGCCTTGGCTTATATTTATTACACATTCTAAGCTGGTGTCTGTATTAACGTTTGACTTAAAAAGAAAAAATAATACTTACCAGCAAAAGAAATGCCCATTTCCACAGTCAACTGCATGCGAGGTTTTCTTTGGTTGTTTGAGCTGAAAATACTCCGTTTCAGGGAGTCTGACTGCACGCCCACAACCAGCCATAGGACACCACTTGATGGTTGGATTACTTTCCACAAATGCCTGAATGAAAATGAGACTTGGAGATATATTTTGAACAGAGAATCATGCCAACAGAATAAGTCTGAAGCCTAAAATTGTATACTGAAATCTCAGAGGTGCTTAGAAAACTCAAAAAATTATCAAGAATGAAGCCTGGGAAAAGGTAGAAAGGAGTCTTCTCATGCTCTTTTTAAAGCTATAGGCAAAGCTATTAACAAAGCAACAGATGAAGCAACAGACAAAGCTTTCGATAAAGCTATAGTCATAGCTCTTGTCAGAGAGAGGGCATCTGAATCACACTTCAGAGGAGTTTTATTTTATTTTCTACATTTTTGCCAGGTCTGATCAAAAGGTCCCCTGGATCAATATCAAAGTAGACAGCAAGTAAAATGAGAAATTTGGGTAAATACAGTGTCTGAAAGAATGAAGGAAGAGATGGAAAAGTTTTTAGAGGGCGAACATTACATGATAAAAAGACAAGCAATCTAATGCTAGAGAAAAATTGGGAAAAGAACGAAACTTATTTTTAGTTTTTACATTCCTAATTTCCACTGACTGAATGATTTACTATAAAAAGAAACAATCATCAAACGAAAGAAAAATGAGTCATTGATTGCTGGTATTGTAAAACTGTAATTGATTTTTGTCCACATTAGTTATGATGGAAGCGTTTTGACCCATTCTGAGTGCCTAAAAGTTAGAAATTTTTTTCATTCATTTGTTTGTTCGAAATTCAAAAGAAAAGAATTGAAAACTAGATGGAATTTTTACCTTAATATCAAAATGAAGATATTTTTTTGTTAGTTCAGCAGGAAGAATTTTATCTATGAAATCAGGAGCTATTAGGATGTGACAGTTAAATGCAGGGCAAAGAATGCTATGAGCATTGCCATCTTGAATTTTTGATGTTAAATACTGACTCCAACATGAGTGACAGAATTTGTGATTACAACTAGTTCCTGGAGGTATTTGATCATCAGAGTAGAAGAGGAGGCAAATATCACACTGAAAAAAAAAAATGAAAATAAAAAATAACATTGGAGAAATACTAGAGAAAGATCTTGACATTTTAAAATCATGGATTGAAAGTTCATTGAAAGGCTGCACTTTGAATATTGCAGAGCTACACAATCCATGAGTTCAACAAAAAAGTAACGAGTAAACAATATAACAACATAAACACAATATAAACAATATATATGTCGCAGGCAATTAGCAATCGCCGGCAATTTACAAGCCGGTGGTGAATAAATATAGAAAATCATGAAATTCAAAAATAAAAGAACACGATTAGAGCGCTGATTATGTTGCCTGCAATGGGAATAGGCACTTTTCCTTCCTTAAAAACATGGCAGGAATATGCACACTTAGAAAAGCGTATAATGAACTCTGAGACATTAGTTGGGTTGAGATCGGACAGGCAACTAAACTAACATCGTGACAAAGCGTACGGTATCACAAAAAATGAAGGCGCTTCAAGCCGAGCTCATACTTTTGAAGACCATAACCCTTAGAAATTGCATTATGCCGATGCGCATCATTGCGATTTATTGAAACAACGTGCGAACAGCTTGCAAATTGCTGGCGATTGCTAATTGCCTGCGACATATACAGGTAATTTGAAACAATATACTGTAGACATGAACACAACCCCTGACAACAGCGCTGGATTTAGGATGGTGGAGGGCCCCGAGGTGAATCTGTGGTGGTCAAGATGATGTGGTCAGGATGTGGAGACCGGGTTTTCCCCGAACGCTATATTATGTATGTTAGGTCCTTGTTAAATTGTGTATTTGGCAAGACACCACCGTGTCAAATTTTTTGCAATTCTTATCATAATTAAAAAAAAATGATTTTGTGATGGGGCCCCTGGGGCAATTGCTTAAGTCACCATGACAACCTAAATGTTGCTACCTTTCTCTCAGAGAAGAATTCTGAAGTCAAGTTGCTTTTCAGAAAGTTTTAACATGCATATGCGTAGATATGCATTTTTAAAACTTTTTTTGGAGGGATTGCAAAAACTTGTTGCAACATTAGAGATCTTACCAAGGTTTCAGAAGGAAACTGTTTCCGGCTATTACTTCTGTTCTTTGATTAACCTACCTGTTCTAGAAACTCTTTTATTTTTCCCGGATAACAAATTTTTGCTTTTTTGCTCTTGGCTTGTAAAAATTAGCCTCCCCATTTTCGAAGTTCTTGGACTTGACCTTCCTCCTAAATTCTTTGCATTGTCTACCAGTAAATGGTTGAGAAATTTCTCGACTCCCGTAAAGCCTACTCAAATCAAGACCAGGAGACAGAAGCATAACTTGCAATTTGTCTCGATAAAATCCCAGGGAATAAAACTAGGGAACTTAAGCAGATCTCACCTGTTGGTTTTCGGATTCGGAGCAAGTCGGAGCTGTTTCAAATGGATGAGGAGGTTGCTGCCACTGGCCAACTTTTGGTGTCACTTGCTCCGATGACTTTCCCTCAAATATTAATTCACTGCTGCTGCCAGAAAACTGCTGCCAAGCTGAAACGGGTGCTTCTACGCCGGCTTGTTCACAACATTCAACAGGGTTTTGCATCCACTTCTCCAACAATGCTTGTCGAGACCATTCTACGAGAAGTAATCAAAACAATATTAGTTAGTTAGTTAATTAATTTATTTATTTAAAGACATTCAGCATTTTAGGCTATTAACGTCTTTACAAAGAATTTGAAAGATGGGTGTATATACAAAAATTTAGATTTTTAAATTAAGGACTTTCACCCTGCATTGCCAATTTCTCATAATTGAAAAGGTGAAAAATATTGCGATCAACATTTTATTTTTTTCTCCCCCAGGTTGAATTCTACTAATATAATAAACATACTTTACAAAAGCTCAAATTCCTTTACACCATACCATTATCTCTGAGCAAGGCTTCAGCAGTAAACAGAGGGATGTTCAACATATCAGCTGTCTCTACTGACAATAAATCTTTTGCCTCTTGCAAATCCTGTGTTCTTAATCCAGAATAAACTTCTTCTTCCTCGCCGACATAAAGTTCATCCTCGTTGATTGTATCATTGTTATCTGCCTGAAAGTTTAAAAATAAATATGGATAAAAATACTAAGTATGCAAACAATGTATAATGTTGAGTTGAAAATTTGAATTTTAAGTAGAGACATCTCATCTAGAGTGAGTAAGGAACTTTTTGAAATTTTTTTAGATGCGGCAGTGATGCTATAGTGTAGAAAAAACTTAATAATTTTACATGATTTATCCTTATGGTTTACCATTATCATTAATAAATCAACTGTAAACTAAATTTATGGCACAATTGCTTAACCATCTTTGACTGTTGTTAATTTATGACAGGAGAAAGAGGTACTTACGAACACCATCCTTGATTCGAGGAACCGGGCTATATGATGATGCTCAGCTTCCATTGCTACATCACAAGGAGTTAATCTATCTTTGTTCTCACTAAAAATGGGTGCTCCATAATTCAATAAAAGCTCTACACAACGTTCCAATCCTGAGGCAGCTGCTGTATGTAAGGCTGTGTTTCCATTCTGTATTCAAAAGAAATTATTCTGAATTATTTTCGAGAAATTTGTAGAGTTACTTTCATTTTGTAGAGCTATTTTTCTTCGATACCCTACAAAAGGTATTACAAAAGAAAAAAAAAGGGGGGAAAAAAATTCAGTGATTAATGGAAAAAATCCTTTGATTTTGACAAACTTGCACTGGCTGCTTTAATATGTATACATCATGCATCAATAGTGAAACTTCTAAACATCATATCTCAGTTTGCAATATTGCAGACTTCTTTTTGTACTGTATCCTTTCGCCGGAAAGTGACTCGACCACAATGTTAAAAAACTGCTGAGATTGCTCTTCTCCATGCACAAAAAATTCTGAGAAAACTTCAAGAGATGATCTTGATATTTTTTCTTTAAAATACTAACGTAAGAGCAGAAATTTTAAAACACCGCAAATGAGATGCATTGTTTGGGAGTTTCACTATCAGTGCATTTTGACTCCAAACATATGTTCTCAAAAACTACTTTAGGTAGAGAAGAGGGGCAGGATAGTCTGTGTTAAAGGAGAGTATAACGCAATTAATTTGACAATATAAACACATTTCTCCACCTTGTTTGACAATAAAAGTCACCTTTCTTTGGATAAAATTCTATTCCTCCCTCAGCCATAATGGTCCAAGCCAGAGATTTTGCGTAGAGCTTAAGAGAAAAGCTTAATTCATGGAAACATCGTGAGCTCCCTCACAGTTTTCAAGCCCCTCTTTAAATTTAACACAAAATTACATTACTTACATTATCTTGAGCAGTTATTTCGACTTTTTCTTTTTCATTCGTACCATCAATTTGCACACCTCTCCATTGCAGAAGGAGGGTGACACAAGCAGCTCTCCTCTCTTGGGAAGAAAACGTTTTGTGTGCTCCGAGCTGACAAGCGCAATGAAGGGCCGTTTCATTGTTCCCGTTCTTTTTGTTCGGATTCCCATTTAAATCGTTCAGAAACGTTCTGTAATGATGAATGTTAATTAGGACTATCATTAAGTAATAAGAGAATAGGTTCTGAAGATGAGGGGATGGGTGGTCAAAGATACTACGTATTATGATAGCTATTAGGAGGCTATCATGTAAAATTGCGTATATTTAAATACAAAGGTATGCATATCCATTGGACGCATTTAAATCAAAAGGAGCTATATCCATTGTAACATGAGCCCTGTCATGCATGTATTCTTATGGATCTCAGGGCTCATGTTAGAATGGATATAGCTCCTTTTGATTTAAATGCGTCCCATTGTGATATGAGCCCTGTCATGCATGTTGTGGATCTCAAGGCTGATGTCAAAATGGATATATTTGTAGTTCCTTTTAATTTACACAAGTCCAATTAAAAGGGAAGAGGGTAGAGACTAGAGTGATCAAAACAGTTTGATATAGTCATCTAGTCCAGATCTTACAATGATTCATGTGAAGCTTGTGAACTACTATAGTTTTTACTTTTTTCATATTTCTCTCAACTTTTTTACCCGTCAACAGTTTTGGCTTTAATGAGTGCTGCTCTTCTTTTGTTCCTCTCTTCTTCCTATTTTTCTCCATTTTAATTTAATGGAATATATTTTCAATAAATAAAAGTAAAAGAGAATAAGAGAAATAGAGGTAAAAAAAATTGAAAAATAATTCATGAAGTGGTTGTTTTACCTCAGTAAATGTTTCATTCCATGTTTTGAGGCATAGTGCAACGGTGTGTTATGTAAATGACTGTCACCGTAACTGAGATTTGGGTCTAAATTTTTTCGCAGTTCTGGAGAGCTCTGATAAATCTGAGGAAAGAAAGAGATAGTCTTTCAAAAAAGATATACATAGTAATATAGTTTTAAGATAATTTTTTTATCTGACAATTTTCTTCAGAAATGAGAGGGTGACAATGATACCAACTTTGAAAATACTTAAATAAATAAATAAATAAATAAATAAAAAAAAAAAAAAAAAAAAAAAAAAAAAAAAAAAAACATGGTGTTAAAAATAATTAAATCAAACAGGTTTCTCTAAGAATCAATACTGAGAACTCTTTAATTAAATCTAAAGCTTGTTTTTGATTAAAGTTCCTAAGCGCCTTCACACTCAGGTTTCTTTTTTCAAATGAGTTTACTAAGGGCAAAATTGTCTTATAGTCCGATTTTTTTCTATTCTCTTCCTTTGATTTTCCAAATTTTCATAGGTATTCTGTTTGTTTGCCAAAAAAAAAAAGAGAGAAAAAGACAGACCACTGACCACAAACAAAAGATATCAAGGGATTCAAAAGCCTCAACAAAAATGAGTGTTCTCTGCCCTTTATTGGATACTAGAGCTGCGGCATGAACCACAGCACCCAAGATTAGAAAGAGGCAAAATAACTTCCTGCTTGTTGAGACGTTATGGCACAAAACAGAGGAAAAAGGATTAAATACCTGCATTGCTGCAAATTCATCTCCATTTGTGAGATATTTTTTAAACTTAGAAGAGGTGCTCCCCATTTTTATTAGCTAATTGATGAATTCACCAGACAATCCAAAATTTGAGCAACCGCCACTTTTCTTTTTCATTTTTCAGGCATAAGTAACGAAGTCCTAGGGGAAGGTATTCATCCAGTTGATTCTCATGAGCACGAAAAATCTGTAAAAAGAGATCAAGTTACAAATAGTACTGGCAACTACTTCCTACTCTGTAAGTGGAAACATTTCTATGGAGAAGTTCTAACTTGATGAATAAAAAAGCTTGATCAAATTTAATCATACCAATGTGAGGCTCCGTAAGAATAATGCAGAACAAACTAGGACTATCATCATGAACTTTCAGATGGATCTGCAGATTTTGCTTTCTAGCATTACCAGTCATTACCAGTCTCCAATTTAATGTACGTTTTAACATTTACACACGTGACTTGGGATGAAACAACCAATAAGTAATCTCTAGATTACCTGATTCTTGAGAAACATTCACACAAAACCAACCTTCTAAACCATCATCAAACCATCATTCGCTCTAGTTTTTAGTATCGTGTTAAAAACATTAGATTTTGTGAAAGTAAGTATATTCCTTACGACTTAATTTAGATCCAGACTTCCTTATTTGATGGTTTTCGAAAAGCACCATAGGGAAAAAGATGAAAAGTGGAATTCAAGTATGAATGAAATGATTGTTTAAAGATAAGTAACAGTGATGTTCAAGTCAAATTTTTCTTAAACTTGACTGAGTATCCCTTAAGACGGTGCAAGGTAGGTTGAAATTTAAAGGCATGAAATGAGTGACGAGAGGGAACAAAAATGATTTTACTGACATAAATTAACTTGGCTCTTATTAATTTTCTTGAATTTACTAAATTAAATGGGCCAATGTAAATTTTGCTCTAACAGCTACCCATAATCTTGCGGGCTCATTACCTGCCAATTAAGCGGTAGATCCCTCTGTAAAAGTGCTGTTGAACATAGTAATTCAAGGCAGCAATAGTTCTGGCACGAGAACTTATCTGAGATCAGAATTCGTCAACCTAATGAATGGAGGCTTCTGAACTCCGTGACTTACTTCTAGCATTAAAGCACAGTAAAATCCATGTTTTGCCAATCAATTTGAGACTGCTCAATAAAGGATGATTTGCAAGAAAGGATTAATCTAGAGGATAAATAATTATGGGATGATGAAAACTAGGAAAAGAGCAATGCAACAAATATGTAGGAGACAAAGGCACTGTCAACCACAAGTATCTCAGGGGCCAACACTTACCTTTTGGAGGCTGTCACAATGAAAGTGTTCAATTGAAAGTAAATTTCTGATGGAGAAAGCTATCAAGAGCTAAAAACTTCAAGTCAATGACTTTTCCTGAGTATGTTACGGGTTGAACGACTTGATCGAGAGTCTAATCACCTGTCACTTTGTCATTTGTTTGTATAATTGAGGGCTCTGATATGACGTCACTTATCGCGAACAATCGAAAATGACTCTGTACCTAAAAACATGTTTAAAAATCGATGTATCTGCAATATATCGAAAAGCGATGTAAATAGTAGGTTGTCATTTGTTGATAAACAAGTGATAATGGTGATAACATAACGGGTAGTGATAAGAACCAATGTTTCCTTTATTTTCGTTGGAATTTCTCATGATTTGCTTGGACATCCTTCAAATATATAATTCTAATTCGCTGCGCTAGTACGAAAATGCTCAAAGCTTCATAAAGTAGCAGTAAGATCAAGCGTTTGTGCCTCCGGTGTATCATCTAAATTGAAAATGGCCGTTTGTATTGCTGTAATTGGGAAAGAGGTAAATGCATGTAGTTGAAAATTTTCTCTTTAGCTGATCCTGGATTTTATCTGTCATTCTTAATCAGCTTGATTATTTTACTAAATATCCTGCAAGTTAAATTCTAGACTTGTGCATTGGTGAAAATCTTACAACAACCTCTCTCGCAAGACAGGACGTAGGCATTTGACGGAATGATTTCGGAAAATCAAAATATGTAAACATTTTGTATGCATAATTTTTCTTCACAAATATATTCGCAGGCAACTGCCGCAACAGTAAGGTGAAAAAGTGGGCTGTCTCATTCTCTATTCAGCTACACTCGAATTCCTCCTAACGCACAACTATTTGCATTTTAATTGACCTGGGCCCTGCGTCCCATGAAAGTAAATGTTAGACAATGCACTCGGGCCTTTTTGGTTAAAATATGTTCGACTGTGTATATGCTGTGCATTACATATTTATTTTTCTTGTTTCAGAATTCTCCGAAGTACATTTCATGTATTAACCCAAGTATGGAATTACACTTCCAGTATAAAGTTCATGTGTCTCTAGATGTTGTTGAGGAAAAGTTGCAAGCAGTCTCAAAACCAATTGCAGATGTGACAAAGGAACAATACTTGGGATTGCTTTACTCCACTGAGGAGCATAAAATGTTGGTATACTGTTTATTTTTTGCTAAGTAACGCAATTTTATCATTCCATAGCACTCTCTTCCACAATCACACAAGTACCTTTTAAACTTCCACTCCGAGACACATTTTAATTAGCTACCAATTGCAAAGATTAAATAACATCATTTTAAACATTTTTTGCAAGACCATCTTACGCTTATGCTCTGTTTCAATACAACTAAATTATTCGTCAATTCAATTAAATTAAAATTAATTTTTTCAAAAACCTTATGATGATACAATCCTTTGGTCATTTGCATCAAGTACTATTTGAAGTTGCACAATTTTTAATTGGAAATCAAGGCTGAAAATTCCAAAAAATTTTGATCATTTTTGGCTTTGATTTCCCTGCACACCAGTGTTTGTGAGGCACCCAGTAGTGTTCTACCATCTTTTTAAGCATTTAATGTACCCCGGCCGATTTTTAGTGTTATCTTCTTAAATATATGTATGTAATTGTACATATAAGTGTGGTAGAAATATAGAAACGCACCCATCTTCTTTATTTTTTCAAGAGAAGAAGTATTACTATTGACACTATTACAAATATCATTATGTAAGTTTCCAGAGAACAGGTAGGTATTCTTAAAAAAAAAGGAAGAGAACTCCTGTTCAATCATTTTGAGCAATAATGATGATTAGTTTTCCTCAAAAAAGTTAAATGTGACAGGATATCGGTAACTTCACAACCTAACATACGATGATTTGTGGCTCCATATTCTCTTCAGCAATATTAATCAATAAAATTTTAATTTTATAACTACTGTTTTTTGTCCTCTCTTTCTCTTTCATTTTGAATATTTCAGTTTATTTTTTATTAAATCTGAAAGAATATAGGACTTGAGAAAAAATTCAGAGGTCTATATTTTGGTCAAATTAGGTAACTTTAATCAGCATTCATTTTAGCCCTAAAGCTCTATGGTTGATCATTGTGTATCATTAGCGCCATGTTTAAAAAGATAACTTACATCAGAGGAGCGATGCAATCAAAGTCAATGGAAAATTGGTGGACTTTTAACCAAATTAGACGACAAGGTTGATTTTGTCCAATCTCTTTATCATCCTTAGATTTATAATTGAAATTCATCCTGTTAGAGTGACAATTACTGATTGCAGCAACAAGAATAATTCCATCATTTTTATCTTACATTTTGATATGTTTTGTTCTAGATATGGGTATGTCACAAACACCAAGATCAAATTTATCGTGGTTGTTGATTCCAGCAATACATTACTCCGTGACAATGAAATTCGAATGGTATGTATTTATGTATTTTACCAATAAAACTCTTAAAACAAATATCCTGATTGTGAGGTCTCCAAATTTCCACATAATTCTACTTTTAAGTTGATAATTGACATTTTAGTACCAAAGTTTTAGAAATTGTTCAATAAGGGTCAGGAATAATAACAAAACATCTGTGATAACTTATTCCATTCATTCTTTTAAGAAGAAAAATGTGATAGGAACTTTGAATACATATTGAGAAAGGTGATTTCGTAGTTTTATCATTGATTCGCTTCAAAAAGAAGCCTGAAGATGTCTTAAATGTTGAAGATTCAATCAGGCACTAGAATCATCCCTTGTAAGAGAGAATTTTAAAATTCTGTCATGATCTGAGTTTATTTTCAAAATATTAAAAATCAGTAGGGACTACTGTATGTATGTGTAGTATACTATTTTTTTTGGAAGGGGGGTGAGCTGCAAAGCCCTAGTGCAGTGAAAACTAGTTGATCCAACTTTAGTCGGCTGTCAAGATGGGGTTGAATTTTACCTTTTGCGACACCCTATTTTCTAGATGTAGGAAAACACTCTTTTTTAGTAACCTTCCTAACAGAATTTTGTCATAGAACCTTTTATTCTAACCTCAGCTCAATAATATACACTGCTTCCATTTTCCAGATGTTCAGAAGACTGCATAGCGTTTATGCTGATATCGTCTGCAATCCCTTTTTCATCCCTGGAGAAGTTATTTCATCAAAGTGAGTATCCGTAAATAATCTTTTACTTTGATTATTATTCATACATTATTTTCAAGCATCTGATGAGATCTTTGTGAAATCTAAGAACAAATAATTGGGTCCACTTTGAACCATGACTGCTCAGACTTTTCCTTATTTCTTCAAATAAGATATGAGTTTTAGGTATAAACACTCATGATTCCGAGCATACAATTAAAAGTTAAGAGTCCCTTCTGGTAGTTGACCCTGAGTTCTGTGGCACACCATGTCTTCGTAAGATACATTATCCTTCTCCTTCCATCTTTTAAGTGAAATTTTCCTCCGTTTTATGCAACCTCTCTTCGTTTTCCTACAAATATTTTACTTCATCTGTTTCAGAAAATTTGATAAAACGGTGAAAAGCATCATGTACGGCGATTAATATACTTCAACATCTCCAGTTTAAATGTTATGAACGTGCTGTCTTGCCTGTGATATTTTGAGGAAAGTTCATTTTAGGTATTAGTTATCTATTACTAACACCTAAAGCTATCTTTTTATTATGATCGAAATTCATTTCAAATTGAGTAATATTTGTACAATCTTTTTTTTCAATTTTGTACGACATTCACTACAATAAACATATTTGTAAATATCTGCTAGAAGAAAGTCCTTGTGTGTTAAATGTAATGTATGAAATGTACTTCCATGGATGAATGTGTGTTGTTTAAATGTAATTAATTGTTACAAATAAATATGCAAAAAACAAACTCTGAACTCTTCTACTTATATGTTCCACGGAATCACTGAAGTTCAGTCTACCTGTTGTTTTGCTTGCATGTCCTCTTTATACAAGCAAATTAGAATGAAATTCAAGAGTAGTGCTAAATGGACGCTGCGTATATAAGCCTAATTCGGCCCGTTTATTCTGAGGCTAATTATAAGAAGCCCTGACTGATTGCGATCTACCCAGGCATCTGCGATCAGCCATTGACGCATTAGCCATTAGAAGCCTGGGCTGCTTGCAATGTGCCTGAACCGACTGCAATCTGCCAAAAGTCAGAATTGGTTTGTAACATACACAAGAATTTCCGAGTATCCTGATAGATTATAAAAAATCTGTTAAAACTCTAAAAAAAAATTAAATGAAAAGCACAAAAATAAATTGACTAGTCAGCTAAATAAAATGTTTCATAAATTTATTGTCTGTTTTCAAAACTATATTTACAAACTTTTATCTATACCCAAAACAGACAATTGGGAAAAGTATCAAAACAGGGCAAAAATGAACAGAAAAAAAAGAAAGAAAGTACATACAAAATGAGAGGTCAAAGGTGAAGACATTCATATCACTATCATTAAACAGCGGAGACACTATTTTCCATCCTCTTTTGGCTGCCCAGAAAAATCAGTCGCCAAATAAGTGAGAAGATCGTTAAGGCCTTCAAATTCCGTTCGACTCTTAGGAGGATCATTCTTTGGTATTTTGGGTAGAATATTACCCATGGTCTGCCTAAACTCTTGCATCTGAAAATAAAGTAGAATGCTTTAAACATCATGGATGACTATAATATAAAATATAGTTGTAAAATTAAAAACTTGTTGCATCAAAAGAGATCTTAAAAAAGTTGAACCTCTGGCAAGGGTTACCTACTTAGAGAAAATAAAGGGACTGATGAAGCCATCGATATGAGTGAGAGCTCATTAAAAAAATAATTGAGATGTTCTTTACTTTCTCACTCTCCTAGGGTAGAGGAAATATTGTCATCCTCCAAGGGGGAGAAAAAAAAAGTTGAAATTTCATCATTTCAAGATGTTTTGAGGTCCCAAGAGTCAAAATAACCATACTTGAAAAAATGTGAGTCTGCCGTCAGGTGTCCCCCAAATCTGTGTACAGCGATATCTCAGAATCTATCTGTTCGATTTGATTTCATTCAAAATTTGCAGAGAAGACCTTTTAACTGTGGACAACTTAGTCGATTGATAGAGGTAAGTAAGTACGCATTGCTATATTTCTCATCTGATCAGAGAGTTATACAGAATATAATAAAAAAAATGATAAAATCTGATCAGAATCAATTCTTTTGACTTTTAGATCCTATCCTTTCTAATGAGAATCCATCAATAGTTTATGTTTAAAGCACCATTTGATACAACAGCAGCCTGATTATTAAAATTGGTTAAGATAAAGAGAAAATGGAGCAATCCTATTGGTGGAAGCAGGAGGTTGGAATGGACAGAGGAGGTCAGTGGTAGACTAACTAACGGCAACTGATGAGAGTCGCTATAGTTAATCCATCATTTCCCCCTTTAATCCAAGGCCAACCACCCCTTTAAACCAATAGGATCACTTTATTTTCTCTTTGCTTTCTTTGTCCATCAATTCAATTATCAGCCTGCTGATGCAGTTCTGAGTCTTTTTTCCTCTTAACTAAGTATGTTGACTGAGTAATACAAGAGCAAGACTTACATTGTGGGCTCCTGAGAGTTTCCATATTCCAAAGAAAATCAATCCACAGCCAGTCACAGCATAAAATGTGCCCCACCTCAGGGCTCTTGTGGCAAGCTCTATCCCTGAAACTTCCAGTGGCTTCTCAGGAACCATGCCTTTGCTAAAACTAACCGGATCATTTCTGCGCACAGCTGCCAAACGGGATCCAAATGCAAACACGAAAGACATGCCAGTGACAGACGCTAGGAAAAGGCCCGCTATAAGTACAAATAAAACACATAATCAAATTAGGGAATTCTTGATGAAAGTGTTAGGTGTGAATGAATGTTTAATTTTTTTCTTCTCTTTCAGACCAAGTTCAAACCTTCATTAACAACTTAACATTGAAAAATCAAAATCGAGCCACAAGTATGGACCATGAGGCGATTACTATTTGTCTCTTGATACACTGCTGATGTACTGGTCAGTCGCTGATCGTGTTATGAAATAAAGTCAAACTCCCCAAAAGGGCGAACCTCAGAAACAATAAATAGTGCGCTTAAAGGATCACCTTTCATGGGATGTCAAGTATGCCTTCCTCTTGAAGTGGAGTATTAACCAAAATAATTTCCATTGATTGATGAGGAAAGCATTCCCAAAGATGCTTTCCAAAAATCCAATTTAAGAATCTCCATTCTAGAGGTCACTCATCTTACGCTGAGACAAATGTCATTTGCTAGTAGCTCTGAATGAGCATTTATCAACAGGTTAATGGATGCAATCAGATGGCAGCATCAATGAATCATGACCCAAGCAAGACTCTACTTACAACAATTGTTACAACATACAATGAGTGAGCTCTAATAAACTAAGAAAATTCATTGCAGGAGGAAACGCTGGGGTTGAAAGATATTTATCTTTTGACAAATACTTGGGAATGAATAAGGAGAAGACAATGTCACACAGTGGAAAATTTCTCTAGCTATGTAAGAAGTTATCCTTCTCCTGATAGCTGCTACGCAAAATTCATATAGTCCGCTCTTCCTGCATGAGGAAACACTCCTCAGGTTGTCATGTTCATGATCACAGAAAGATATCAGCGATAATATATCCCTATGGACTACAGCTTACACCTAAACGCATGGATATAAGTTTGGAGATGAGATCATATTTGAATCTGAAACAAACGAGAAAGTATCCTGAAACTCATGCGAGTAAACACATTCAAATGTAAATATGTCACCTTTGAGATTGTAATATTCATCCTTAGTCTCTGGTGCTTTTGAGCTAGCATTATCGGTAGCGCCTACGTCACTCATTAAAATTTTTTAAAGAAACGCATGAATTCAAAGGAGATCTATTTTCTTCGATGACATTATCACTGAAAATTCAAATCCACCGGACGGAAAGTGCAAAAATATAACCTGAAAAATTGTCATGTGCCAGAAGCATGGAGTATTTACGGTATCTACGAGATATTATCCTGTACAAGAATCTGTTTCAACGACGCCAAAAAACTAGCCACAATCTTGAATGCCTTGGATTGATTGGTCAACGTGAGTTATGGCGCGCTTTTAAGGTACAGTAAATCTCTAATGAGCCAATCAGATTCTGTTCCTGAGACAGAGGATGAGGAACGGCTGTTTCTGATAGTAGTAGTGATAGTCTCACTCTCAGTCCCTCTGTGTATCTTATCAACAAAACAAACTAACCGCGGAAATTTTTTATCAATAATATCTTTCTTAAATTCTGCTCCTTTATTTTTCTGTCGTGATGATTTAGTTTTACTCTCCCCACGAAATAGAATGTTTCTATTTTAAACAAAATTTACTTGCACTGTCATGGCTCCAGCAAAAATTAAAGCATTGAACGACAATTCGTCCGATGAGAGTGAAGTTGATGAAGAGAATCCCACTGTCACCAGGGAAGCTTTAGTAAGTATCCTTTATCTTACTTTGGGTGACTGAGGTAACTTATTGCATATTGAAGTGATGGGATATTCACCGAGTTTTAGTCGTCGAATCAGCTCTGATTGGCTCGCATTAGTTGATACTAAATTGCCATTACGTGCTCATAACAAGCCGTACCATCTTTTTCATGGCCTCTATTATCCTAAAAAAGTTTTGCAGCCCTCCAGTAACTGAACAAAGTTGTACTTTAGTTCAGTAATCATAATATATAGACAAGGCTTGCTGGCGGCTAGCTGCACGTTGGCTGTATCAACTACGTACAGTCCTTGCATTTTTGCCCTGTATGACTGCTCCGAGTTGCACAACTTGGAGAACTGATGCACATGACAACAGCTCATGTTTGCTCGCTCTTGGAATTCAAATAGGTATTTATTGGTATAAGACTTCACGTTGTTACTGCACTGTTCTGATAGTTAGCGAAAATTAATCAGGAACACACCCTCTCCTAGATGTGCCGAACAGGTCTTTTAAATTGTCATTCCTTTCAAATTGCAAAGTGAATTTCACCGAACAGAATCTTACTTTCACACATATTTTTATCATATAGCTCTCATATTTTCTAAATTCTCTTTTTCTCTTTTGAAACTTGATCCAAGTTTTTCTTCCTTTTGTCTCTACACAGGAAGAAAAAGCTCTCATTCGTTACAGAGAAATATTAGCTCTTCAGCAAGCTCACAAGTGGGATGAAGCTGAGGAAGCATATAAAAGTCTCTTGAGCAGCGACATTCTGGCCAAGGTAAGTTACTCCAATTCAAATTCTAATACGTTTATTTCACTTCAAGTACAAATTTCACAACCAACTGTAACAAAGATTACAAAATATAAAAATAATTTCATCTCACACCCTCTAAGTAAGACTTGTGGTGGGCGGTGCTATTAATTTTCTGTTGTGATCAATTAATGCTTAAGTAAGACTCGTTTGAACTTGTCTCTCAGAAATAAATTTTAGCTCTTCAAAAACCCAGTTAATTGAATTGATTCCTCTAGAAGCCTGTTGGAAACCATGGAAAGGTTGTGAACAACATTCCCATCGGACAGTTCTAAGGGTCCAGAAAATGCTGAATCCTGTGCTTATTCTGGAAGTAGTCGAGGTTTTTTTTTTTTTTTTTATTATTTTTTTTTTTCCAATTAATTTTCTGAATTTTCTTCTCAGTTCTCTAGAAGCAGAAACAGCATTGGTTTCAGTGAAAGAGTCCAATTAGCAAGTTGGTTTCAGTGAAGAATTTTGCCGAGTGTTCAGCTTTTTTGTGAAAGAAGGGTCTTACCTTATAAAAGAAAGAAGATAATGCTCTAAAAATGACTTTTTTTTTCATGTGACAAGACTACTGGAACCCTTGGTCCTGAAACCTGCCGAGTACAACATTCTCTTCTTCACATGAAATACAGTTGCCTGAAAAATCTGGGTAACATTTTCATTCAAAAGAAGGATTTTCAGTCAAGTTTAGACTACTACTTGCAGGTATGATCATCTTCTATGGCATGATTCCTTTGTTAGTGTTTGATGTAAGTAATTGTACTATCTGTTCAGACTATGTTCTAGGATGCGGCTTACTTGGGTTAGGTAAGTATGAAACTTTACACTTTTCAAAATATGGACCGTCTCAAATGATGTTATTGTTACAGAACCCATGATGAACTTGCGAAAAAAGTTTTTTCTCAAAGAGCAGTAAAAAAATAGCCAGATTTTTACAAAAGTTAATATTGATAAGTATAAAGATTTAGTTGGCTAGTGAAAAAACTGTGAAAAACAAAATAAAGTGAACAAGAACTTGAGAAATTCCCATATTCGAAACATTAGTTGTTTAAATTTAACTGTACGTATACGTGCAATAGCATCTAGAGTCCTTCGGAAAGTTGTAGGAAATTTCTACAGTCTGAACCTTTTTTTGAAAAAAAAGAATAAAAAATGTGGGACTATTATTTCTCACTAGTTTTGGTTATCGCTCTTGAGTCTTTGCCAGGTTAAGATTATTTTTTAAAATCTGCGTGGGAGGAATTTGGAAATTTTTTCTCAGGATTTCATGAAAATGTGGAAGTAAAAGATGCTCTGCACCCGTAGTATCCTTCTATCTATTCCTTTCTTTCAGCGCATTATGTATTTTTCTCTTGTGTTGGCAGTTCCTTCTTTTGATTATCATTTGTCATTTGGTTTGTTGTTTCAGGCTGTTGAGATTGATAATTCTGATATAACAGTCTGGTTCCGAATAGGACGAATTGCTATGAGAATTGCAGACTTAAATTTGGCCATCTCTGCTTTTCTTGAGGTAAAATAAGTAATATCCTTTATTCTTGCACTTCCAAAAACACTTTCTGAAAATGAATTTCTGCTGAAGTGTCTAAAATTTGTACTTTTTTCCATGTTTTCTCTCCTTTTTTTTTCCTCCTCCATTTATGCACCCTTCTCTGTTTATAATTATCTACATGGGTTTTATTAAAAAATCTTTCCCTGGAATACACATGACGCTTCAAATAGTTTATTCATATGCCCACAAAATCATGCTTTTTCACCCCATCTAAGGAAATGAGGGGTTTGGCAAGTCTTACATAATTATATAGGGAGATTAATGGGTGTCTCATTTGAGGGAGGAGGGGCTTATAGCGGTCTAATAGTGCCTTACGTAATTTATGGACAGCCCCTAAATTAGCTAATTGCATCAATCTGATGGTTGCTCAGAACCTTCACCGGAAAAACAAACCATCAGAATAACCACAATTTTGAGGTCAAAGAAAATTTCAAAATTGCATAATTTAATATCATGAGTCAACTCAAACTTAGTTGAACTCAAGTCTATCTGTACTTAACAACATTTATTTTTTCCTGCCAAAAACCTGTCAATAAAATATGAACTGTAAAATATGGAATAAAATCACCTTTTTTAAGTCTCTGCCTCAGGTAAGCTACAATTGTTTTCCATTGTAGTTGTCTTTTAGATAGAGTTTAAATACAAGCACCATCCAATGTACTGTCTCAAAAAAATTTCATGAGAAAATCAAATTGCACAAGTTGGAGTCTGAAAATCAACACCTTAATAAGATATAAGTGTTTAAAATTAATATTGAGTAAGTGGAAATAATACAAATGGCGTAATTTGTGTAATCCAACTTCCACCTAGTCTATGTTAAAAATGATTGTTAATATCTCGTCCAAGAGTTGAGTTTCTAAATTCCGATTTTGTTTATCATTTTTAATGTAAGATCTACTGAAGAGAAATTCCTCGCCTACCTCAGACCTTGTCAAGTGGTCCATTGTGATCCAGTATACTGGCACTGTTACATTTAGGAAAATGGATAGCTAAAAAACTACACTAATAAATAAATAAATTAAGAGAGGACACAGCCTAACTATTTATATTGTATGTTGCAGGGTTTACGTTGTAACCCAAGGCACTGGCCTTGTCTGGATAACATAATAACCATCTTTTATGCTGTTGGAGATTTCTTGGCCTGTCTCAGCTACATTCACAAAGCATTTGAACTGGATCCAGACTTTTGCAAAGGTCACATATTCATTAAAGAAATTGAGAAGAAACATCCTACTGTGTTGAAAGACTTCAAGATATTTTATCCCGAGTGGTAAGTTATTTTATCATAACTCTCTCAATTGAGACTAGATTGCATTGAATTATAAAACCCAATTTTTAGGAGCCAAATTAAATTTTTGCATGCGGGCCATCGCGATGCTGCGAACGATGCGTATAGAGAGTGCCTCATCGCTACCGCTGCTTCCCGATTGCGAGTGCAATCTGTCAAATTTTTTAGGTGCCACGATGGCCCAGCCCCCCAATTTTTAGGCTTGTTGGCGCCCAGGGATGGCAGAACACTGATCTCCACCATTACAACCTTTATTTCAATGTCTTTTTAGAACGAATGAGTTAATTATACTCGAAACCAGTGGCGCCAAACTTTTACATAACAAATTGAATAATGTTCTGCATGCAATAACTCCATTAATCTGAGATAGGGACATAACCAACTACGACCCAACTAGTCCAAACTGAAAGAGCAAAAATTACTGGCCATTACCTGTTTTTTTCTGTTTGCAAAAAAACTGACTTTTTTTAGCCACTTGATGTGAACAAGATTCCTTCCTTTCTGTCTCCAAAATTTATCAACAGAGTCTAGGTGTTTTGATAATCTTTGAATGACCCTGGTTCTCATCAGTGCAGATGAGGAAATTTTATCAACACTTCTATTTGAGCATTAACTAAGTTATTTAATTGTGGTTTCAGCTCACTTGAAGGACGAGAGGAACTCGGTGTAGAAAGAGAGGAAATCCAATTCATTCTTGATGAAGTTGAGGAACTACAGAAAAATGATCGGGCAGTTAATCGCCCTGCTCCAGATGAGGAAATCCCTCCTACACAGATACTTAAACCATTCAAGAAAAAGAGTTGGCTCAACCTTGGGCAAGCTCTCTTGGCGCTGCATGAAGATCTCAGTAGGAGCTTCCAGACTAGCATATTTTCCCGGGTAAGGCTGAAAGACTCAGAGGCGGAGTCACCAGAGAAAGCAGACAAACAACCTGAGGATATGGAGGTAGAAGAATGTTTAGAGAATGCTGATCATACTCAAGCGGGAACGCGAAATAAACGAAAACGCAGCTCTCCAACACTTGCAGAGCAGTTGCGGTACAGTGACAAAAGACGGTCAGCGCGTGTTAGAGACACTACTCGCAAGCAGGAACCAAGCTTAGCTAGGACTCTGTGTAATTTAATTCCTCGTTCACTGATGCCTCAAAGAGAGGAACAAAGCAACAAAGATTTTGATGTTCTCAGATGGATGAATGAAGATTCTATGGATACAATGGATATTTACCGTCTTTTTGAGAACAAAGAGGGCTGTTCAAGAGAGTCATCCACCTCTTTAGGACCTTCCAATAATATCTCTATAGAGTCTCGAATCAAAATTATTCAGGAAGAGAATTATTTTGACACGAGTGAAGAAATTAATGAATTGAAGTCATTTTTAGAGACACACAACGAGAAACCCTTCTTTGAGATTCTGACACAGTTTTTGTTGCATCTGTCAACCAAGTGGTCCGCAATGTGGCCACATGGTTTGAGCCAAGTTTATCTGAGAATCTGTAAAATCATCCGAGGTCAAGGTCCTCAAAAACAACATACAATTTTTTTACTTCAACAACCCACCGATATTGTTCGGGCAAAAGATGAATTGGTTCCTGAAGCCAAAGCTCTCTTACTATTTTGTGAACTTCTGCTTGATGATTGGCTCCAGAAAGAAAGTGAGGACAAGAAAACAAGTTTACTTGGAAACAGTTTACTTGGGGGTGAATTAAGTTCACTGATGTTGGGGGAACTTTGGGACGTCTGCTCATCAGCAAATGATACGATTCTGAATGTACGGAGCTATTGGTTTGAAGCTCTTCTTTATCTGCACTGTGGAGAAACCCTTTCTGCCGCTAATGCTTTCAGCTCTATAGTTTGCAGCATCGATGATACTTTCAAGTTAAATCTACCCAACTTAGTCAATAATTTTGAAATTAGCAAAGCTGTCGCTCAGAAGTACTTGCATTCTTTGAATTGGAATGAACTTCTTCGCGAGGTCCCATCTCTGAGAGACCGCGGTCAGTTCTCTGAAGTAATCAGCATATTAAAGGACTGTTTAACCAGTACTAATCCTATTCTCCAAGCTGCACAACCGATTATGGACAGATTTGAGCAGTACTGTATTTTATTGGATTCTTTAATTGAGCTGGAAAAATATCAAGATTGTTTTGAATTTTGTGAAGCCTGCTGTCACGAAGCTTTGAACAGCTATCGAGGGTGCTATTTGGATGAGAATTCAATGGAAACAAAGATGCGCTACATTTGCATCATCAACCGTTGTTTGCAGGGCATGCTTGTTTGCATTGAAACCATTGGTGAAAAAATAGTGTCTGAGTTGAAAGAAGGTCGTGGAACTCGGCTAATTCAAACCCTGAGTAACATCATATGCCATCAATCAGAATACAATGAAGCAAGTGTTGATGAGACAATCAACTGTACTATCCCATGGATACTCTTTTATTATGTCATAAAGTCAACGGAAGCTCCATACGATCAAGATTTGATGATCCCCATCTCTCTTCAAGTTTTATTTACAGCCCATGATTATTTAGGAAGACGGTCGTGGTGTTTGTATGATGAAGCAGCTGTCCTTTTTCTAATCCTGCACATAGTGGAACCAATCTTACGATCTCCGACTTTAGATTTAGAAATCAGACTTGCTCTGGTGCAGCAAGTTGACCAGATATTTTTCTGTCTCTACCAACATCCTTACAAACGGAATAAGCCTAGGCACGTTGTGGACCACAATGTTCTTGGCCTGGCTTTAACCTGGAGTCGTGCTGTCCAAATGTACCGTTTTTACAAGCCACTGGAATTGCCTGCGTTCGACTCAAACAAGTCCTCAGCCATTTCTGGTGATTTTGAAAGTTTGGTCAAACGTCTCATACCTCTTATACCCAAAGATCTCAATCCAAGCCATCTTATGGAGGGAGTGATGGCTTATCTTAACCGTGAGGTAGACAACATACCTGAAGTTAGCCCTCTGTTGCCAATTGAGATCGAAGATTGTTTTTATTTTCTTGGTGATTATCATTTTAAGTCCAAAAGTTGGGGTAAAGCTATCAAATACTATTTACAGGATGTGTGCCATAACCCACTCCGGGTTGATTCATGGGCAGCCATGGCACTGGCTCGAGGAGGGCAAGTTGAAATGAAACTCAACTCATGTGAATCCATTAAAAGTGAAGAGGAGTTTCTAGACCAAGCGATGATGGCTTGCCAGTGCTATAAGCGTTCATTGGAAATCGATGCCCAGCATCCGACGCTATGGATCGAGTATGGATCATTCTCTTACATGCTTCACTCCTTCTGCTCCAGGCTCTTGAAACAGGAAACAACCAATTTGAGTTTAGAATTGTTCGCCACTCTGGAAGAGGTGAAAGAAAAAATGTTGCAGACTTCGTTCGACTGTTTCATGTCAGCTAACTCAGTCTACAACAGTCTTATATTGGAGGGAAATGACATGCAAGATGAGCGCTGGCTCCACCATTTCATGCTGGGAAAAATAGCAGAAAAGAAAGAAGAACCGGCAAATGTCTATATTGATCATTATTTGAAATCGACAGAACTGCTCCATAGCAGCGGAGCTCAGTACCCCACCACTGTGAACTACTCAAATCCGCAGTTCTATGCTGTCGAAGCTCTTGAGTTATATTTTCGGATCCACAGCTCAATTTTGAAACGAATCGAACAGTGTGAAGATAAACCGTTGCCCCCCTCAACAAGGCACCTATTCAAAACGACTGTTGAGAACCTCATGAAAAGCCCTTTTGCAACTCACAATCAAGATGCGTCCATCAAACTGTCATCTAGCAACCTGCCTGATAACCATGATCTGAAGGGGGAGGAAGAGAGCGAGGAGAACTCTAATTGTATTTTACCGGAGGTGGAGGATCTCATGAAACATCTCCTCCAGAGTGTTTTGGAATCACTCATTGCCCATGAGGAAGATGTCAAAGAGGATCCAGAAGATGCAAGTGCATTAGGGGAGAAAAAAGAGGATGATCTCAAACAAGAGGTGAAAACAGGTGGTTTTCCAGAAAATCTTGAAGTAAAGCAAGAACAAACTACCGCTCAAGGAAGCTGTTTGGAAGAGTCAGCGCTAGAAATTGTTTCAAATACAGATGGAGATCACATCAAAACAGAGATCACCTGGGATGTTCCTGCCAAGAATTCGATGAGCCCAAAAGGAAAGGAGCTTGCAGAGGAAATAATGCAAGTAGCGAAAGAAACGGATGGTTCTCAAAACGACGTTGAAATGATCGATGAGAATGAAATAGATCTGCAAGAGGAGAACCTAAAAGCTAAGCAAGAGTTGCTCAGTTCGGACGAGCATGAGACTGATACAGAAGACGTGTGTGAGTCTGAGAGGGAGGAGGAATCGGTGACAGATTCAGGGCAAGCCGAAGAGGAGAAATTCGAACTAAGTTTAAGTGAAAATGAATCAACGAAAAACGTGACAGAACCAGAACTGAGTTGGGAGAAGAAAGAAACAGAAAAGAACGAGACTGATACCAAGGAGAAACCCTCGGTTGATTCACAAGAGGTGCAAGAAGAAGAAGAAGAAGGAAATGAAAATGAAGAAGAAGAAAGCATGGAGATGGTGCTCAGTGAAATAACCGGGGAAATGGAAAAATGTAAAAAGAAAGTGGTTACCGAAGAAGAGGAAATGACATCGCCTGGCAGTCCCTCATCAGAAGGTACAGAACAATTGAAATCGGGTAGTTATAATTCTATTTATCTCAATGCTTTCCTTTAATTTTAAACAAGGACTTAATTGTGGGGAGCGCAACAAACCTTGCTTAAGCCTACTTACAATCCTACCTCTTAAAAACCGAGGACAGTTTCCTTAGAAGATAAATATGTGGCCAGATCTGCAAGAAGAGACGTTATCCTCCAGAAGGAAGTTTTCCGTAACTTTTTTCAAACACTTAGACCATGTTTCTCTTCAGCCTTAGTATTTATGTTTTGGAACCTCAGAACTGACATTTCCTTCAGTTTTTGAGCTATCAGGGTCAATTTTGCGCCAAAATTTCCAGATTTACCTCTGGGTTTGGAAAAAGTTTAGAAGTTTCTCTGGAAAGATGAGGTTTCTTCTCTCACATCGGGTTGCACATTTACAATGAAGTGCCAGTCAGGGTAAAATTTGGAACATCACAAGATTATTTTTTCTCATCAAAAGTTCATGGCAAACAGTTTAAATGTAGTGAAATTTTTCAAAATCAATTTTCACAGTAGACTTAAACGAATATTGTTGACCGGATAATGGGTTAGCAGCACCCATTTCTTACAATTTATTTTCTGAAAGTACGGAGTAAACTAAGCTCCCAGGAATTTTTTATGATTTTTCGAACCCTAAATGGCAAATGAACTTCGTTTCGAAAATGCCGAAAATGGGACCTGTTTGAAACGATACTTTTGGTGGGACTGAATATTTAGCGCATGCTGATTGTCTTAAATGAACTTTTCGGCTTCTCACGAAATTTTATGTGACGATAACGATTCTACAGCAGGGTGTCTACTGTCAGTAAAAACCGGAAAATATCAGGAAATTCGATGCTATTGGGGAGATATCAGGAAAGTCGGCCATAGATTAAGAAATTCCAAGTGCTGCAAGCGTTTTTCAAACATTTCATTCAATTCATTAATTATGCTGATTATTTAAAATCAAATGAGAATCAATTTATTCGCGGGAGAAATCTGGAAATCTCGTCTAAAATGTCAGGGAAAATCAGTAAAGTATCAGGCAAATCCAAAATTAAATTTTAGTAGATGTCCTGTACAACCCTCAAAATTTCCTTGCCACTGCCTCAATAGCCAACACTAAGTTTCTGCCCATGAAAAATTTCAAAGCATAGTAGGTTGAATCGGCAATTGAAACCTAACATAGTGTCCAACAAGTAAGAAATGTTGGCTGAATCAAAAACACTTTCATAAAACTCTCCTGTTATCACACTTTAATGTTTTATCGGAGAATCTTTGTAAACTGTGTTGAAATCTTTATTAACCAATGATGACATTACAGGAGGAACTGCTGCGGGAAAAGAAACGGATGCCTTCGAGACGAGTGGTAAAAAGCGGAAACATTCTCATGGAAACCTGAAAGCAAAGGTGGACCCACTCAGCTCGGAAGATTCATCTGCCTCCAACTCTTCATCATCTTCCTCAGCCTCGTCTAGCTCATCCAACGCATCCGATTCCTCTACCTCATCATCATCCTCTGGATCGGGTTCCAGCGAGTCATCTGTGTCCTCCTCATCAAGTAGTGATGCGTCATCCAGCTCAGAGGCACTCGAGTCGACAACTGCCAGTGAGTCAAAGGTCAGTCGCAATTTTATCTTTCCCTCTAGAATGAAGCAAATGGTAAGTTTGTCCAACTTGCCTGCAGACTCATTATTCATATTGATAGACAAAGCGATAGACAAAGGAGACAAAAGGGAAATGGAGGGATCCTACCGGTTGAAATGGATGGTTGTCACAGACTACCAATAAAGAGGAAAATGATGAACTAATCCTAGGGTCTCTAGGGGATTGCAATTAGTCAGTCTATTACTTGCCTCCTTTGTCCATAGAAACTATCCGCTTCCACCAATAGGATTGCTCCATTTTCCTTATGTCTTCTTTGTTTATTGCTTTATCCATCAATTTCAATAATTATCATACTGATAAGCAAGATCCTTCCAATTAGGTCCGTCTGGAATTCAGGACCAAACTTTTAAGGGCAGCTGCGAAACATTATGGAAATATATTATACAGTAGGATGGAAAATAAATAAGAATATTTTTTATTTTTTTATGAATCCAGAATCAAAGTTTGATAGGCACCTATCTATTTGTTATCCGTCATTTTTCAATTTTTTCTGTGTAGAATTTTTTTTGAAAACAGGGAGTGTTTTTGATCTCATAATGGTTTCAGTTTAAGTAAAAAAAAAACTTTAATAATAGGAAATATATTACTGATCTCCACATGTTGCAAATATTACCTTAATTTGGATTCACTTTAGAGTCTCTATTCCTAGAGTCTTCCTAGTAAATTTTTCAAATCAGACGCAATGTATCTGCCGTACATTTTCCTTTACAGATAGATGCTTTTTCTCGTGAGTTCGTACATTCGGTTCCTGTTTGATGAATTAGTTATGTCCAACTAATCCTTGCCAAAGTTAATTTTAGCATTTGTTTATAATTTTCAGTCAGAGAAAATGACTATAAAAAAGAGAAAGATGGAGGCAGTCAGTCAAGAGAATGAAAATGAAGAGAACTGGAAAGCAGGTAATATTAAGTTTTTTTCAAAAAGGCCTTCATTACCTTTTTTTTATCTTCTCTCTTATTTTACATTTTTTCTTGGAAGGCTTCACGACGCATGATTTCATTTCGTATCTTATATTTTCAAGACTCTGAGCAGCATCTCTGTTTCACAAGGTACCTCTCTTAAAAGCGATGAAATGAAAGATCATTAGATATTTATTCTCTAACACTTTTTGCCAAGTGATTAGAATAAACTTGTTATTTTTATGTTTCAATCAGTATCCCCCGGAGAATTCTGCAAGAGATGAGATTACAAATGATCCGATTACATATCAAGATAATTACATTCTTGGAATTTTCTTTAGGAAAAAGGATCTCAACTTAGCCAATGTCTGATCTAGGAGAAGGCATAAAGTTTGCCTAATTTTAAGTCCTGAATAAAGCAGGTTAAACCACTGAACAGGTTTTTCTACGAAGTTCTTCTCTGAAATTTTAAACAGCCTTTATTCTAATTTGGTCTAGCATTTTTAGATGCTCTTTATAGGCCAAAGTGTTCCCAAAACATGCCTCTATGCAGCAGTATTAATAACGCAACCTTTGGTTTTTTTTCTTTAAACAAATGGTCACAAATTTAGCGTGACCTTTGCAGAGCGTTCTTTCTGCTTTTGCTCTGTGAAAATTAGATGAAGAATGTTTTATTTTGCCGCAATGGTGAGTAAAGTCTTAACTATTCTCTGTTTTCGACTTTTTCTAATGTTTTAGTTCAATCAGAATTGACCCAACACTGTTTAAATGCCATCGTTGAGTGTACACGAAGGTTTCCGGAGCATTACAAATCTCTGTACCGCTTAGCTCACTACCATTTCCGATCAAAGTTACATCGAGATGTGAAAAAGTGTCACACGATCTTACTTGGACCTGGTGGGCTCTTTGCTGATAGGAAGTTCAACAATTTCTTCAATGTAAGTTAAAAAGATATTGTATTTTCAGAAGTTGTTTAATTTTTATTGGCTGGTGTTGGTATTTTAATTGTAGATTCTGGTTATGCAAATGATTGTGATTACAAGAAAAGCTAGTTTAAAGTTCAAAAAGAACATTTAAAAAAACAAACTGTTCTCGCAAAGCTGAAGATAAATTATTGTTGTCTTTTTTTGGGTCAGATTCAGAATC
Organism: Bemisia tabaci; assembly: GCF_918797505.1. Lineage (NCBI taxonomy): Eukaryota > Metazoa > Arthropoda > Insecta > Hemiptera > Aleyrodidae > Bemisia > Bemisia tabaci. Next base: position 30,951,400 of record NC_092795.1, read on the forward strand.
ATCAATATGTAATTTTTTATATTTCTAAATGGCAGTGTAACTTACCTTCTTCTTTCAACGGAGGCTTCAATTATTCTTTGCTCCTTTATTTTATTCAAGATGAGGCGACGATTTTCAACAGTACCGTTCACTTCCAACCGCGGCATATTTCTTTTAACAGCACTTTTCTCCAAAGGTCTAAAGTTGTACACTCAACTAATGTCAATTTTTGTAAGATGACGGTTACTATTTCTCCAACAATGTGGACAAAAGTGTAATCACTGGACTATTTTGTGAAAAGGAGCTCTTATCAGAAGGAGAATACTTTTGATCTGTTTCAAAGCATGTTTTTACTTTCTTCTTTCGAAAGGAATTACGGAGCACTTGATATTTTACAGGGAGTTTGGCGCATTCCATCTGGTGAAATAGACCGAGCAGGGTCTTTTGCTTATCATATGAGCTGCTGTGTTCACTTGGTGGTTGATATGTTGCGGGATCTCAAAGATTTTTACATGCTTTTGGAGCTATCAATACAACTGCGTGATATGCCCGAGCCGGACAAGTAAGTTTTCTGTGCAGGTTTTTCTATTTTCTGCTTATTCTGTATAGAAAAAATATTAGTTTTTGCTCGTAATACAAATAAAATACAATACAGTTCAATATAATTTTATTTTTCTAGGCACAGCAGTGCGCGCAAATAGAAAGGTCAAGAAATCTCCCCCCTTACTCTAAAAATATTTTGCTGAAAAGGGACTTTTTTCAATTTCGAAAGATTTTGTAAAGTAAACTAATAAAAGTCCTTGTATATCATTTGGTAGCTTATCAAAGTATTTGCTTGCTTCTCTTACATATTTGCTCTCTCTTATTAATTTACTTCACTTAATTTTTCTAGTCTAGTAATTATGATGTACATTTCCTTCTTCATTGTTCGTACATTTCTTTAATAGTTTCATGAAATCGAGTATTGTGATAGCTGGGACTGAAAGGATTTCATTGTTCTCAAAATAATCATGACATAAATTGTCTCTTTTCAAGTTGAATATGGCTTGTATTGCTTTTTTTTGCAACATAAATACATAATTTACTTTATCTTTGTGACAGGATTTAATGCAATAGTTCAGATATAATTCTATCAGGGGATGAGCACTTCTTTTCTGCAAAATTTGCCAAGATCTCGCAAAACATATATTGATCAATGCATTTTGCTATTTATATCATCTTTTTGATGCAATTCTTCTCGTCAAATGTAAAACTGAATTATCACATGACACTCAGTTTATGGAATCAACTGCAATAGTGAGAGAATGTATAGAGCTTGATTGGACCTGTTTTTTTAAAACTGAGTTTTAACTTCACCTCAGAATGTGAGGAGGCATTTGGGTAGCAAGCTCAATTTTAATTCAGCCTTCAATTTTTCAAGGGCGCTGCAAAAGTTTTTCAAAAATTAAGGTAACCTCAGATATCAAGGCCTCACCAATATCTTTAGAGTCACTTATGGTCAAAACCCCCCTCGTTTTTTGCTCTAAATCTGATTTTTTGTGTTATGTGACACCAAGCACATGACAAAGTTAAAACATTAGTTTACAATATCAGTGTCTCTTTTGATTAGAGTGATATGAAGTAATTCGGATACCATCTCTCTGTTTCGAGATTGTAATACCACCATTAATGATAATCTAACTTTGCTTTCCAGGAAATACCTTCGAGATAACGAAAGAGAGCAGCTGTCTAAAGAAGCCTTTTCGCTAAGCTTGAACTCAGTGCGTAAAATTACCCAAGAGTCTTTCTTGCAGAAAAATCCAGTGGCAAAAGAGACTCAGAAAGCAACCCTCCTGGATGTTTATCGGTGCTATCACAAAGTCAATAAGTACTGGCCTCAAAAGGAGCAAGTCTTCAGTAAATTATTGACTGACTTTTACCGAAAGTATTTCCCAGAAAAGGTAAATAATTAACCACGGCCCTTATGAATCATAAATGAACTGAATCCCTTGCAAATCATCCTTTGGGACGTTAGAGAGTGTTTTCCAATAAAAAGTCAGTTTCCGATCTTTTACTCAATTTGACTACAATCATTCTCCTGAAGAATTTTTCTCCCTGCTGTAAGGCCCCTCTTTCCGTATACTTTCAAATTTGTATCGATGACAGTTAGCAAGGTTGTTTGTTTAAGTACAGTAGTTTTTGCAAAACTGTTACTGTAAATCTGGTTGCTGGCAACTGTCTCTGAAAAAAGTGCCTGCAGATGCAAGAGACTTAAAAATGTTAAAACTTTTTAGCGTTTTTACCTGCTTTAAAGATATATTTTAATGGTCTGTACTGGCCATTAAAAGAAAGTTAACCGTAAGTGAGTGAGCAAAAAACATTTTAAAATTTTATTTGTTTAACTTTAACTTGCATCTGATCCTGTATGTGGTTTTTCATTAAAAATGCATGTAAATCATCTATTTTTTTTCAGCCTGCAGGCGGTATCAAGGGAGTTAAGTTGTGTAGCTATCAGCCAACTTACCTATAGATCTGTCACAGTGTCATGAAAAACATATGAGGACCTCTCTGATCTAACAGAATATTGATGGCCAAAGTGCAAAACCATGTATCTTCATTGTTGTGTTTCAAAATTTCAGCTCCTACTTTTTTTTTCAAAGAAAAACAAGCCAACTTTATGGCTTGAAATTTATCCAGAATACTACACACAGAAGGAACACAAGCGTTTAGCTAACAAAGAAGGAAAATCAAGTTTTCAAGAAATTATGTTGACTTTAGTTTTCCAAAATAAAAGTAAAGTATGACAACATAGAGAAAATAAAGGAGGTGTTTGAATCTTGAGGATTGTTCACCCTGTGACGTAGTTTGGTACAATCTGGCCAGCAATATCCAGAATTCAAAATATTAAAAACGGCCCTTAACGCCGATTTTTTTTGCTTAAATCAACTCATGATATGCTTTCAAACACTTTATGTAGAATGAAATTTTTCCATAAATTACACCATTTCCAAGAAAATCGATGATAAAACTTGTCCGTACCAACCTACGTCATTGAAAAAATCCAAGATGCCTGTGATGCAAACACCTCCTTTTTTTTCTCTATGGTATGACAGGAACAGGTCAAGGTTTCCCAATTTTCTCATCAATATATCCATGTCAATGAAGCGAAGATTGTGTAATTCTTTTTTTTTTTCTCTACGGGCAACCAAAATAACCTACATGATACGTTTTTCTCAAAATATCGATGACCAATGTGCAAAATTACGTATCTCTGTTGGGGTGTTGCACAGCGTTTGCGTTTCCTATCATATTTTTTTTCCTTTGGAAAACTAGTCAAGTAATCTCTTGAAAACTTCCTTGATTTTTCTTCTCTATTTGTTGACTTATTTTGAATAAAGTTCAAGCTATAAATTTAACTTGCCTCTCTTTGAAAAATAAATTAGAAACTGAAATTTTGAAATACCGCCATGGAGGTATTTATTTTCGAACTTTTGCCATTGATATTCAGAATAATTGAAAAAAAATAAGTGGTTAATTACTGAACAGGAAGTTTAGTTCACTACCAACTAATCATTTCAAGATATGCACAATCTTAGCAATGGTAACAGGAGCTATGCTAACGGTAACGGTGACAACTTTGTCAGTTGTCGCCGGGTGTATGTTGTTGTTGTATTTTTATCTGTTCAGTCGGAAGGTGTGCATATGTGTTGAGCCTATGCCTGACACAGCGTAAAACCTGTTCAGAAGGTTTGACTTTTTAAGATATTGAAATTCATCAAAAATATCATCAAAGTCATTAAAAAAATTTACTTATTTTTCTCTTTATTTTTCTATTTTTTTCCTCTCATTTTCATTTAAGTCAACTGGAAATATTCTTGAGTCGGCCATAAAGTTTTGCTCAGCTGAAATCAATGCCGTCAAATCTGCTGCAACGCTTGCAGCCACTGTGAATGCTACCCCTCCTCCGATTGTTCCTGATCGACCTGCTTCCTCCAGTAAAACTACCAACCAGGTAAACCAATAATTTGTTTAATAATGTTTAAGAACAAAGACCTACTTTCTGTTCTTTAAGTTTTTTCTTAACATTTTCCCATTTTTTATGTCACTCTGGACACATCATTTTTACTGTGCTGTTATTTTGTGGATTTTTTTTTTTTTGTTTTTTTTTGTGACTCCTAGGTTTACTGGCTTTTCATGCTGGCGCAAAACGATTGTGATAAGAAGTTCCTTCACCAAAAACCTATCAAAATATATTACACATCATTTTTTGCTTCATAGTATCTTGAACATAGGCATTGGATTTTTGCACAATTTCATGACCAAATGACATCTGTCAAAACTACAATTTAGTAGCTATGTACAAAGCTGTGTCTAATTTCCATACTGTCGTGAAATTTAGCTTCTGAAATCTTGCCTTTTCCAGAAACCAAAGCGCCTTTAATTATTATTAGCGTGTCTGTCAGCATAATTTGTGTTTTGATCAACAAGAATTATTTAATTTTGGATGAATACTTTTTACATCTATTACATTAACAATGCCCAGATTTTTCAAAAATATTCCTTGTTTTATCACAGAAAAGAAGAAAAAGTTGCAAAATTTCATTTTCTTTAAATCTCAAGGCAATTTTTAAACATTTGCAAAAGGCTAAAACCATGATATATGGAAGTTGCAGCCACTAAATATGATGATTTGCAGTGCTTTTCCTAACATGGGGATCAACGTTTCTTTGGAAGGTCAAGTAGTAAAAACGCTCCTAATTTCTCCTCAAGTAGCGAGTACTATGAAGTACACTATGTGAATTTTGCATTTGAGGGAGGAGGGTGTGTGTGTGTGCGCAAGTGCATTGTTTTTTCAAAGTTTCCTACGAAAATACATTAGTGGAGAATTTCCCAGAATAGTCTCTGGAAATTACATTCTCTTAGAAATGAGGAAGTCCCCCCCCCCCCTTAATTTCTATTTTCACAACGGAAAACCGGTTTTCTGCTTCAAAAGGAGCCTTTGATCAGATAGGGTTGGCTGAGTTACCACTAGCTTTTATCCATTCCATTAATTTCTCTCAGAACTGACTAATTTCACTATTCCACCACCATAGCTGCAAAATTTTTATCCTGAATCAACATATTTCTCTAGCTCTCTCTGTATTGTATTTTTCATGCATGCACTAATTAAATTTTTATTTAAATTTCAGGCACCTACCCCTGCATCTGCTCCGTTCAGTCCCAAGGTCACCTCTAGCGTCATGCTTCAACCTCCTGTGCCAAAATCTAAGTCATCCGCTCCTTTTTCACCACACTCCCCGAGACCAGTGGGGCGGCCTCCTAAAACGCCCAACGTAACTGTTAGGCCTCCAAAAGCGGATACTGCTATCTCAGCTTTCGAGGCCAAAATGTTCGACCTCATTCGCGCTGTCAAGCTCAATTTGAAGAAACAGCACGTACTAACTGACCCAGAGCACTACCCTCCGAATATCTCAGTTCAAGAGCGAACAATGATTGCAAAATATCTCATCAGCAAGTATGAGGAGAAAGAGCGCATGGCAATGAAATTGCAAAAAGGCATGTTCTCCAAAACTTTGGCTGCTTTCCAAAGTGGTGCCAGAAGTCCTGGACCGAGCACTCCCCAGAGATTTTCAAGTCCAAAACGTCCAGATAGCGCAAAGAAGACGCCCACACCATTCCTCCCCAAAGACTTCTCCCCAACTCCAAACGTCTCAATTACTCCAGTTAGTACCAAAATAGCAGAGAAGGATACTAGGAAACAATCTTCAGGCAAACAAGTCCCTAATTTATACCAAGGGAAACGTTTTATTCAGTCCATTGATCCAACTGGAGCTTACACAACCCCATCAATGCACCAAAGAAGTCTTCAATCCAATCAGTTAAAAAATAGAAACCTTGCTGTATCAAACCAAAAATCTATCAGAAATTCAGAAACGGCGGGAATTTTAGCCAAACCTGTATGTCCAACCGGTGCCGTTTCAATCAGCAAGGCGGCACCCTACAATACCAAGCCTGGGCTAAAACCACAGCCTGCACCTGCTCATTCAGCACCAAAACAGCGCAACGCCTCGAATCTGTTACCTGCCCATATCTCCAAACTTGGAACCGTTTCTTTGAGCAAAAGCATCTCGTTGACGCCTGTTCCACCTGTGGATAAACCTGTGCCCAGACCAGGCGTATCAAAAGTCCCTCCAAGCAAAGCTACCCCTGTTGATAGAGCCTTGTTCACAACCAAAGTAGCCTCTCCTAAATCTATCGTTCAACATATTTCTAGTAACAGTGGTCTGTCAATCACAAGGTCTCCCGGAGCCCCGAATCCGAAACCCATGTCACCCTCTGGTGGAATGATAATTAAGAAAGCGCAACCATCCACATCAATATCTACGCCGAGCCCCAAAGTAACTTCTCATGCCTTAACTAGCGAGGTTGATATTCGCACTGTCATTCCGAAGGATTTGATCATCACAACGGTTGGTAAAGGAAAAGACTCCACTTCTGAGTCGCCTGTTACAATTCAGAAAGTGAAGCATGCTGACAGCCCAAAACCAGCTGAACAACCTGCTGATGTTGTTTCAGCTCTCAAAGCCTTCAACAAGAGTATCACAATTTTTCCCACGGATGCTCCTTCAAAATAAGATTTTATTTTTTCCTTCTATTGTGATAAAAAATGTGCAGATAAGGAAATATATGCATGAGAGAAAGTACAGAAACCCTACCAGGAGCCATCCTGACATTGAATACATCCAAGAAGAACAAAAATAACTAAAATAAGTTACCCATAAGAAAACCCTAGTTTTCCATTCTCTACATATTCATATTTCTTTGCTTCTTTTCTCGCTCCAACTTCTCTCCGTCTTTTGACGGTGCATCTAGATTATTATCAGGCAACAAAGCCACTCCTCTGCTATTTTCTAGTCAAATATTTGTCAAAGTATGAAAGCAATCAACGTTTCTAAAGTTTCATGAAGTTTCTATTTTGTGAGGAACAAGGAAAATTTACAGATTTTAAAGAAATCTTCAAAAGTAAAAAATCTTGTTTGTAAATATTTTTAATTCGTTTTCTCCCATGGTTTTAGGAAATCAAAATCTGATTTGAGTTGTCTCAAAAATGAATTTGACTGTGTGTACTTCTAAAGTGACTCCACATGATGAGTCCTTTCAATACTCATAGAGAGAATAAGTCTTCTTTGCAATTGAATCGGTTATTTACAAAAGGACTCAAGCGCCAGATATAAAAATACCAAAAAACAATAGAAACTGTATGAAGCAACCCGTTTTAAATTGCAGATTCATTAATAATTTGATTAATTAATTCATCGTTTTAATATTTTAGAGCTCTGAGATTCAGAAGGGGTCAATTAAGCTCTGGTGGGTTGAAGCAACTGTACGCCAACTCAGTAACGCATTTTTATAATTATTTTTTAACTCAATGTTCCATTACTTATAAGAAATCCAAAGAACATTCATCCATCTATGTATTCAGAGTAAGGCATACTATTGAGAACTGCAACTGAGAAAAATGTTCTGTAATGGTAAACAGACTCTCTCATAATAGAGAATCATGCGCGGAAGAATAATGCAAAATCTTGAATGAAGTCGTTGCTTTGGAGGGCAGAGTTGGACACCAGCTAAAATGAAGGCATGCCTGGAATTTATCACACCTTATCTTTGATTCCTGAGCTGCATTTGCTAACAATGAAAATTTTCTGTCACTACCGATACTATCTCTCACCAAATCTCTCTTAGGACAAAATGTACAATAAAGTTAAGTTCCTTCATTTTTTAAGCTTAAAGTATCTTTCTTACATGTAAATATCTCACAATTATTGTGTAAATGTAAGAATCATTTGTAGGATAATTTTTTTTGTTTTGTTGTAATTACGATGTTTTTCTGTGATATAGAACGTAAAGTGAGGGCTAAGAGACCATGTTGACCTCTTGAGCTCTTTGTCATGAAAAAAAGTGATGTTTAGTATGTTATCATCGCGTAATTGGTAATTAGATCCAGTGATATAAAGTCCAATGATCGACTTCTTTCAGTGATATAAAAAATTTCAGTTCCTGAAAATTAAAATCAGGTATAAATAGTTTAAATGAAAAGATGAAATTATGAATTTCTCTGAAGTCTGCATCGTAAGAAGCTAGGTTACCTATCTACTTAGAACATCCAAAGGAGGTCACCATTCGCTCACTCTTTCTCAATTTATTTTTATACATTTCGTCTTTTAGAAAAATCACCGAATTATAATTTATTTGTGTTACTTACTTTTTCTTGCCAAGACAAATTTTTACTTTTTGTACATCAGATCGTGTCCAATTTTATATTTTTTAAATTTAATTATTAAACGAAATTGAAATTTCAAGTTTTGATTCTGTTTCACACCGTTTTGACAATCCTCTTGACGTTCCTTTTTGTCTTTAATATGTCAGTACTTTATTTTATCCATGATTTTAATTAAACTGGAAACATCTTAGTTGTTACCTCGATTCAAGGTTCTAATGTTCCTTGAACTGGAGCAAAGGTTCATAAAACCCTTTAAAATATGTAGAGTGGTATCACTCACAAAAAGGAGGAGGTATTCAAGGTATGGAGTGGATAGCCCCTATGATGCTTTAAATTACGCCCTACTTTAACTGTTCATAGCTATTTTAGCCTTTATAGTAGGCTATTCTTCTCGACAAAAGCAAAAATTCTCCATCAGTTCAAAACTGAGACAATGGTATCCGTATTGACTACTTGGACATGAGTCAAAGGGGAATCCAAATATTGTTTCCTAAGAAATATTTCCGTCTCATTGACGTTTTGTAGCAATATTGTTAGTAATGCTGTTATGGTCCCTCAAAGTACCTACTCTAGGCTGGCAGTCAACCCCTAAATGCTGGTGCTGGCCAGAAAAGGGGCATGAGCTTCTATCTATTTTCGATGCTAAAACAATGACTTGTTACAAGGCATGAAAGTCCATTCGCCCCCTAGACTTCCAATAACTAATCAACTCCCGAAACAAGGAGACCTCTTTACAATCATCTACTATGAATATTAAAACCATCAACAAATTTTCAAAGGGTTCAGGCGTTAAGTTCAGAAAGATAATAAGAAATACACTTGGGAGATATTATTTTTAAAGTAAAGATGTTTCCAATTTCAAGAAGGAAAAAAGAGTTTACCGACATATCATAGTGACTTTAATTAAACAGGTTGGGAAGGACATAATTAGGAGAATACAATCTTCAACAGGTCAAGAAAAATATGAATAAAACTTATTAAAGAGAGTTAAAGTTTTTAATTACATATTTACAAAATAAATAACATTCTGATTCTGATGTTTCGGACTTCAGGGTAAATGAATAAATTAATAGTTACAATAACCATTCTTAAAGACGATGATAAACTTATCAGCAGATTGATCGTTAACATTTTTGTTCTTTTTCATGACGTGAGATAGAGCAAAGAATCTTGAGCATTCTGCTGTGTTTTCTATGATGGCTCATTTTAAAAAAAAAGCTGAAAAGAGGTTTCTTACACTTTGTAACTTAAGTCCACTGATTTTGGCTTTTTAGAATTTAATTATAGAATAATTTGCAGACGTTTGAAATTTAATTGGATGATTTTTATTTTTGAAGAATAAAAACTACTGATTGTGAGTAAACACAAAGGTGTCCTTAATTTTGAAGTTGGACACTAATTAAGTACTAAGTAATACTAAGATAGTATCTGCTGAAATGCGCACTTTTAGAAGGGAAATATGTGCATCAATACCACTCTGTGACATTACACAAAGGCATACTCTCTTGCTTTTAGAACTTTCTCTTGTTTCTGTTACCAGTAAACGATTGGAAGAAATACTAAAAGCTCATTATTAAACTCAATCACACGAAGCATTACAATTCAATCCAGCAAATTTTGGCCGATAAGTACCTAACTCTTTTTCCAAGAATCATCACACTTATCAAATAATTTCATAAACAACAATCAAGGGAAATCCAACGATTAACCGGCTGAACTGAATAAAATGAAACCAAGAATGAAAAGCAACTATTTCAAAATAGATATAGTGAAGAGGTTCTGTTTTGAAAACATTAGCTGTAGCATTAACTTTCACCTTAAAAAAAATTCAGTTCAATTCTTGGTTACATTTCTTTGCTCTCTTAGCTCAATAGCTCTTCAGTTTACTAAGTTTTTCAATCCAACAGGTTTACTCCTGAGGCTTAAAGTACAACGTGTTTGGAAACACGAGTCTTTGACTTGCCAGTTTGAACTTCTAAAAAACGAAAGTATCAAGGTGAAATTGTGCCTGGGCTACAAAAACAAATTCCTCAATGAGAAATTCTTTCCTTCTTAACTCTTAAATAATCAACATGATAGATTCTACAACTGACAATGTTAAAAACTGAGGTGGAAAACTGAACAAGGCAGTTTTTTGACTATTCAAAATCTGATTTCCAAAAGCAAAATAAATTGAGGTAAAACGGTAATCAATATTACCCTGATGAATGTTTATTGTGATGCCCTGAAGTGTAATGACCCTAATATAAAGGAGAGAAATTGCTTGAAAAAAAAAAAAAAAAAAAAAAAAAACTATGGGAACATATAATAAACATGGATTATAAGATCAGTGATGCGTAGGAACTTTAAGTAAAGATGAATGAATGTTACATACACAGACCACTAAATGGAAAAAATGTCTTTCTTCTTGTTTGCAGTTGACACACCTTTTGCGATAAATAGCACTTGCAGTGTTCACCTCGCTTCAGTAGTTGCTGTGATGTGAGACCCTTGATTTTATTATGAGAGACAACGAGTGCCATCAGCAATTGTTGGGTAGAAAACGGAAAAAAAAAATAGCTTAGCTAACAAGATCTCAAAAATATGTTAAACCAAAAACTGGCTCAACAGAAGGGTAAAGCGTAAAAAAAGTTAGACAATAAGGTACAATGTTCTCCATCAGACAATACAAAAAGATACATTTCCAGCTGAAAAATGTGTACAATACAAAAAATAGAAGACATTAAAAGTAAAACTGATGATGGTGCTACACATTCAAAATACGCGGCTTGAACTATTCCTTTTTAACTCTCTTTTTTGACAATATCTATTATGAGAATGGGTAAGAGATTAAAAATGAATTTTGAACAAGAAATTATAAAAGTTTGATTGAAAAAGGGTACTTGTTAAAATATATCGATGAAGGAGAGCACTGATACAGAAAAGCCTGTACGTAAATTTGTATTCAAGAAAAACAAACAGTGAGACATCAAAAAAATGATGCTGAGATCCTAGTTTCAGTTTTATTTTTGTAATAAAACTCGGAATGATGCTATGAAGCACACTCCATTTGTCAATTCTAGAGAAATTTCTTCTACAAATCCTAGATTAGGGGTGTGGGCTAATTATTAAAATCGATGGATAAAGCGATAGTCAAAGTGGACAAAGGGAAAATGAAGCAATTACCTTAGCAATTTACCTAGTACCTTGAGAGGGTGGTTTTTGTTGACAAAGGAGGCAAATGATGGATTGACTAAAGGGTCATGCTATAATTTCGGGTTTCCAAATGAAATTTTTACGAATAGACGGCTAAAGTGTGCTTCTGGGGAAAATTTTCTGTTTTTTTTTTTTTTTTTTTTTTTTTTTTTTTTTTTTTTTGCGAAAAATGAAACAAATATTGTAGAAGGGTTTGTTCCAAGGGGTGCTTCCAATATAGATTCACCTCGATCAGGGTATTTTTGGTTCACAAATTAACTTAAAAAGCATGTTTGAAAGTTGATACAATTTCTTGTAAAATATAAAATGAAGAGATTCAAGCGTTTGGGTGTTTAGTTCAGTATTGGATAAGGTTTAAGAAACATCATCAACTAACTGCTCTGTCAATAAAAATAGAGTTTCAGTAAAATAATAAATTTGTACAGAGCACTTTTGCCATTGACCAGAGCTACCATCAGTGCTTTTGTTCGATTAAAGAACAACAGTGAACGCCACAGTGAAGACGGATATTAAGTCTAAGTATACAAGTATTACAAAAGTGACTGCTCCAGCATGATCCTATCATACCCAGGTGGCACCGGATACTGAAAATTATCTACGATCAGATCTAGAATTGCACCTTCATCCACTGTAAGAAAAAAAATCATACTTTTAAAAGCAGGAAAAAGGAGAGCCCCTACAAACCGACATGCACGAATATGTGGGAAAAAAGCCTCAAGCAGCCATTTCTCATGTTGCTTTTGCAGAGAAGAGACACCCTAACAAGTAGGACCTAAATAACTCAGATAAAAATAATGCGCTTTCATTTTTGCCAGAAAAAAGTCCTCTTCAAGGGTTGAGAGAACCTGTGAATTGTCTGATAAATGACTGAAATGGCTGCCAGCAGATTTGTTTTGAAATGAGCTTGCATGGTGTTGAGTTAAGGGCACACGTGTAGGTAGGAAGTTTTTAAAAAAGACTTATATGTTTAGGACTGTTGACATAGGCTACATATGAAATTAGAAGAAGAAGATGTCACTGACTGCAACGCAGAGAGCCAAAGGTGCTTGCAAAAACCAATTGAGGCTCCATTAAATTTGAAAGAAAATAAGGTACTTTCTATTTTACTGTACTTAGAAATATAATGATTATACGCTGAATGCAATTACCATTCATAAATTGATTTGGAAAACAGATCTATCTGAAAAATTCAGAGAAAAAAATGTAAATCTACGGACGGCTACTGATTCCGCAGCTTACAGTTAAAATTACAATTTGTGGACGGGACTGAGCACAGAATTGGACGTACTTATGCTCAATGGAACTGTATTGCGCGCAACTCCTATGCAAAATTATCCAAATTGTCTGAAATCCAATCTTGATTTCACAAAATTTACACCAAATTTATATAATGGAATATAGATATGTTCTTTTTAAAAAAGCCAAAAGCAGCTTTGACTATAATTTAGTATACATACCAAAAAGAGCGGGAAAAACTGTTCCTTTTATTCCTAGAACAGGGCAGCCTAGGTTTTTCCCATTCACATAAAAGTTGAGCTCTTCATGATCGTATGATATACCCTGGAGACATGGGAAAGAAATTATTAAAAGAAGTAAAAACACTATGAAACAATAGTTTTCAAAATTTTCTGATCATACATTATGTATCTGCCAGAATCATGATCAACAGATCCTCACGCAAGTTGGATGGTATTACATTATTTTGTTAGTTGATCATGCGTTTAGTTAGTATGAAAACTGACAAACTGACTACGACACTCCAAGAAAAATTACAAAATTAAAAACCTAAAAATGGTAAACAAAAACAAAAATTTACGTGGAACAACGTTCTGTATTTACCTCTTCAACTCTCACTGAGGGCAAATCCAAATTTTCATGGAACAAGCATAATTCTTAACACCTGAAATTTTTTTTCAGAACAAATCAAAAACTCAAAAATAGAACAATTGTAAAATTACTGAGTATCAAGTATTTGATTCTATGGTGATTGATGGAGTTACTATCTCCTGAGTTACAATATGATAATGATTACTATATAAATTGCTGGGATTTTGCTGGGTTGAAAGGTTGACTCCTCGCCCCCTTCTTAACCACAAATTTTCATAAGTATCAATTATCAGTTTTTGCTTTCAACAGCAGAATAGATATAAAATCAAACTAAGAAACATGATACATTAATCAATGAAGCACTACGCCAACAACTGCATTGAAGTTTACAGCTTGTTTAGTTTGCCTATAAACTGGTTAAACTTACTTCTTGGCTGACCCTCAGGTACAGCAATGATCACAATTTCACTGCAATATTTTGAGAGTGACACTCTCACTGCTGATTGCGTCCACAAGACTAATAATTGATTATGATGCTGATTAGACATGAGACAATTTGAATACAAATGTGAGAATATTTTGATGGAAATGAAGTTTGAATCAAGAAAATTGATCTGTCTTGGTGCACTCCGTTAGATTAACATTGGCCAACTCCAATAAGGATACTGCTCTTTGAGTCTTGTAACAAATACTGAAGACATCCTTGTAGCTATTCAGTTTCTTTATAGTAAGCCTTAGAGACAGAAAAAGATCCTCCACTAGTACTCCAGCGATTGCGGAAACAAGTTCTTCCAGGGATTCAACATTTTTCTGAGAGCAGCGACAGTCCCCTTGACTTTTTGGTGAGTGGTGAGCTATATGAGATGAGCAGTGCGACCAACAAGAGTCCACCAAACACTAGCATATTTGTCAAAGAGTTGCTTACTATGTTGCTTGACAGTCAAAAGATAATCTCATAAGTTAAGTGGTACAGCTCCGGCTGCAAAAATTAATGTTTCCACCCGTCCTCAAGAGAATAAAAGAGGGTCTCTATCATTTCTGGCATACTTCAACTATATGCCCTAAAAACTCTAAATAGAAAATAATATTTCTGAGTAAAATACTCACTATAACATCTCCCTCTACCGCATTGCCTGCTTCAATCACACCAATATCCTCTGCATTATGTCGTTGTCTTCCATCGTGGCATAAGACCCATGATTCAGAGTCCTCACCGCCTGGAGCTTTGTTCAGATTGGCATTACGTGTTGCTACACCTACCGCCCAGACCCCTGTAAAATTTTTTCAAGAGGCATAAGAGGTTACTAATTTAGTAAAACTAATTTCAAGCTTATTGAATAGCTTCAACTATAATACAAAAGTACTTTAAGTAATTTTAATTTTCCTGCATGAGTAACAAAAGTTAAATACAGGAGATGGGCCGAAGGGACCTATGGTACTGCAAGAGAGGCTCCAAACTTGGATAAAATGCAAAACTTGTGCTTATTCTTGAGGTTCCAAGACAGATTAACAAACTGCTCAAGTATTTAATATTAGAGCCAATTTGACCCCGGTGAGCCCAGGCCCTGCGATAGAAGTTCCTTTTGTCCCCTTCTCTCTCTCTGAGAGGTTCTGAACGCAGGTAAGCACCGTTGAACAAGTAAGTTCTCAATTGGACGTATTTGAATTGAAAAGCAATGTATCTGTTCCGACATGAGCCTAGCGATCCATAGGAATACATGTATGAAAGGGCTCGTGTCAAAACTGACACAGTTATTTTAGATATAAATGCCTCAAATTGACGGACATTGCAGCAGAAGGAGAGGCAATTCACGCTCTCCCCATTCCTCGAAGATCAGTCATATACTCCGACTAAAATTTGGAATGGAGTGTCATGTCATCTTCACCTTGATTTCTGAGACATTTGGTCCAAATCCATTGGAAACAGGGCCTTTCTTGAACAGAACTCTTTGAAAAATGAATAATAACAAACCTGACTGTTGAAGTTTCACTTCAAAATAAGCCTTGTTTTGTACCAGGGGAGCTGTGCATAGAGCTCCGCCGGTGCCACAAATTCGGATTCCATTCTTCACTATGACAACTTCATGACCTATAAATCAAATTAGGTTTGATTAATTAAATAAAATCATACATCTTAGATCTTCAAGAACATGCAAGTGATACGAGAGAAGAAACCGTCTAGTATTGAAAAAGAAGTCCAACCAGCTGGAGAAACTTTTCATTTACAACTCTGCCTTTCAGATTAAATACACACAGATAAAATTGAATTAGCAACCGACTTATGTAATACTAGCTACAGCTACACCAAAACATATTTGGTGAAAAGTCATTTGCATCCTTGCATCAAAGGTTCTTGCCGATCGACAAATTTGGCTCGAAAGCTCACCGGCAAAGGGTCCGTTTTGATCATTCCAGTTGGGTATGAGAGAATTTTGTAAGAACACGTGGTGAAAATAATATGCAAAAGTCTCTTTTCGTTTTGACACTGGTGGATACATGGAGCTAAGAAGAAATGATAGATGTAGTGAGCTTCACACGAGAACAATATGGATGATGACAGGAAGGAATATAACGAAAATTAATTAAAAAGTGAACCAACCTACATATCCTGTATCTAGAACGATGGGATTAAATTCATGTCTGGGTATGTGATGGGCAGGAAATGAAACCCCGTTGAAACAATTTTTGAAGCAAGAATAAACTATGGACATTCTGCTGAAATGGCTGAAGTTAAACTACGGAATTGCATGAGAATTTAGGTATAAATGAACTAAAGAGATGAATGAGGCAGCCTTTCACTGCTGAGCACCAAGGTATATAATGAGAAGATGCGTAACTGATATTGAAATTAATTAAAATTTACGAAAATGAAAATAAAATGATAAACTACGAGATTCTCATGCAACATGCTGATAAAAACGTAAATAAAGAGTCCAACAGAATGTTACTTTCGGCAGACTAAGAACCCGCAGAGTCCACAGCATAATTGTTGAATGGTGGCCGCCGATTTAAGGCATTTAGAGATTTAGGTTATGTTATTGTTATTGTGTAAGTAAGACTGTGAGGGACGAGAAGACGAGAATGAGGGATTTAGGAATCTTTCTCTCAATTCCTTTCCTTCATTACTTTAGTGCAACGAACTAAACTTTAGTAGGAATACCCAATACCTAGTAGGAATTGGGGATCTGCGTGGGCAGGTCTTTTTCCAGTGTCACATGAATCACAGGAGCAAATTCATTGAAAAAAGAGCATCAAGAGTTACCTCTGTAAGTGTCTTCAAGAATTTTCATTTCTTTCAGCCCCAACTACATTTCATTTTTATGATGAACTTGTGGCAATACGAAGATGGGCAAGGTGATGATGAGTGCCTCTATTCTCACTCATTCTCCCTCACATGGTAGAAAGAGTATGACAAGCATAACTAACATAAACTGTTCACGCCCTTGCCAAATAAATCCCTGCACTCTTAGACTGCGACAGAAGATTGTCTGATGTCAGTTTTGCATTGAAAATAAATGCAAGAA
Organism: Bemisia tabaci; assembly: GCF_918797505.1. Classification (NCBI taxonomy): domain Eukaryota; kingdom Metazoa; phylum Arthropoda; class Insecta; order Hemiptera; family Aleyrodidae; genus Bemisia; species Bemisia tabaci. The sequence continues at coordinate 30,968,188 of NC_092795.1, forward strand.
TCAAGATGAAGGATCTTGTGTAGCAGTCTAAAAATGCATATCATAGCATCGACTCTATTTGTTTCATACTACTAATCCTTCCACTCCAAAATCAGAAACAAGTCATCATCAGCTTATCTTCTGCCGTTCTGAATCATCAAGTTTCTACTGCATGCAGATTTATCTACCTATTCTAAGTAATTTTGAGAACTGAATAGCTCTTAAATTTTGATGCTGTTCAGCAGCAAGGAGAGTTTATGTACCTTGGCTGGCACTGATCTAGCAAATTTTGTTTCAGTGGGATGCAGCATTGTTGGATGAAGAGTTATTAAACATCCTGAAGTCTCAAGTTCAGGCAGCCCTGAAGTACTTTCCAGTAAGCATTTTATTTTATTACTTACATTCAGTTAACTCACAGATACTGACCTCAAGTGTGAACAGATTGTAAGCTGATGAGGAAAAGGAACGTCTCAAAGTCTTTGCTTTCTCTTGTTGATGAAGTGATTTGTACCCTTATTTCCTCCTTTCAAAGGAAACCGAAAACAGTTTTTTCAGTGTAGATACACAGGGTATCCCAAAAGCACTGCTCGCTTCCCTGAAAGAGAGGTCACAGCTATCAACATGCAGTTTGCATGGGACTTAAGCTTGAATCCTGAGCAAGGCGCATAAAAAAGGTTGTCGCTTTTTGAGTTGAGCCGCCATTTATAAGGCTGCGACGCGCAGAGGGTACTTGCCTTGCCATGCAGTCAGGATGTACCCGATGCCGTGTGACGTCAAGAGGGTACGAAATGCGGCCACCATTCTTTATCTGCCTTGATCCTGAGCTTTAAAACACAGGGTTACCAGGAATAACTTAATTTTTAGCAGATGAGTAAAATGATATACTAGCAATTTTATTAGGTTTGGATTATCAAGGTTTGTACTTTTTAATATCTTATATTATTTTATTTATTCTTTATTAAAATTGTAAGTCAAGATATAGTAAGAAGAGTAGTATAGTAGTTAAGAGTAGTTGATATGTCGGAGATTTTTAAAAAGTATGGGAAAACCTGGAAATGACAGGAAAAAATTGTTCATTACCTTCATTTACTTTCTAGAATAGCGCTGATGTTTTGAATAACAAATTTTGCCTGTAAACTATTTCAAATTATGTCTTTTCAAACATTTGGTATACCCTTCATCGTTAGGCAAATTAATTTTCCAAATTTTTTGGCAGCCCTGGCCCAGGCATCCATATCTAAATCAAGAAGGATCAGCTCTTAGTTCTATGTTTGGATCACTCTTCTGTGAGCCCTAATATCATTTATTTTGGCAAACTCTGCATTGTAACCTATAGCAATCAACTCTGGTACGGATATTTCAAGCTTATTATGGATATTCCTCTTCAACATTACATTTGAAGAAATATGACCCATATTTTTCCTTACTGGAGAAGTGATCCAATCGCCCATCAGCTTGGTTTTATTTTAAAGGAATCCCTGCTTATCTCTGCTTATTTTCAGCCATGGATAGTCAACCGGTTGGAATCAAAAACGAATATAATCTTGAATTTAATTATATGGAAGGTGAGTGATGGAATAATTGCTTTTAAATATCCTCGATTTTTGAATATCCCTTAGTTTTAGCAAAAAGCCAGACAGGGCTCCCAGCAGTAAGTACACAAAACCTGGAGAGTCAGGGGATTTTAGGTGACCCAGAAAAATAAAAAAGTTCATAGGAAAATACAGGAAATTTCTCCTGTAGCTTGTTGTCTCAGCAGCTTAATTAAAAGAAGAGAAGAGCAAGTGAAAGTTTTGCTCAGGGAAAATCAGGAAATTCGGATATTTTAGAGTTGAAGAAAAACAAAAAAAATAGGGGAATTAAAAAATCACCAAATTGAAGAAACTCTGCAGAATCAGTGAAAAATTTTCCTCTGCCTCTTTTTTCTTTCTTTCTTTGCAACATGCATATGAATATCATATTTTTCTTTTCGCACATAATCAGAAAAACTGCCCTGAATGAATTAAGTATGATGGTTTGAAAACATTTTCCTTGCTTTGGAGGCAATTACCTCAGAACGGGTTGGTTGCATGAAAAGAATGATGTAGGTTCAAATTGAGTTTTTTTTACTGCATGAAATAATGATGTAGGTTTAAATTGAGTTTTTTTTACTATGTCTCAGGAGGTGTAATTTGTTTGTGAATTCAGTGAAGTAATCTACACTTTTGGTCAAATCCTTCAAAAACAGACAAAAAGTAATAGATTACCTCTACTTGAGACCTCCTTGGGAGTGTTGAAATCCCAAATTTAATCCTAGGACTAGAAAGTGTGCTCAAAAATACATGGATTAACGTCATAACGTTTCTTGAGAAGCAAGATAGGTGCCAGAATTGGAATTAGGGTAATTGATCTCTCGGAAATTTGGGGAGTGATAACACTGCAAGGATGCCTTTTCAGGCCAAAATGTTGTTCCACCAACAAGTCTCATTTTGGCCTCAAGAATCTATTTGGAAAATCTAATCATTTTATCCTGAAACATCCTGTGTTTAATCCTCTTGCTTTAATTGTTTTCCACTTGTTTCCAGATGTCTGTCTTGCAGTCTCAGAGCACATTTGGCCAACAGATGCTGGGCCTAAAATACTCGCAGGAAACATTCTCGGTTCACAAAGGATATGCCCTCTTAATTCTTCAAATGTTTGACGATTTCTGGAAGCTGAATTTAGAGCAAATATCAAACCATTCTCCCCTTGTAAGTAACTGTCTTTTTAAGAAATCATTGACTGAAATGAAATGAGTTGCGACAGTAATGATTTGAAATGGAACTGCTACTAACAGCAAAGAGTATGCTGATTATTAAAATTATTAGACAAATGGAAAATAGAGCGATCTTATTGGTGGAAACAGGTGGTTGTTATAGACTAAGGGGTAAAATGATGGACCAACTGTATAGGGTCTCTCCCGGATTGCCATTAATTACTCCATTTTATCGCTCCTTTGTCTATTAATTTTAATAATCAGCTTTCAGGAGGCTGTTTTGTGGAACAGAACCATTGCGATAACTCCTCTGCAAGAAGGTCATCGCATGTGAGGACTTGCAGAATTTTAATTTAGTGGACACATGTCCAGAGTCTGGGTGATCGAGAGTAAAAAGCTCAGCAACGAAAAGCCACAAAGTATGATAATTGCTTTAAAAATAATGATGTTCTCACTGTCAAAGCATAAAATTCACTATGTGCTTCTAAATAAGAGATTTGCATGGTACTGAACTTCCTGCCTCAAGAATATTCTACGGCATAGATGTAACTGCATAAGATGAGACAATCATGCGCCAACTCTGTATGAAGCAACTGTCATCATGCAAGGCAGCCCCTCAAATAAAAACCAATAACAAAGAACCTTCCCACAGTTAAACCTAATTTGAAAAGAAAACCAGAGTAAAGCTTGCTTTGGGGCAGCAAGATGAGGGACACTCTTCCAGTCAAAGTTGGACACATGTTTAGCAGTTGATTTATTTAACAAAAGAGCTTACTTTGTTAAATAAATTTCCAACAATGTTATCTTCCACAAATAATTTTGGTCTGAGAGGCGCAATTTGTAAATGCAAATTTTGGAGCATGGGAAGAGTCTGTTTTCAGCAAAACCAAGAAACCATTGGTAAGAAACTCCAGATTAAAAGAAGCAATCATTGCTCAGAACTTCCTGTAGTCTTACATTATGATCTTTTCAGAATATTTTTAACAGTTATTTTTCTTCCCAGGTTAAGCAATACGCACATTGGGTGGATGTTACAATGGATCTAATTAAGTTAACAAATTTTCTGGTGTTCCTGCGCAATGGAGACCATCCCACTCTCACCGAGCGATTACTTGGCCTCAAAATCGTCTCTGTTGCCCGCAGTCCTCGAATGATAGGATACAATTACATGACCAGGGAACTACTTTGGCATGGTTTTATTGTAAGTACAGTAGACTTTTTTATCGACCATTGGATTAGGTCATCTTTCTTGATCAGGGTAGCAAAGAAAGTTGCACATCTTTTGGTCCCCCAAAATGCTGTTTATCGATTCACATGTAGGATCCATCACCGAAGAAATTTCTCCAGAATTCAGTGCATGATGACTTAAAACAAGAACGTATCCGCAGAATTTTTTTCTTTATGCATGTCTCTGTATGCTTTTTAGAGCTAGTGCCAAATTCTCCTGTTTTAAGCGGTGGACCGAAAATTTGTAATCTTCATATTCACTATTCACATTCAGACTAAATACAAGAATTGAAATTGTACATCTGTCTCATTGTCAAAGTTGGCTGTCTAATTTATCAGTGCTTGGAATTTTTTGTCAATTGAACCATGAATCCCTCCGATAATTTTCCTAATAAGTATAAAAATGATTACACAAAAGGTATTAGTACATCAAATAAAAATTATGTTTTTCTCTTTTTTTGACAGGAAATGCTAGGATTTGCATTGCCGCTAGTAAATTATCAATACTTCAGAAAGAAATTTCTTCAAGTGATCTCAAAACCCTCTATGAGTGCCACAGAATCTGTGTCTTTCTCCACCAAGTCACAATGTTCATTTTGCAATGAAACGCCTATTTTACCAGTTCATATTGGTTGCTCTCATGCATTTTGTTACTATTGTTTAGAGGTAAGTTGGTATCCAAGAAAAGTTCCTCTTCTTATTTCTAAGAGACTAATGAAAATTCACAGCCTTAAAGAAGCAATCCATCCGCACTATGCATGGCTAATATTTATAGTTATACTATGATGATATTTAAGTGGGATTATGGTGCGTTCGTTGCTGTAACTCAGGAACAGTTTAGCATCCCTTGATTAAACTTTGGGAAATGATTAAAGTCTATGTAAGGGTCAACTCTGTGCAATCAAAATTTTACAATCCGCCAATTTTTGAAAAATTGAAGTACGGAAATTCAATTTTTATTTTTCCTAGAGAAAGTGTTAAGCTTCAAAACAAGACCTAGTTCTAGTTTTTAATAAGTTACAACAGCCGTTCAGAGTTTTTTTTTTTTTTTTTTTTTTTTTTTTTTCTTTTTTTTAAATTTTTAGAAACTCAGCAAAAAATCAACAAAGCAACCAAATGACATGAATCATGTGGTGTCAAAACTGCCAATCTCAAAACCTCCAATCGCCCCAAAGATTGCTCAAAATGGGCAATTTTTTGGGCAAATTGAGTTAGGGACAGGTCTATAGTTTTTTTGGTGCCAAATCTCTCATCTACCATCTCGAATTTTCGAAATTAAACAATCTGACCTCAAATTTGGGTTTCCGGTCAGAAAATACAGCCCGGTAACTAATTTTACGCTAGTCAATGCGAGTGCTATGAGAAAGTAAAAGCAGCCCGAAGTGGAAACGACAATCGAAAGCACAGGAAACGTACCTCATTTCAATACCAATGTCACCATGTAACGCCGTTTGCTGGTTTTTATTTTAATTTCTTTTTTATTTTTAATTCTATTTTAGCAGTTGATAATGATGCTGTAAGGTACCGAATCGTCCTGCCTTTGTATTTTGTATTTTAGCCTTGTTTCCGCATTTTCCCGTGTTTTTGATTGCTATGAGAAACCAACATTGAAGCATTAGAAATCCAAGCGTGAATAATGAATTTTCGTCAGTTTTAAATATCCTGCCACTCTTTTGATCCAATAAAAGAGGCAACACATTTGTGTTAGACAGTCATGAAAATTTTCAGCATGTAATAATATTATTCAAATTCTTATTCTCGTTGTGCGAATTGTGTTCTGAGTGAAATGTTCAGGAGGAAACATATATCACAATGCCTATAATCATACCTTGTCCTGTGGTCTATTCTCACCTTATTTAGTAGTCATTTGAAACAGTTTGTGGATGCAGCTGTTCAGCATGGAATTTGTCAAATACATTAAAAAACATATTTGATTCCTTGATGCACTGTAATATTTTTCTTTTTCGTACTGCTTTCTTTTGCTCAGCCAGTACAAGCTCTCTAATTTGTGTTTCCTTGTACTTTTCAGTCAAACAGGATGATCGACATGAAGTATGAATGTCCTGTATGCTTCCATTCTCAGGAGTCGGCCACTCGAGTTATAAGCAAAGATTCTATTTCAGAAGGGGTCAGCTAATACTGAAGTAAACAGAACCAAGATGTGATTCCCAGGTTTTTTAAACTATCTTTTGCAGCTCTTCGAGCAGTACAAGAAATACGAGTTCAGTAACTGATAATTTATTTCGTTAATGTTAAAATCATTTGTTAAATTGTTTTTTACTGGCTTTACTGTTTGTTACTAATTTTTTTGCAAATATACACTGTTTTGTTAAAGTTGGTCGTTTGTGTAACTTCACCAGCACAAATTGGAGTGCCCGGTAAAATATATTGTTGCCTAGATGGCCCAAAATAGACCAACAATGAGGCTAGTTCAAGGTCCCTGGATGTCAGAGTCTGAGCTCTGAATTTCCATAAATTTGTCTTGGGTTTTTTTTTTGGTTGATTTCTCTTGTTATATTATGGTATGCTGATGAGCTGTATCTCGCCTATTACCTATCAGGAAAAAGAGTCGTTTGTAGATTTTCAAGAAATTAATATTAGAAAATACTCCAATGCTTTTTTATGGAGGAGTAAATTTTTGTGCTTCATAATGACCTTATATGCTGAAACTGAGGTAGCTTTTGCTGTAATCTGAATATTGGCAGGAAACTGCAGAAACTCCTTTGTGTCGTTTCAAAATCTCCGCTCTCTTATTTTATCAAATGAGACAAACCGATGCTTTTGCTTGAAATGTGTATAAAGTATTCTTCACACAGAGAATGCAAATGAAGGAAATTTTCAAGAAATGGCATTGAGTATTCTGCCATTTGATAAATAAGTTGTGACAGAAAGTCTGCAGCGGGGCAAACCAAAATTTGAAGTTTTGCAGTTTCTCTGACATACATTGAGCATTTTTTTTTTTTTTTTTTTTTTTACATATTTTTTTTTTTTTATTTATTTACTTTTTTTAAGAGCTTGCGCACTCTAGGTGTGGGTCACTTGGCCGCAGTCGGGTAGACAAACAGCCACCGCTTAGTAAAGGGGTACTTTAGCATGAAATTTGATTAATGAATAAGTGAGATTCAAGTTCTTGTCTATTTCATGATGGGTCAAATGTTTTTTATGCCAAGGAGGCATTCTTTTTTTTTTTTTTTTTTTTTATTCTAGTTTACATTACTTAAGTACCGAAAGGAGAATATGCAGTAAAATGCTAAAAAATTTTGTACAAATTTTTGCATATTATTTTAAGACCTTATCATCACACCCTTGCTAGCCTCCTCCCCTCTCCCCCGGTATAAGTGTGTAAGTTTGCAAGAGGTATACCTCTCTGAGATTCAAAATGTTTTGAAACTTATCAAAATAAAATTTCGTGAAATTACATGAAATTTGTCAAAACTGCTACCATAAACCGGGTATGTCATGAAATGCATGGAGAAATGAATCATGAGTCAAATTTCAAGGTTTCTCATCGAATTTTCGGTCAATGGGTTTCAAATGCAAGCCTTTGAAAAATCATTGTTTTCATGGAAAGTAAAATATCATTTCAGCTTTCAGCCAGATGAAAAATCTCTTTCATTTGATTTGGTCCATGCTGCCATGCACCATTCTGCAACGCTGGAGCAATCACTCTTGCGCCTCTGGCGGCGATTAGGGGTAACTGTACTCGTGCGAGCCAATCAGAACACTCGGTCACTCGTGCAACTGGTGGTTGCGGACATGCGGAGCGGGGAGCGGAAGGGATGATTTGATACTGTTGATACCCGTCAGGGTCTAGTTGTTTTCATTCATTTTCACTTTTCATTTCACTATACCTTTCCCGTCGTTGAGTGCGCCGCTTTATTTTCAAAGCATTTTGTGTAAATCTTGAGTTTTTACTGACTTTAAACCGCTTTCGGTTCAAGATCTGCGGACAATCATTACTTTCTAATTGCCATTACCAGCGTGCTAACCTGAAAAGTCGTGCCTGTCCCTACGTTAGTGTTTCGTTTGTCGCACCTTAGGGAAAAAGACTAAAAAGAGTCCTTTCTTGTTTCCCTCTTCTTATCCCAGAAGTTTTTTTTCACCATGGTTTTGTAACTAATTATTTTAAATGATCTATTTTCTCTGAGCAGGAAGTTCGAAATGGTGTCATTTCAAATGCATTCATAGTAATCATGAAAAGTTCTTGAATTTGGTGTAATGTACGACTTATCAATCATGGCCTCAAGCAATTTATCACAGCTAATTTCATCGGACATATTTACCACAGGAAATCACTATGAAGAAGTCAGCGTTATAGGCAATGGTGGGTATTTGATCATTTCTAGCCCCCCTCTTACCATCTGGTAAAGCTGTACTTAGCTCTGTCTTCAACTAATTTACTTTTTCCCCTACTTTATGTTTCAAGTTTCTTTTACGTTTGCCATAAATTAGCATTCACACTTTTATCGTACACTGGCGTATCGCAAGATAACCACTGCTTTGTCAAGTTTACTTAAATACACCATCTCAGAGATGTAACTTATTTCCAACTCACATTGTGTTGTATCCTCAAGTAGTGCGGTGTGTTCAAGAGTGGTATTAATTGTATATTCCGGTTTTAGAAAGTTCTGCACTGCATGATAAATACCTGAACACTGAGTGATATCTTAGTCACATACATATAGTTGAGTCCCATCGGAGATATCAGTCAAATTATTATCAATGTCTCCTAATAGCAGATTTCATAAAAAAAATGAAGTATATTGAAAGGAAATCTGGCCAAGAAATTTCTTAATAAACTTCTTTATCAAAGAGATCTTTTATCTTTTCTGCCCAAGTGTTTTTTACACTGGAAAAATATTTTTGTTATCATGCTCATTTTTCCTCTCTTGGTCTTGACAGGTGCCTATGGAACTGTCTACAAAGCTAAAGACCTCTCTAATGCGGGGAGTATTGTAGCTTTGAAGAAAGTGAAGATTCCTTTAGGGGATGAAGGAATACCTCAGTCCACAATTAGAGAAATAGCAATGTTGAAATTGCTGGATCGTCATCGCCATCCAAACATCGTGAGGTAATCAAGTATTGAATAATTTTCTTACTTAAACACAGTTGAAGATACTCAGTTTTTTTACGTACTCAATGGCATCTGTAGTTTTAAAAAGTCGATGGCTTTTGCTGCACCTCATCAAAGAATCGCTAAGGAACCCCAGTAACAATGGCTCTCAAAAAAAATTCTACAAAAAGTTATCAAAAAAATGTAAAAAAACTTTTAAATTTTAATATTTTGCAAAGTTTAAGTTAGAAAACTCTTTAAACACTTGTTTTACGAAACCCTTTTGGGGAATTCTTTTAAATAAAAAAATAGTGCCTTGTTAATTATAAGAAAACGTAAAATTTACACGAAAAACAATATACTGTATCCTCAATTTTTATGGGCTGCAAATTTCCTGTTGATACTTATCTGTTCACCACTTTTTTTCCACGTTTTTGCCTGCAGGAAGTTTATAAAAAAAAAATACATAAATTTTACTTAACAACGCAAAAAAATTTACTTAAAATTTTTCCTCAATTTTATGTAAAAAAAGCCCTTAAAAGGGTTTACTGATATGAATATTTGAAGAGTTTTTTTTACGTAATTTTCAAGTGGTTTTGAAGTATCTCTTAAAATTTACAAGTTTTTTTACAACTTTTCTCAAAAACCACTGATACCTAGGAAGGGGGAGAGGGCTGCAAGACCATCAAATTAAGATTTCTTGAGGGTTGCTCTCTAACCCATGAGACTATTCACGTGGTTTTTTTAAAGGGAATATAGACTATTGCATTCTTGCCTAAAGTCAGACCTGGACCAAAGACCATATAATGAGTCTCTGCTCCCCCCCCCCCCTCCTCTTTTGTGGGGGGTCTGTATTTCGGACAGGGATAGGCCATTTTTGAACTTTATGGTAGGTATCAATTCAGTTCACTTTTTCTGCATTTTGTGATTTTGATGCTTTTGGGCAGCCGCTTTGATAGACCCTCTCTAGCTGTAGAATTTCTGTTGTCAATGATAAGGAGTGTATAGATTTGGGAAGGCTCTTAAAATTACCAAGAAGTTTGATCCATTAATATATTTTGTAAATCACCTACCCTAAATCTGCTTCCTTTTTTCTCCGTCTCTAATTTTGTATTGATTTATGCCGCAGGTTACTTGATGTTTGTCAAGGACAGCGTATAAGCCAGACTAACCAGCTAGTTTTATTTCTTGTGTTTGAACATGTCAATCAAGATTTGGCAAGCTACATACAGAGATGTCCTCCCCCTGGACTCAGCCGGTGCAAAATCAAGGTATTACATCCATGGATTTTTGCTGCTGACTTTAGATGCAGATTTTAAAATACTGAAAATGTAAAAGAAAGAAGGTGGAAGAGAGGTGCTCATTAACTTGAGACTGTAATTATCACATTAATACATTCAAGCTCTTCTTAAAGAAGAAAGAGCGTCACGTTTTGTTTTCTTTTTTGGCCAAGAAAAAAATACCTTATTTTAGGGCTGTGCAAATATTCGAAAATAGCGCATATTCCTGGTGACTATCCAGCAAATATTTGCTTCGGCTGACTCCGGCACCATCGCAAATAGTGAATATTTGTGCCATCACGAATGACAAATTTTGCAACCGACATTTTCGAAAACAAATTTGTCTTTAAAAAATGAGTCTGGCGATCGTTAGATACTAGTTTGACTGCCCCTGTAGATAATTTTAAATCTTGGGAATGCATACATAACTGCAGGGACAGTCAAGCCAGTACCCAGGGATCTTCAAACACATTCTTAGCAGCCGAGGCTTCTGTTATACCATTTCATTGTTTTCTGTGCACGTGCAAATGGAAAATTTTTGAAAAAATTAATCACACTTATTTGTCGCCTTTTGTAATATTTGCTAATTTTCTCAATTAAAAATATCATTTTAAAATATTTGTATTACTATTAGTAGTTGTGAGTAATTGACTTGAATTATTTGCTATTCGCTTTGTATTTGTGAATAATTGGCAAAATTATTCGTTATTTGCTTAGTTTGAAAAATTCACTATTCCCACAGCCCTACTTCATTTTCGTAACTTGCAACAAGGTAGCTATTACAAATACCATCTTAATGGCCAAATGCGAATAATGCTCATCCCAGTCACAATGTTTAAAAATCTCAATTTAAATTTTATTTGCTTCCAGGAAAACCAATCAACACATTTTCCTGCAATTTTGTGTGATTGAGTGAATGAGTGAAGACAATTGACAGAAAATTTTCAAACCAAGCCGTTGACAAAAAGAAATCATCGGTTGATTTTCTTATAAACAAATATAACATGAGTGAATACCTAAGAGGCCCTGGTTTTTCGATTTTAGCTATGAATAATGGCTTGTATCTGTCCACTTGCTAAAAATTTACCTGTATTGATCAGGATGGTCAATCTACAAGTATGGACAGCATTGAATTCATAAACATAATACAGTAAGTGAATTCAATTTACCCAATGATGTATTTAACTCACTGCATGAAACACATCATTGGGTCCTTGAAATATTTCTTTTTGCTGGAATAATTCCAACATTGGTCTGCTTTGAAATGTCATTTCACCACCCTCTGTTCAGATCTTGGTTTTTTTCTTGCTGATTTATTTGAAAATGTATCTTTTGATGTTTTGCAGGACATCTCACGTCAAATTCTGGATGGTGTAGACTTTTTACATAGTCACAGAATGGTTCATCGCGATTTGAAACCTCAAAACATTTTAATTGGGGCAGATGATAAAATTAAAATTGCAGATTTTGGTCTTGCAAAAACATATGACTTTGATATGAGACTGACTTCTGTCGTAAGTATTTTCCTTAAATTCTGTAGTTTTATCATTAGTTTTATGTTATATTATACCTAATGGTTCTGCAAGATTTGAAAGTTTTTAGGAAAAGATAGGTGACTGCACAGACATTTTGCGATCATGATGCAATTCAATTATCGTAAGGGCGGAAAATTTTTTTGCGGGACAAATACAAGGTAACTAATTATTGAAAACTTGAAGAAAATCCCAACAAATTCAGAGAGGGGTACGCTCAAAACAAGTCAGACCTTGAATAGGTTGCATACCTTTGAGGCTTGACACATTCACACATAGATAATGTCCTCTCCCCAGAGTTTCAAGATCTCTAAACATTTTAGGGAGACATGGCGGGGGCCAAAGTTTATAGTCAGCGGAATTTTTGCAAAGTTTATGTAAAAGAAGTGAGTTGTAGCGAAATACAGTGTGTGCAGGCTAAGATTTTTCAGCATATGCATCACATTATAGGGTTTTGTTAAGTTAAACTTGAGTTAAAATTGCCTCCAAAGCGCTGGACTACCAAAAAAGGACCTCCTTTGACATCCAGGCCAGCTCCGAAAATGGCCCATTTTTATTTTGATGGGAACCCGATGTGTTGTTCCTACCTTTGTATAACCCACTTAGTTCCTCAGCATATTCCGGCGAAATTTTATGAATGGTCTCCCCCTCTTTTCCAGGTTGTTACTCTGTGGTATCGTTCTCCTGAAGTTTTACTCGGACAGTCGTATGGGACCTCAGTAGATATCTGGTCATGTGGCTGCATCATTGCTGAGATGTTCAAACTTGAACCACTCTTTTGTGGCTCATCAGAAGGAGACCAGTTGAATAGAATATTTGAAGTAATAGGAACACCATCCCTTGAAGAATGGCCAAAACAAGTCTCCTTGGAATGGAGTTCTTTCTCTATTCATGAACCAAAATCCTTCTCTTCTCTTTTGCCCTCGATTTGTCAAGCAGGCACTGATCTGCTTAAATCAATGCTCACTTTTGATCCAAAAACCAGGATATCAGCCCAACAAGCCCTAAGTCATCCTTTTTTCCAAGAAACGTAACATAATAGAAATTGGGATTTCTAAACCTCTATGTGCCAAGAAAGTTCAGGCTTAAAATAACCTTAATAAAATGCAGTTCTTGAGCTTACGTTTAAGTAAGCTGAGAATCTAAAGTCTTAATATGATAGCAGCGAAAGTATTTTAATCCGTGAAGAACGTTCGAGACTGAATGTTAGTTACATCTGTGTTCTTTTTGAAGGCGACAAAAAAACTTGTCTAAAAGAGTCTGCAGAGCTCGAATTCACTAGTGGTGAACATGTTAAGATGTTGAGTGATGCAGCCTCTGGAAGTCTGGACCAATCAGAGATCGAAATTTGTCTTGATATGCTATGAGAAAGTTCTAAGATAATTGGAGCTCTCATTATTCTTTTTACCTCCGTATGTGATTTTCAAAAAAGCTCAATCTATTGTAACTTTTGTTTTAAGTGCAAAAAATTTATTTTTACCCATTGTATTTTTATCCTTGTAAAGTATAAAATATTTGTATTCGTTCATATCATCAGACATAGAAGAAATGACTTGTCAGATATTTTTAGACGGGTATGCAAAGCATTTATCTACTCTTTTTTATTTTAAATTTTTTATGGAAGCTCATTTCCTTGTACCATGGAAACTTAAATAAATAATTTTTTTAAAAAATATTTTAGATGTGTAGAACAGTTACCTAATTCTTGTGCTGCTACCATAAGTGTAGGTGCATTTTAGAAAATATTCACATTTTCTTGTCTTACGGCAACTCAAATGATTTTAATCCCAACAATTTTAGATATTCGGCATTCGTGCATCGAGCTGCAGGAGTTCCAACTTCAAGTAGTTCTTATTTGAACAAAGAGGGTTTTTAAATTTTTCTTTATTTTTTTAGTCATCTGCTCAACCAAAGTACGTAGTCTAGTGCTGTAATGAGTAAGTGGGCGGAAATCTAAAATAGGGTACATTTCAGGGTGAAAAAAGTCGCAAAATCAAGTTCATTACCTCTGGAAGTTCTGTTTTCTCAATTCTGGACAATTTTGGGATCTAAAAACTAATTTGGTCCCAATTTTTGGGAAATTGTTTCTTTTTACACAGCTTTCCATATTCAAATTTTAGCTCATTGTAATGGTCGTGAGTTTCGAAACAAGAACGCAGCAGCTGCAGCCATTTTCAGAAACGGAACAAATGAGCACAAGATTTCTAGTTCGGCTTATACTCTTTAACAAATAACACGCATGTTTTCAATAATAAGTATTTCAAAATAAAAAGAACGAGCATGACGGTCGTGCGTTCTAATAAGTGAACAGAATTATTATTTGCCAACTAAGTAGTGTTGTCACGATTCACCAAAAACTTCAACCTGGTAATGATAAATACTTCCTCCCACTTCAGGGCATCCTGGGGCAACACCGACGCAGACCAGATTACGTTTGCGCTACGGAGGCACACGCTTTTTGGTATAAGTGAGCATTTAGCTCTCAAGTCTAGCTGTGACGGTTGTGAGTAAACTTTTTCGAATTCTTATCCGCTTGTGGACGAATTATGCTGCGGATTTTTTACGTCCTATTTATTTTTCACAATGGAGGAAAGTTTTTAAATATTTAATGATGTGCAAGCTCCTGAATAATGCTTTACTCTTTGAGTCGCAGCAGTGCAAGCTAAGAACCATAGGTACTGTCCGGCAGGACGGTTGTGAGTTTGACACCATTTTAAGGGTAAAATATTACAAAAAAACAGAAATACTAGGCAACTTTAAGAAGTGTTTTCTTCCTATTTTGGCCGAAGAAATAGAAGTAGAACACATTTATATGGCAGTAAAAAACCAGGGACAGAATGTCCTCATTTCAAATTTTCGCCCTAGTAAACTGTAGGGGAAAGTTAATTCCTCCAACAAAACAAGGTGACATTTCAATAAAAATACGATAGATTGTTGACTTACAAAATACTACTATACTATGGGTTGGACATTTAATGATAAAATAGGATGTGATGACTAATCCCTTTCTCTGTTCACATTCTGCCATCTGCCTCTACTGAATTCAAAAAGGCCGCTGATTTCCGTTCCTGAGGTCTGAACCAATCTCAGCCTTCAGCTTTGTTTCGGAACTTCTGATTGGTCATAGACTCACTCTTATCAGTGAGTCTTCCGTACTCAAACTTTCACCTGGAACTTTCACGACGTCATCATGCAATGTTTACATTCGTGACGTCACTACAGACGAATTCCACTGAAATTCTTCCAAAAGTTTCGTTTACAATGGTCCGCTTTCATTCATCAGTTCAAGTGTTTTTTTCGTATCTTGTGTTTTATGAGGCGAGAATCTTAGGATTTGCCCAGAATGACAATTTACTCGATATTCTAAATCACAAGTCGCTGGTGATTATGCCGAAATTCCAAGTTATTTTCAGCTGATTTGCTGAGTATTATTTACATCTCAAAAGTTCGAACCGCTCTCTCTGACCATGGCAACTCAACCAGACACTTCATCTGCAAACTTCATTTGTAAATCATTGCTTGCTGGAGGTAATTATTTTCTCTTTACAGGATACTTACTTCAATTCACGTATAATTTCAATGGACATTCCCAATAATATAAAGATATTAATTGTTCAGACTAGGTACTGATGTACGTACGCTCGTAAGAAAGAGAAAGGACTTCGCAGAGGCCAACTTAGCCTCTAATATAAAGTAAATTCCAAAGAGATAGAAAAAGTTGCGTAGAAGTAGTCTAGAGGAGGCAAGGTTTCAAGTGCGAGTAGAAACAACTGAGAAAGTGTTTGAATAAGGACAGCAGCTGTGGATAAGGAAGGGTGAAGAGATATAAGGTGAAAGTTAAAAGTTTTCTTTAAGTATAGTAAAAGCAATTATTATAGTCAATAGTATCGAATTTCTAGTATTGTTCTCTAAAATTGAAAAGCACAAGTTTAAAGTTTCTAGCCGTAAATAATCATGTCAGGAATGTGAAAAGTGTTTAAAACATTGGTTTGCTCTTATGCGGCATCACACAAGGCATTATTTCAAAGCAGTACAATGGAAAATTCAAGCAGAATATGAAATTGTGGCCCTAAAACTAAAGTGCTATAGGACTTGCAAGGTTGTAAATTCTCAGGTTTCAAGTCAGTTGAATATGAGTATAGTCATTACGAGTCAGAGAGCATTCATGAAAGTGAGTGAGAGATAGAGGAAGTTACCCGCTTGACCAATCAAGTAGACGTGTTTTCAGTTTATTTTTTCCATTGCTGTCACCGATCCTACTGCCAAATCTCATATTATAAGTGACATTTTTTCAAAGAATAGAAGTCTATTGTCTTTCATGTGTCTATTATTTTTTTTAAATTTTTTTTGAGCGAACAGGCAAGGAGAGGCTCAGTTAGGGTTGTTTTTATAAAACTGCAAGTCAACCTACTTTACAATTTGGATATACTTATGTCGGAAATTTTGCCATCAATGGACCATCATAGAATTCAAAATTGTTGACAGTTGCCGGATCGAAACGGCAGCAAATTCGTTAGTTTCAGTGGCCGTTAAATTAGAATGCTAAGTATTGCCATTTACCTAAATGGCTTCTGATGAAGAGCCTAAGTAATGTTGATTGTATTATTGGTAGTGGCGGTGTAAGTTAAGTGATATAGCCTTTTCCGTGTATGGTGGTTTTCTAATGAGTTGTTTTGGTTATCAGTCATGGGGAAGATAATTTTTCTGCTGGTGCCGTCTTCTCGAGTTATCTCCATTTTTCTTTTTGACAAGCTGTTTAAATTATTATGTTTTAGGTGTTGCAGGAATGTGTTCAAAAACAGCAGTGGCTCCTCTGGATAGGATTAAAATTCTTTTGCAAGCCCATAATAAGCATTACAAACATTTAGGTAAGCACTTGGAATCATAACAGTACAGGTAATTTTTTTTTAACGATAACAACTGTTTTTGTTCTGTAAATTCTAGTAAGTAAATAAATCAATAATCTTATCTCAGTTGTTTTCGAAAGAAATGGACTTCTTAAAGAATTCAAAAGGATTTAGTGCCGACCAAGTTTAATTATATTTTCTGATATGATGCCCTTTATGAGCATGATTAACTCTAAAAATCAAACTTTCTTTGTGCCAATTTTGCTTCAAAATTGAATTTTGTAGCATTTTTGCACAATTTCCTTCATTAAGATTTGGTTTTCTCTCCAAGTTTAGAGTCCTTCAGAGGAAAGTCAAACGAACTTTAGATCCCCCTAGAAAATAGTATTCTTTGATGGAGCTGATACCTATCGACGATGTAAGTCGGCAATCACATAATTCGTTTTTGGTGTCTGAAAATCTCTGCCTCTATGTTATTTTTTTAAAGGAGAACAAATTGACATCATTCCTCGAAGCTTATGCAGAATTTTCTTTGCACAGAGAAGGAAAATCTTGGCAGTTTTAAAGAATTGCTGTTGAGTAGTTTTCCGTTTAAAAAGTGAAGTGTAACAGGAAGTCTGCGACGTCACAAACGAGCTATGTGATTGCTGACTTACACCGTCGGTATGATGTTTTCCTAATTTTTCCGCTCTCAGAAAATTTGGTCAGGCATAAGTAATGAAGTACCATGCTGGTGATTGAATGTTAATGAACTGCTTATGAATAAAAGGAGGTTAGAGCTGTCGAAGACACCGAAAGAGATTGCACTTCAATGATTGTTTCAATTAGTCTAATTGTGATAAGGCCCAAATAGGGCTTCCTGTCATGTCCCTTCTGTTTGAGTAATCAGTGCATGCATATTCCAGGTTGCGAAAGTTCATAAATGCAAGTTTCACTGCGTTCTCTTGCTTCAATTTCTGGCGTTACCATAGGATAATGGTGATAAAAAGCTTTTTAGAATACTTTTAATAACACACACACAGAATAATTTTTTTTCTCTTTGCTTTGCAAATGACAAGATTGTCTCGCTTTTGTCTCATGTATCACATTTAAACAATTCAATTACAGGAGTTTTTTCCGGCCTGAAGACTATAGTTGAGAAGGAAACGTTCATTGCTTTATACAAAGGAAACGGAGCACAGATGGTCAGGATATTCCCGTATGCTGCAACTCAGTTCACAGCCTTTGAAATCTACAAAAGGGTTAGACTATTTTTTTTTTATGATTTACTCAATCCAAACAGTCTTGCCTCATTACTCAGAAATTCCAATGCAAGGATGTGCCAAGAATGATTCATAGCATGGTAAAGAGAAAACAAATAGGTACAAACTTGCCTTTGCTCGACTCACCAGGCTTGTATGTCATAGGCTGTACAGAGTCTGTGCATATAAACTCCACCAATGTGTTGGTGAGAGATGCTCACACACATGATTTTGCTCATGAGTTCTGTTGATGTGTGAGGGAGAGATGGTTTAACTGCAGTTTCACAACGCTCAGGTTTTTTTCCTCATACTCTTGCCTTATTCACTCCTGCTTTCCTCTATTAGGACTTCATACCGTCTTTCATAAATGATAATGGTTTTTAACATACATTTACATCATTGTTTTAGCACCTGTCTGCTTCTGACAGATGAAATACAAGATCTCTTGACAATGGGCCTGTTGCAAACTTTTGCTAGAGCAGAATGAAGAGTTGTTTCCTATAGATAATGCCTCAAAAATCACGATGAGCGCATCGGCAAAGTCTGAAATGCACTCATAACTTCACAATCTGCGTAAGAAATTTGCGTTATTTTGAGCTTCCCGCTTCAAAAACGATACTACTGCACAGGTGAACATTTTGTTAGAGGAGTCGCTCCATCGTCGGCAATATTCATCATGGCCGACGCTTGCGCAGTTCCTCGCGTAATTCGAGGAGAGTTCAAGGTCAATTAAGGCGGGCGAGGAAAATATGAACGTAAACACGCCGATTGTCATATGGTTTAATCCTGTTCAAGTGTTATCTCGTCCCATCACACGTGTTTTGGCGGACTGGCGTCGGCCATGATGAGTATTGTCGCCAATGGAACGACTCCTCTAACAAAATGTTCACCTGTACCGTAGTATCGTTTTCAAAGCGGGAAGCTCAAAATAACGCAAATTTTTTACGCAGATTGTGAAGTTATGAGTGCATTTCAGACTTTGCCGATGCGCTCATCGTGATTTTTGAGGCATTATCTGTAGGAAACAACTCTTATTTTTGCTCTAGCAAAAGTTTGCAACAGGCCCATTCACAGGAAAAGAATGAATTTCCTTAAAGATTGATCTTCCTCTCTGAAAGGGTGAACAGAATGATTAACTGTCAGTCCTCATTGATTTCGTTTTTTTTTTACCCTGAAAATACTGAATTTTTAACAGAATTTGTCTTCTCTCTTTCCAGACATTCACCTCAGTCCTTGGAAGTGGGTCTCACATAGCCAAGTTTTTTTCTGGATCGGCTGCTGGTGTCACTGCTGTCACATTAACTTATCCTCTTGATACGATCAGAGCACGCCTGGCCTTCCAAGTCAGTGGAGAACATGTCTACACAGGAATCATCCATACCGGTGTCAGCATATTTAAAGAGGTTTGTTACTCCTCAGGATATTTTCATTTTCACTAATTCTATCTGTGTCTCAACATGATATTGTACCTAGTTCAAAAATTATATACTCACAAGTATCTTTGTAAAGACCATCTACTATACACACCATAATATTTCACCTTGTAAACAAATTTTTTAGCATTACTGCCAAGCTGCTGGCAATGATCTCATACCATTGATGACAGTGTAATTTAATTCCATTATCCTTCAGGCTTCGTCTACGACTTAATTTTAATTTTAATTTTATTGATTGATTAATTAATCGTGAGTGAAGTCCTTCTCTTGGAGTACAAATTTTTACTGCAAACACTCTCACTCTGAAGTCATGTGAGACATATCTGGGGTGTCTATGATTGCTAGTGTTTAAACAGTAGCCTCTAAAATTATAATTCAATCTCCAGTGACGTAAACCCAAGAATTTATAATCATAACGCTCTTATGAGCAACTTAGAAGCTAGAAATAGTTAATTCCAAAAAGTAAAAACCTGAGCCCAAACTTCGTCAGCTACGATTGACTGCAAGTTGTTAAACCTTACTTCTAGATTCGACCTTAAGTCGGTAAAATTATACTCTAAACCCAAACCATATGCAGGTTGAGCTTTCTTCACAGCAGATTCGAGCCATCCTTAGTTCCTTGATGCAAACAGTGGTTTGATAAATGATGATTTGATTAATGAATCAGTGATCAAATAGCATAATCGACATTCTTGCCTCAACTTGTGGCCAACCCAGTTTTTCCAATAAAATTCAGACCTGGCAAGCCATAGTTGCTTCATGAAACATACGTAATTTAGAATTGAGGTTTATCGCTCTGGATTGATAAATTTATTAGGGGTGTCTCATCTTTCCCAATAAGTGCTGCAAATTTCAATCCATTTCAATTACCTACTTAGTTTGGTTATTTCTTACTGTTGTGTTAGAATCATCAATTATACGTTTATTTTATCATATTCCAGGAAGGTGGTGTCAGAGCCTTATATCGAGGATTTGTGCCCACACTCTGTGGTATGGTGCCATATGCTGGGTTTTCTTTCTATTGCTTTGAAATGTTGAAGTTTTTCTGTATGAAGTATATTCCAAATATTACTTGTACACCCTGCAAGAGGAATACAGGTATTTGATTTTTATTTGATTAAATTTGGGGTTTGCGCAAATTTCATATATGATTTTGCAACCCTTACTTTTCATCTGTTATGTTCATATTTGTCATAATTAATTCGCTTGAAGAAAAAAAAAATAAATACAAAAAAAAAGAAATCTCTTATTAAGCTCCCTCTCTCTTAAATCTTTCCTGTCCGTATGTCACTGAGCAATTATTTGTAAATTTTAGATTAATCGTTGCTATTTCAATTTTGATCATGCCCATATGTTAACAATGATTTTCTTTGTCATCAGAACACTGTCAAAAAAAAAAAAAAAAGAAACTGAAAATTACCAACGTTCGGTCACTAAAATTGGAAATGACTTTTTTTTCTTTCTTTTTTATTGGTCCCTGTTTTCTCTTTCAAGGAAGATTCAAAAAAGCTGATTTTACCACCAAGAAAAAAAAAATAAAAAAGAGACAATTCCTAATGGCTGACTGTCATTAATTTTTGGTTATCCTAAAATGACTGCCGTTGTTGTTCCCCCACACCCTCTATTTTCACATCCAAGCCCTATGAAATTGAATCCCTACAGAACCCATTTAATATATGAAGCAACCCTCCCCCCCTTCCGGCATAAAACTAGGAGTTTGACCCAAAAATGAAGGCCAATTTAAAAAAATTGGATGCCATCGCTGGTGACCCAAAATTGGTATAGCTCAGCCATCAAAATCACTGTCCCTTTTCTGATGTTGGTTAATGTGCCTAATTTTGAAAAAATTCACCGAAAAAATCTGATAGTTTATAAATTTACCTGCATTTTTCAAGGCAAAAATGGTCGAAGATTATCTTAGTAACTCTTTCGTTTGAGTGTCTCACTTCGTTCAAAAATGAATTTCGATGGTTTTTCCTGCTCAATTGAAAAAGTCAGCACCTCTGTGTGCATCTCGCATACGTCACATATTCTATAACTATTTCAAAATGCGGTAGGGTGATAGAAATTTGACTGGAAATAAGCGAAAATTTAAAATTAGTTCTCCGGTAAAAAAGATTCATGTCTCAGTCTGGCTTTTCTGTTTTAAACAACATTTCTTTTTTGCTTGTAACGGCCCAGAAGGTAATCAATTTTAGATTTGGTCTCTATTGTTTGTAATTCTCTTTCTAGGTGGTTTGGTATTAATTGTGCCTGCAAAACTTCTTTGCGGCGGTGTAGCAGGAGCTGTAGCGCAGAGCGTTTCTTATCCACTCGATGTTACACGGAGACGAATGCAGCTAGCGATGATGAATCCAGACACACATAAATTTGGGTAAGTTTTTACTGCTACAAATATAAATTGATGGTGAAACTACCAGACCATGTATCTCAGTTTGCAATGGTGCAGACCTCCTGTCATACTTTCTTTTTGAAATGGAAAAGTACTCAATATCAATTCTTGAAAAATTCTATGATTTTTCTTCTTTGTGCAAAGAAAACTTTGTAAAAACATCAAGAAATGGTACATATTGATTTGCTCTCCTTCAAAAATTAGATGGGAGTAGTGATTTTTACCACTCCAAGCAAGATACGTGGTTTGGTAGTTCGATCATCAAAATGCATTTTCATTTGTAGGTAATAATAAACTTTAGCCTTTGTATTTTAATGTGGTGTACTTATCTAGTTTTTTAGCCTGGTTTTTAATTCATATATCAAAGGTACAGACAATTTTCTGAAACAAAATCTGTCAAGATGTGCGTATTATGTTAATACATTGTGACATGTTGGCTATTATCTTCAATATACCAAGATTTTCAGTCTGTAATGAGCTTCTAACCATGGAAAATTTTATCTGTTGAAATTCTTTCCCATTCCTAAGAATGTCCTTCAACCCTGTACACTTATTGATGATTTAAGTGAATTTTTCAACACTCATATCAAATACCTTCATTCTTTCAGGTCAGGAATGGTTCAAACCCTCAAAGCAATCTACAAAGAAAATGGTGTTTTTCGTGGCTTATATCGTGGTATGAGCATAAATTATCTACGTGCAATACCAATGGTTGCAGTCTCGTTTTCAACCTATGAATTGCTGAAACAAGCGCTCCAGTTGGACACTGGCATTGACATTAAAACTGGCTAGAGCAGGTGAAGCTAAAATTGCATTAGCATCGGAAGAAGGATGCTGTTCTGTATCCATAGCCTAATTTTCTACCAAAGTGAAATTTAATTTGATATTTCATCCATCTATTCTGTTCTTTTGATAAGGTTTATTTTAAGGTTAAAAGACGTCGGTGGAGTTATAGCATTTTTTATGAATCTCTGGCGCATGCGCACGAATCAAATGATAGTAAGTTATTCTCTTTGAATTTTGTGATATACTTGTTTTGAATCTGATTTTTTAACGTTTTACTAAGGTATAATGATCGGATCAACCAGAATTTAAGATTGTTGAATTTTTTAATTTTATCATTATTTTTATTTATACTTGTTTAGTTCTTCCTTCTGTTTTATTCATTTTGTCTTGAGATCAGATTGATAATTGCTAGTTTCATAGCACCCCTTTAGTTTAAATTTATTTAATTTAAACTTGATTAGTTTGAAGGCCTTTCATTTATGTCTTGAATTTTTGTCATTGCTTTCATTAGAAAGATGAAAAAAGTCAGGTAAAATATAAAGTCCCAATGACGGTATAACTTCATGTAAAGGCTTTGTATGATAACTTATGGACTTTTTGTGTGTTTGTGTAGTGGCCTTGAAAGTTGACTTTTCTTCTTTTGTTTTAAGCTAAAAACAATCCTATAGCTTTAGTTCATCAAATAGCCACACCTTCACAGGCCAATCCAAATCCAGGAGGAGCTTGCATTCAAATTTTTTTTTTCCATGTTGAACAGACTTAATTTCGGCCAAAATACCAGTCAGAAGGAAGTCAGAAGTTCACGAGCCCATTTCACAGGATTTAAAGTAAGATGGGCTTAGAGGTGCAGAAAATGCTCAAGGGTACAAACCTAGGCCCGATTTTCATGTGAGGAAACTTCTTGATAAAGTTTTTTTTTAGCAGTGGAGAAAAAAACTGTGGAGAATAGCTCGCTGGTTTTTTAACTTTTTCTGGCTTATCGCAGATTTTCATCTTTACGCAAAAGTCGGAAATTTTGTTGCTGAAATTGTGGGAATTGTAACTGATTTTTGCACTAGGAAACTTCATGCATCCTTAGGTGGGGTCCATCAATTTTCATGGCTTGGAAATGTCCCAACAAGCAATTTTTCTAAAATTTTGGGTGGAAAAATCAACACTCTCACGCAAAAAGAATAAAAAAAATGGCTCTTAATGAGCCTCTTAATGATTGCTCCTAATGAGCTGTAAGCCGACAGTACATAAGCCATGAATCTGGCTGCATGAATTTTGCTCTTTGGATACTCATTTTTTGAGAAACCCTGATTTGTGAATTTCTTCAAAGTAATTAAAAACCATCCAAAAAACTTAATTTAGAAGCATTTTTCAAGAAATATTGAGTGTTTAGATGTCATCTACCTGAATGCATGTTGATCAAGTACAAGTTAGTTAAATCATCATGAGGTTAAAATAACAATTATAAGGAATAGTTGCCTATATAGGTGGTTTAATCCTGAAGGTTTGTTACAGTATTCTTCACGGCCAGTAGAAATGCATCAACAAACAGATATAGTTTGCAACTCGCTAATCGTGCGGTTAAATTATTTTTGACACAATGATTTGAGTGGATACTATGGGAAAGTAGCTCCTCCTATACTGAGAATTGTGGAAAAATATGGTATATCATCTACTTTCTTTTCAGCTGCAAGTGACTAACAAGTTACATTTTTTTAATTTTTTAATTGGTTGTTTCTTCTGTCAACATGCTTGTGTCCTCACTGTCAATTAAGAAAGCATTTGCCGCGAACAATCTTTTTTCTTTGCAGTTCTCTGTAATTTTCCTTTTTATTTTTGTAAGAAAATTCATGGGTATGATTGTTAAAGTTTTCCTCCTCGCTCAAAAATTTGGGCGCGGCTCGTATTCTATGTGGACCCACCTGCCAAAAATAACATCATAAAAATGTTGCAAAAATACTGCTACAACGTTAATTTTTACAGTAACATTGCAACAAAATTTTCGAAACCACCTTTTGCCCGGCAGGTAGAGTTTTTTTAAAATTAATTCCTCAAGACTCATAGTTTCTGAAAATGTATGCTAATTTATTTTTATTATTAACTATCAATTTTTTCTTCCTTTTGTAAATAAAGTCTCCATGGAAGGAAGTGCTCATTTATGAAGATGATTCTGTATATACTATTACAGAGTGCTTGAAAAGTGCACATAATGAATGTGATTGATTTGTAAATAACCTCATTGACAAGAAAAAATTTGTACTTAAAATGAGATGATATTTTCATCATTATTTTATCTTATTATTTATTATTTATCACCACTAACTTTTCTTCAAGATTTGTCAAAGCACACTTGGATTCTTTTTATTTGACAATAGGATAATCCTAGAAATTACATATCTGTTATAAATCTATGCCATCATTCTCAATTAGATTATCAAAAACTTATAGGATCCATCCAAATTTCAATTTTATACGTCCAATATTAACGGAATTATTGCCCATGGAAAAACACAATGCTCGACATCATCTTTTGCAGTAGTGCATATCGATATCTCTACCACCTTGCTCTTGCATGTTTTTAATGGAAAGCAATCATAGTGCAAATGTGTGCATCACTGATGTACGAGTCTCAGGTCGAGGAAATCATAGTTTGCTCTGTGGTGGTGGACTATGTCGTACACTGTACTTTTCGATGGATGATATCTCCAATTAATATTGAATGTAGAAATCTGGCATTTAGACTGATCTTGTTAATTTTTTCTTATATATAGGCTCCAACCATCATGCACAATTCTGAGACGAGTGTAATTGACTTATTATCTTTACACCAGTGAATTGTTGGTTCAACGCTTGTCAGTCAGGGTAATGAGTATCCTTGTCACTTCTTTTATATTATAGTTGTTAATTGTTTTGTCAATTGTGATCTGTATTTCAAATTAATGTTTCAGTCAGAGAAGACCAACAATTGATAAAGCCTGAGTGAATGTCATTTGACCAACTGCTAACCAATGAATGTTATTTAATACACTTATTTAAAAGTTTGAATATCAGGACCCAAGATAACATGTTGGCAGTTGAAATTTTTCTTATTGATTTAACTTGGTAATTTACCAAACCAAATACCAATATTTGGTAGTTATTCCAATCTGAATGAAGTACCCCTTTGAATGTAGATGCCTCTGACTAAATATTCATTTATCTTTTTCTCATTGAGTGGCTGTGGTGTCGATGGAAATTCTATTTTTGACCCCTTTCCCTAGACGGAAGTTTTTCTCAGAAGGAATTAATGTTAATATTATTCATGGTCCAAATTTTGTTGGCCAGTTTACGCACAGTTGAAAGTTGCGGCTGGAATGTTAGCTTCATGATTCGATCGCTGATTAATGGTTTGTGCTCCAGCATAAAGATGTGAAATTAGCAAAACATAATATTTCAAAAAACTAGTAAGAAAGTAGTATACAAATACAAAACGTCCATGTAGCGTTTTTTAGGAGGAAAATATGGAAGAGTACAAATTATGTACCTCTGCGCACCCCTTTGATTACAATTTTTGTTTTTTCTGTGAAATTCTAGAACTCAGGTCATTTATAACTTCTGTACAAGCTTTCTTATGTAAAATTTTCAAACTCGAAAAAAAAAAACCCAGTTTTTTCTGAGTTATTTTACAAGGTGTGCTTCTAGGGCTGTTGAGGAACTAAGGATATATGTACTAAACCTGCTGTAAAAAAAACTCAACTTTCGTACAGCTTGATTTTAGACTTTAGACTTTAAAATATACAATTTTCTTGACATATTCGGTCAAGTTTAGAGGCTAGTTCTTGCAACTTGCGGTCAACTGTAGCCAACAAAATTCAGGCCCAGGTGTTCGCTTTGAATTGGTGGCAATGTTGTGCAAATTAATGCTCCGATTTGAAAGCTTATTTTTTTTAAACGATTTGTTCTAAGGTCAAGTTGGAAATTAATGCAAGTATTGCAAGGGTCAGAATTACATAATTTTATGAGTGGGTTGTCTTTGCCCATTTTACATGAATGGTTCACTGTATTTTCCAGCAAAAAAATAATTTTTATAGTTCTTTATTGATGTGTCAATTTTATATAATTTTTTATCACATACCTTTAATGATTCTACAAATTGTAAGACCAGTTTCTAAACCTTTTTGTACTTAAACGTAACTTATATATATTTTATTCCCTGTTTTTCTTTCATTCATTTCATTTTTTCACAAAGTCTTGAACAAATCCATCAATTCATACTAAAAGAAAGAAGGAGTTGCTCAATTGCCCACATTTTGCTCCGAGAAAATACAGAAGGTGGTGGCAAGTAAAAATATGTACATTTCTGCATCACAGCGAGCATGAAGTAGTGACTGCTTCTTGTTGTAGTCTCATTCTTATCGACTAGGCAGTACATCTCTACATTATGATTGAATCTGGAGGTGGCTGCCTCACCACTACCTTCTGTATTTCCTCGATGCATATTTGGAAAGGATATATCTGAGATAGGTACAGAAGTTTCCTCAGAAATTTTAGGGAGGTATCGCCCTTTAAAAATAGAAAGGCCAGCTTGCATACGCACTAAAATTGCTCGCTTTTTCAAAATTGCAGTGAAATTTGCGTATTTATCGCGAAATTGCGGCAATTTGAGAGTTAGTGACTAAAAGATAAGAAAGTCATGAAACTTCTGGGAAAAGAAGGTTTCTTTTAAAGTGGGAGGGCTGTTCGCAAAATGAGAGGGTTAAGAACTTCCTGCATCCCTGATACATACAATATGATGGGTACTTTTCAATTTTGGCAGAGAAAAAAAAGGATAGTTTGTAAAAATCAGGTAACTTTAGTCAGGAGTATTGAGAAAAAGTTACAACAGAAATAACAAACGTAGAAAGGGACTATTTCAAACAGAAGAACTGACACAAAGTACACATAACTCAAAACATCACGACTGAAAATAACTTGACTGGAAATATTGACAAACTTAAAACTTGTACGAAACTTATTCAAATAGATCAAACTGAATGCAATGAGATTGATTAATTAAAATGCATGAAAGGCAGACATCAGTAAAACATCTAAAAAAATATGATTTTTATTCCGAAAAATACTTTAAATTGTTAAATCTAGCTTTTCCTTAAGAATCACATGAGCTTAAAGGTATAAATGAAGGTAAAGTCCCCAACTTAGGGCGTTGGGGGATAAAAGATTTAAGTTCTTTTTCAGAGCTGGTGCTGAAATATCGCCTTGAAGGTTCATCATTCATTTCAGATTCTGTTGAGGGTGAGTCTTCGATTTTTGGAAGTTGAGCCGTTGCAGCAGTGGTTGAATTGTCTTCCTCAGGCAATTTGTCCAGATTAATTTTCTTTTTATGCACCTTTTTGCGGTGGGCAAATTTACAATTTGCCTTGTTTGAGCAAACGCCATCTTTCTCTAACTCTGGACATAGTAGCACATGCAATTTATCACACTGAAAAAAATAAAATCAATCATTATGGACACTGGAGAGGATTAGCTTAGTTCATGAAACAGCAGATCTTATTGTTTCGTTTGGTAAACCGATGATTACCAATGAAAATGGGTATTCTTGAATTGTCATTATAAACAGTACAGGGCAACATACAGGGTGATCCAAAAATCCTGCGCCACGCATCACCCATGTAACTTTCATAGGAATTGAGATAAAGACTTAAACTTTTTCAAGTCCTCGTAGGTCAAAGAGATGAAAATTTTTGGCACCTCCAAAATTTTAAGGGGCCGCTTTGAAAGGAGGCAAGAACCCTAGGGGGTTAAAGGGGTAAACTTTTGGATCACTTTGTACTTTGAGGTGAATTTTAAATCAGAGGGGTGCAAAGAATCAATACCAAGACTCATTAGGAGAGATCAAACGAATAAAATAGAAAATGTAGGAATTGAGTGCAAATTAATTGAAAGCTGAATCATCAAACGTGCCCTGCAAGCTATTAGCTCATGGCTCTAGAAATAACTGATTACGCTGGTTTCATCCTAATACTCAACATTCTTCCATAAAATTAGAAAGAAGGGTTGAACCACCAAAGGAACACAATAATGGCTTCCCTTTGTTTGTAAAAAGAAAAGAAAAAAAAAAGGAGCAGAGAAGGCAGAAAAAAGAGTTAAGATCATCTCTTCATGGGCCAAAATCCTGGTCTTGCCTCAGCCCTACAAAGCAGCTGAATCCGACTTCGACAAAAGTACCTATCCAATGACTAACCTCTAATCCAAGAGGGCAGAATCCTCGTACAAAATCACGGCAAATTGGTGCTTTGGAACTGAGCTTGACGTGGGGGTAAAGACAGTTATTTCGAGAACAGGCACCCTGCAGGAAATGTAGACACGTGGGCATTTTCTGAGGAATAGTATCATGTGATAACAGACATTTATCATTTTTACAAGCACCTTGAATAAAACTGGAACAGACCAAAAAAATTTAAAATTAGGCACATTACATTCATCCGATAGCAAATGAATTATTTTTTAATTTTAAAGCTGGTTGATTTGGAATGAGTGAATATATTGTGCCTGCAAAAAAAGGAGTACTTAAGTATACTATCATGTTGCGAAAAAACGCTATATGGACATTCAAGAGCCACCGAATTTCCTCCGATTGAAATTTTATTTTTGAGATGAGTTATGAATATTTTCTCTTGAAATTTTCAGATGGTTTAGGTCTGATCTTGCATAAAACTCTGAAAAATTCGACAAAAAACATTGACAGATGTCCCTGAAAATTCATATTTTAGCAAATATTATTTTGCAACGCCTGAAGGCTCATACAGCGTTATTCGATAGCATGGCAGTATAAAAGACACACAAAAAAGGGCTGCCTTGAAACACCTACAAAACAGCTGCGGCTCGTACGGGCTGCCTACAAAAAGTTGTAAAGAAAATGAGATCAATTGAAAATAAAGGTTTCTTAGAGGCACTAGAATTCAGAAATAGGTGTGAGGCTTTCTCAAGTTCTATCTAAAAATTTATCTTCAGTGATGTCAAAATGGGTGTATCAAATAGAAACATTTAATTTATTGGTTTTTTTTATTTATTTGCATATTAATGTCATGTACGAAGGACAAAGTACAGTGTGAGGAAAAATGTCCACAAGTAGATTGCAGCTGCTCATGAATTGATGGCCGAAGTGGAAGACCATGTACCTCCATTACGTTGTTTAAAAATTTTCATTCCTACATTCTTTTTTTGGAGAGAAACAAATCGACTGTATAGCTTGAAATTTAAACAGAATACGGTCTGTTAATAGAATAGAAAAATCAAAGCAGTTTTCAAGAAATTACATAGACTAGTTTTTCAAAGGAAAAATGAAGTATGACAGGATATCTCCAACGTCACAAACGGAGATACATGGTTGGGTTGGGATGCTAGAATTTTACAGAGATGGAAGACTTGCATCAGTTAGTATTACTTACGCTTGACATATTGCGACATATTTCTTGTCATGTAACTTCAGGCACTTTCCGGCAAGGAACATTTTGCATCTACCATACTTGTGGTAATTTTCACATGGAGTATTATTCTTGCGTCTTAAAGCTATTCTCCTTCTGGTCAGACTGCAAAGAGAAAGGAAGAAATTATATGACAATTTGAACAGAGACAATAATGGAGTTTTCCAGCTAGTTTTTAGAAGAGAGGTTAAAAAATCAGGATAGTGTCCACACAAGTTCGCTCACAGCCTTTTGGTATGAATGTTATTCAAACTTTTTTTATTAATTGTGTTCACTGTCTTATTGCACAAATTGATTTGCACTTTGCATGATTCACTAAAAAAATAGATGAGGTCATTTGATAGGTATATTTTTTTTTAAAGGAAACTTGGTGTTAGGACGGATGTTTAATTTTTTGCCGCTTGATAATCTGAAATCATCAAAGCATGATATACAATAAATTCAACTGACCCATCGAAAGGAATAGATTATTACTTAGGGTGTTGTTTAAGTTTGTGAAAGACAACTAGTTCAGTAATAGTCGGTCAATCACAACAAAATTAGACTGTCATTTAAAGGAAATGCAGTTTTATAACGATATGTATCAGCTATTAATTTTTTAGGTTTGTCAATTAATGCTTACCTATGAGTCTCATACCATTTGTTACCTTCATTCATGAAATGAATCATACCACAGCTAAATATAATTTTCAATAATAGTAAAAGATGAAATTTCAGAGGAGGAGAAAATCTTAGATAAATAAAAGGGGGAGCTTACCTATTATTTCCAGCAGTAGAGGACACATTTTTCAATTTAAGTTTGCTCAAGTGGACTGCTCGTTGAATCTTCTTGCTTCGGCCATTTTCTGGCTGGGATTTGCGCAGCTTTCTTAATTTTTTCTGTATTACTGAGGCAGCAGCTATATTGGTCAATGTTTTACTACATTTGTTTGCCTGTCTTTGATGATGCAATAGAGACTGCCTGATCAATTTAGTTTTTCCGATTGCGACTAGATTATTACTTACATTTTTGACACTTTTGCCATATTCACAGGCTTTCCATGAAAATTTATGATGATTAATTTTACTATATTTTGATGTAGATTTGCGTGAGGATTTGAGATTATTACTTGTTGCTTCCGCGCGGCAGCTAATATTTGTACGATGGCTTCGCTTTTGGTCCAAAGTAGACTTTCTTATTAATTTTGTTTTCCCTATTGAAACAAACGAGAAACTTCCATTTTTCATCACAGAATGCCTTCTTACTCTTGGTGAATTGATTTTTTTGTATTTGCTGTGAGACGGTTTGTCTAAAGATTGTGCAGAAGAATGACTTTTTGGAGTTTTTACTTGACTGTGCTGAACATTTGACAATTTGTACCGATTTATCATTTGGCGCTGAATCATTCGTTTATTTATGACATCAGAACTCGTTCGGCTAGGTTTGAAATGTATTTTGTAAGTAGATGGGGAGCTGCATTTAGACTGAGTTGGATTGACATTTCTAAGAGAAAACTTACTATTGAAAATTAGGAGTTTATTCACTTGTTGAGAGATCCTTGGTGTGGGTTGCTTGCGAATTAATTTTCTGCGAGAGACATAAAGAAGTCTTGGACTAGTACTATTTTTGTCATCTTTCACACTCGAAGTGGAAGTAACATTAATTATGGAAGTTTTTTTCCTTGGCTCTAAAGAACTTTTCGAACCGAATTCTTCAAGATTCAGATGAGGCTGAGAGGAACTAGTTGAACTGTTAAGATACACTATTGACTTATCAGTCGACTGGAAGATATTTTTAGGGGCCGATTGACTTGTTGTTAGTATATTTTTGAGAGTTAAATGATATTTTTGGGAATCAGATCTGCCTGCTAGATTGTTAGGTAATTTCTTGGGCGAGGAGCACTGGCTTTGAAGAGGACGATTGAAATTTATGAAACTATTTTTTCCTTCGCAATTTGTTTTTTTATAACGGTCAACCTGTTTGACTGAAGATGGTTTGAAAGAATATTTACACCTGTTGATGACACTTCTTGCTGAATTGGTGCTGCTGACTTGAGAGAGAGCAGTTCTTCCAGAATTTTTGTCTCCATACTGCATTGAGCGCATTAGGTTTGAGAGCTTTGTAATCCTTCTTAATTTTTGTAAGTTCAACTCCTTTTTTTGAGCAGATTTTGATAATAATGTAGAGGATGTTGAAGGACGTTCAGGAGTTTGAAAGGAGTTTTTGACGGAATGACTGCCGACAGCAGCTTTCGTTTGTACTGTAGAATCCTTCAAAAACTCAGAACCAATTACAGGATTAGAGGTAATTTGTTTTTCTGCCACTCCAGAGCTTAGTGCAGATGATTTGCAGTTTGCAGTTAACTCCAAACTTACCGAGGAAAGGCTTAAATGGTTATTAGTAGTGCCTGCCATTTGATCTTTAGCCACTTTCTGCTTCAATACAGCAGTATTCACATAGTAAAACGAGGCTTTTTTCTTTACGTTAGGTTTTACTTCTTCATTACGGTTAATGAATTTCGGATTGACAAAAGTTTTTTGAGAGCGGGAAATATTGGAGGGATTTTGTATAGATGTGCAGCTATTACCACATTGTTTCATCTGATTACTCTGCAAAAATTGAAGCTGATGAGGATTCTCCTGAGCAATTGTTTTATTGGGTTTTTGGGATAAAAACCAATTTTTGAGATCATCATCTTCCGATGTTGGTTTTGGTTGATTAGCAATAAACTTATACCTGGTCTTGAGAGAAGACTGAGAGTTAGTCATCGCAGAGGGCTCATTTGAGAGAATTGGAGATGTGTCTCTGGAGACACTGGAAGAGGCTGTAACATTACTGTCACAAAATTTTCCACTTGCGATGCTACCCAACTTTAAACGATTGAAAAGTGGATTTACGTGTATGGTTTTCTTGTCTGGAAGTAGCCTTTTTTGAAAATTTGGGTTGACAAGCACAATTTTTGGACGACTGGGATTGCAAGGAAGGTCATTATTGATTGATGGTTGTCCTGTCATATTTTCCCTTCCTATCATTCTATTGATGAATTTGGTTACTTCTCCAGACTTGACTTGCGTTTCTTCTTCATTATTTTCCACGATGATATAAGAAGTTGAATGACCTGAAATAAATTCAAAGGGCATCATCAGTTGCAAACATGATCTATATCTGCAATTTATAAGATATTGAGACCAAAATAAAAATACATTATCACGTCTACTCTTCTGTTTAAGTATAAGGGTGCGCATATTGAAAATGATTTTAACAACTGAAAACGCAGAAACAATTATCCAGGTCTAGTCAAGCAAAACAGCCAGCCGCAGAGAAGTGGGTCGCCTTAAACTGTCTCTTATCATTTTATGCTATCTGAACAGTAAGCACTGATAACAATTCCACTTGAAAATTAGGAGTTTTCCTAATTCTGGCAAAACCTTCTGAGCAACTGTGATATCAGGCTTGCTTGGAATCAGCATCATAAAGTCATGATTTCATAAGTCAGGCTGTTGCGACTTAAAACTGAGAGTGTTGGCTCCAGTATATCAGGACAATCTTATGCTAGAAGGAACCGTGTAAAAACTATTTAAATCCAAAGGAATAAGTACATATCAGTTGCGTACTTTGTACTACCTCTTGATTGGATTCATTGCATAGTTCCTCTTGGCATAAATTTATCTATTTCAGTTACAGTAAATATGACGCAGGTCGTTATGGGTGAGTATGGATTGTTGAATGTTCTAACGTTGAGAAATTTCGATTGATTTTTTAAATTTGATAAGGTCAGGGAAATGACTTTCCTCCGATGCATGCGTGATGAGAAACTTACCGTGAAGTTAGGAGACAAATTTTAGAAATATAACAGCAATAAGGTAATATTTACACTTGTCCTTGGTCAAGGTTTGATGGAATTTACGCACAACCAATTGTTATGGGGGACAATTTTGCGAGGAAAGAAGTAGAAAGGCTAAGTAAACTCACTTAACTTCCTTAATTTGCTGAAAAATACTTAACTTTATTAAAAATTAATATAGAATTGATTGAAAACTGAAAATTTCCTAACCAATAACTGGAGTTGCGAGTTGCACAATAAAAACAATAACACAATAACACAAGGTTAGTGTGACGTCATTCATCTCTATTTTGCGGTGTTGCCAATCGGTTAGACTTTGTGCATGGAAAATGACAGCACATTTCCTGGTTTTTCATAGAGTACCTGTATAGCGAGAGTATAGACAGATGTGAAACTCCGAAAATCCATCAGGCCTTCACCGATGCCTCCGCGAATAAAGTTAGGGCCCAGAAATGCAGCCAACCTATGAATTTCAATTGTCCAGAACGATTTATTAATACAATTCTTACGAACCATCGTTTATAAAGCACGTATTTGACTTAGTTTTTGCATAAAATTACTCATTTTTGTGGAAGAACGCTCATTTATGTACTTTCCTAGCCATTTTCGTAAGAATTAGAATCTACCGACTGGCAGTGAAATTTAGTGCGTCAGAAGTTGGTTAGAAGGGTGGCTGCACTTTTGGGCCCTAAGCCCTCCATGAAGCGATCTGTCCATACTCTCGCTATACAGGTACTCTAGTTTTTCAGGTTTTTCGAATTAGGAATGAATAATAGATGGTATTATTCCAGAGCAAATAATGACTGATTTTGTGGGTTTTAAAATTCAGATTCGAAAGTGATTGCGAATCTTTGATTGCGAAACCGAGATAGCATTTTAGCCTACCTACGTCCGCCATCTTGAATTTGAGAATTTTAAAAAATGGACTAAAAATTCGAGTTTCCCGTCGATAAATACCTCCCGACACCGAATTTCAGAAAAATCCATCGGACAGGAGCCGAGATGGCATTTTAAGCCACTTCAGCCATTTCGGATTTTTGAAGATGAAAAATTTTACTTAAAACGCGTGGTACCCAAAATCGAAGTTCAGATTCGGATTCCTCGTAAAAAATCGATGCGATTTCATGTATCATACCCTGACACCGAATTTCAGGAAAATCCATCGAACAGGAGCCGAGATGGCATTTTAAGCCACGTCAGTCATTTCAGATTTTCGAATTTGGAAAATTTGACTTAAAACGCGTGATACCCATAATTGAAGTTCAGATTCGGATTCCTCGTTAAAAATTGATACAATTTCATGTATCATACTCGAGCATAGCGTGAAGGAAAGAGACGTAACGTAGGCATACTGATTTGAGCATATGAATCCAACGTGGCAACATGGGTAGTGCTCAGTGGGTCAGCGGAGCGGAGGAGGAAGAATAAGAATTTATCGTGAGGAATTCCTCGGGACGAAACGGAATGCTTATCGCTGGCGCCTCCCTGTTCGGTTTCACTCGGGCGACCCGCGCGGCGGCGTAGTTCAAAGGGGCAGTGCGACAGAATCTATACGCGTCGTTAAACCTTTTTCCTTCACGCTATTTTAACATATGATACATGAAATCTCATCAATTTTTCACGAGAAATCCGAATCTGAGCTTAGATTTTCGATATTACGCGTTTTAATCTATTTAAAATCGTAGGAGAAATTACAGAATTGTCCTTGAAAATTGATCACACATTAGTGTTTTTTTACGTCATTAAACCTCTTTCCTTCACGCTATTCTAAAATTTGATGCATAATATCTCCATCAATTTTTCACGAGGAATCCGAATCTGAGCTTAGATTTGGGATATTACGCGTTTTAATTTATTTAAAATCGTAGGAGAAATTACAGAATTGTGCTTGAAAATTGATCACGCATTCGTGATTTTTTACCCCGTTTTTCTTCTACGTTCACGTAATGAAATTAGATCAACAGTTGACTCATCGACTAGTCTAGCCTAACCCCCCGGAATCGGTCTAAAGGGCGAACGATTTTATCAGATAAGATGTCCTAGTTTCCGGGCAATTGCGGTTAGATGGAAGCTGCAATGAGGAGAAACGGAAGATAATGCGAAACTCGGGCGGATATTAAGTGAGAAACCAGGTAGGGGAAAGGCTTTCTTCCCGAAAAGTTAGTGCTCGGGCCAACTTACATGGTCCCTGGAGCATTGTATAGCAGGTTGTGGGAAACTATTTTTTTGCAGCAACGACCAATTGGATCGCATTTTGCAAAAAGGAACTAAGAGCATTTCAATGTTGCTGGGATTGTGCAACTTAGGTACATTCTTTGCAAAAAGTAAACTTTGCGACGGTAATTTTCGTCTCGAATTCATAGTTTATTGGGAGTAGAGGTGAAACTAGTTTAGATGTTCGTTTATGTTTGCAAGGTTAGCGACTTTGGAATGCTCTTGGTTGCATCCTACATCTACGTTGACTTAAGGTGCATCGTTTAATGCGGAAATCAAGCGCGCAACTATTCGACCTCCGCAGTAGGTATGTGATGTGGTATCACACGGAAATGAAGGGAAATCTTAGTAGCTTTTCACTTGTCTCAAATTACCGACGTTTATGAATGACTGCAGGCAGGGACTGCAGAGTGCCTGCGCCTGGGCAGGCATCAGCATCATGCTTGCATCATTTAAAGCGGAAATTAAGCGCGCACTATTCGACCTCCGCAGAAGGTATGTGATGTGGTGTCACCCGGAAATGAAGGAAAATCTTAGCTTTTCACTTGTCTCAAATTACCGACGTCTATGAATGACTGCAGGCAGGGACTGCAGAGTGCCTGCGCCTGGGCAGGCATCAGCATCATGCTTGCATCATTTAAAGCGGAAATTAAGCGCGCACTATTCGATCGACCTCCGCAGAAGGTATGTGATGTGGTATCACCCGGAAATGAAGGGAAATCTTAGCTTTTCACTTGTCTCAAATTACCGACGTTTATGAAGGTAGGTTTTAGATATGGTGGCATCGTTTCAATTCAGACTTCTTCATCAACTTTTTGCAATAAAATGAATCATTATCTTGCACATGATATCTTCTGGATTGAATCGTCACGTTAAACGTTGTCGCGCTGCATGGTGATAGTGGCAGCGTCCTATCTTTGTTTCTCTCTTCTTCTCCTACGAGTTTTTTGCCATCCCCTAAAATTTCCCGCCCTCGTAGGTAGCGGCCTCGGTGGCCTTTGCATGAATTTTTTGTTCGCCTGAAAAATCTTGTTTTCCGAAATAAGCAGGGCCTTTAACTTGGTAAAATCGTTGCGCATGGTTTTGAAATCTCACTATTTTATATGTAGTCTAGGACGTGGAGAAGTTAATTTTCAAGTTCCTGAAAAAAGGGTCCATTTAAACTTATTGGTAGGGACAAGATAATGTGTTGCAGAGAGCCCGCACTTTCCAATCCAACTAATTGTAATGAGGCGAGACAGAAAATCAGTTCGGAGATCGACGCTATTTTTACTTATTATTGTGAAGACAAATTCACTATGGATGGTCTTTACTCCTTGGACGCAGTTATTCCTCTCTCTCTTTCTTCAAATGGTTAGAAGAAAAATTTAGCATGCGAATTTTTGCAAATAATTGTGCCTCATTGCCGGTACCGCTGAACTTACGACGCAGATGGCTAGAAAAGTCGAAATGCCTACATTTCTGTGGGTATGCAATACACACATCCGTAGAGTGCGATTAGTTGTATCCTAATGTTAACTTCAGAGTTGCGTCGTGTAGTAGTTAGTAGTTACTTTTTCTTCCATTCACCGGCAGATATACCCACAGGGTGATCAAGAAGTCCTTCTCCATCAGCTTTAAATTTTTACTTAGGTACAATTAGTCGAGCATAAAGGTTTGGAACTGAAAGACGTTCCTAGGTCAAACGGTGCTACTTTTTGGTCCCCCAAGAATTTTTAATGCTTTCGAGGGGGAGGGAACCGGCCCCCAATTTCTATTTCAATTGAAAGGACCCCTCTTGTGATATTTTGTTCGAAAGAATATAAAAAAGAGAAATTTTGGCGGAAACCTGAAATCATCATCTGAAATCGTTTCAAAATGACGTCTGGTTAATGTTCAACGTAGCTGAAAATTAATTGGCGCATCGAATTTTTGCCGATGGATTTACCTGAAACCTGAAACCTGGTAGCTGCGGGTATTTTGGCCCGAGAAAAACGAATTTGATAATAGAGGTTTTTTTTTTCTTAAATGAGTTTTTCAAAATAGTGGTAGGTTTAAGTTCAGAATTGCCGAAAATTAGATTTTTTAAAGACCTCACTTGATATCCGTTTTTCTCGGGCTAAAATACTCCTAGCTGTCAAGTTTCAGGGGAATCCATTGGCATATAACCGAGGTGCCAATTTTCGGCCACTTTGAACTTAACCAGCCGCCATTTTGAAAAGGTTTCAAAATTCGAGTCTCCGCTAAAAGTTTATTCTTCTTGTATGTTTTTTCAACGAGGTATAAAAAAAAGGATCTTTCCATTCAAAAATAATTGAGGCCCGTCGCTTTTAGAAGACCTGCCTGATAATTTTAGGGTAGCCCAAAAGTGGCTGCTTGGGGAAGAACTAACCCAAGCTTCAAATCTCTATCTCCATTAGGACAAAGGGGGATGAAAGGGACTCTTAGATCACCTTATGTGTGTGTTTTCCTTTCCTTTCCTTTTTTTATTTTTTTTTTGTCCCGTTGGTACTTAAAGCAAGAACGGTGGCGGGTAATTTTTTGAAAATTTCCACATTCCAAAACCTGTATAAGTATAACTTCGTCGTCGTCGCTTCCATTTATAGGCAAATTATTTTCTTGTATTTCCGTTGGTGCATAAGGCAACGGCGCGGCGACGTGTACCGCATATTAGCGCCTGCAAGACTGCGTGAATACTTCTCGCATTGCGCCAAACACAGTGGGTACAGTGAGGTGCATAATGTCCCGCGTTAAGGAAGCATCGGCCTCAAAGCAGGAAGCTTAGCTTTGACTCTATCATGGTACACTGTTGGTACATTAAAAATTTACAGAGAAAACAAAAATCAATTGCATGAAAGGCCGAGGCGTTATGGTGTCTTTCCCTCCCCATTTCAACCCATGATCCCAATCTCATTTTCGACTGGAAAAGTGGAAAAAAAAATTGAAATTCGAAACAAAGTATAAAAACCTACAAATCAGAATCCAAGGTAAGCAGGGGTCGAAAATTGGGATTGTCAGAACCATATAACGACTCGGTTTTCGGAACAGTCCATTTAATTCAACGGCTGTTAACCATATTTATCTAGATTTTTCCTCTACGACGTTTTTACATTTAAAATTTACGAAGTGAACCTACTGGCGAAAAACTGACACTTCCTGCGTCTGTCCGTCGATTTGAACTCCCTGCTTGTCAAAAACCCAAAGTCTTTGACTCGAATGGCGCACTGAACCAGTTTTAGTGTGCTTCGCGTACTACTTGATGAACGGTCTAGAGCCTCATCCAGTATGCTGATTTATTTCTAGAACAAGTTTGTGGATACAATGTATGAGCGGAGGAAGGAACATTTCGTAATAACTCGGACAGTTCTACGAATGTGTGAATTCGCACTCGGTGGTCAATATCGTTGCTCCTGAGACGTCAGCGCAGCGTCTGAACGTGAACAAAATATTTTCTTCTTTTTTAAAAAATAGGCCCTCTTATCTCAAAAATCTTATTATTGAAAAAATTTGTAAAAAAGGCTCCAATTTGATCGAATTGGGCGAATCTTTAGGCGCATTGCTAAACTCGGAAAATAACTTTTGTGAGAAGCGGCCTAGCGGATCTTTGGATCTCACAGGCGCAAGAAATTGTATCTTTTTGTGGATTTGAAGTGAGTTCTAACCAGAGGCGTAGGAAGGGGGGCCAGGGGGGCCTGGCCCCCCCAGAATTGAAAATAGTATCATCTGCCCCCCCCCCCCCCAGAAATTCTGAATGGTGCAAAAACACCTTCTTCAACGGTAAGTCTCTGTCGTCGTGGCCCATGAGAGGATGCTTTTAAATAGAATGACCTGTTGCATGCAACAATTTCAAAGTACTTTAACCTTAAAATGCATAAAACTGGGTGATTTTTAGGCAGAAATCGAAGGAGGATTAGCGCCACAAGTGCCTCGAGATGCGCTCAAATAGAGTTAAAATCTCAAAAATTTTCCGGGGGAGGCCCCCCGGTGGTGGGGGGCCGGCCCTTCCCCCAGCAAAATGACCTATCTACGCCTACATGGTTCTACCTCACATATCGATACGTGTTCTCCGACTCAAATGCGGAAATATATACGCTCTTACGCCAGAGAAGCAAAAATAGCGTTGTTTTCTAGACGATGGAATGCAACACCATTCCAATGTTGCAAAATTGACCCAATAGATTAAATTTTTGACAGGAGCACGACTGAGAAATTTGTGTCAAATATTTGTCTGATTTTTGCGTAAAATCAGAGACATTTTACAATATAGGAACGCCCGTTCCCTATAAAAAATATACCATTTGTTAGAGAACGTGTCGCGCAGTTGAAATGGACCGCGTTAAACAGAAAGGATCCAAGCCACATCGGCTATTGCCAAATTTAATTGGACGAATTACTTTTTTACATGAAAACGGTTGGCCGGATTTTCGTGTAAATTTCAGTGAATTTTCTCCACAGTACGACGCAAATTCTTTAAACTTTTCAAAGGAATCCGCACTAACTTTCTCTCGTAAAAAATTGACTTGCCCAGTTATTTGGCTACAGCTGATGTGGCTTGGTTCCTTTCTGTTAAACGCGGTCCAAATGTTGTTATGTTCTTTTGTCCGGGAGATGACGGTATGACCTACGTGAGAGGAAGAAACCTTCCTCAAAAATAAATATACTACCTGGGGTCGGTGGCTCATCTCAGCGCAGCATTGAAGGGGATAATAGAGAATTAAGAGAAGAATAGCCCATAAAAATAGGATCAATGGGAATAATGTAACATTGTAACAGCTCATGGATCCACCGACTCACGGATCCCCTCGACGCGCGAAGAGCCTTGCTTCTTCCTCAGGCGAATGGATTTTTGAACCGTTGCAATTTGAACTGTTGTTAGTTTTACCCTTGAGGATCCGTCCACCAGAACATCCGCGACAAGGTGAAAATGGAATAATTTCTAAAGTCTACTCTTGCATTTAATTTGGAGAGATCAATTTATTCACGAAGCCAAGTTGGCGCGGTAGGGGCTAGAGTATTTTCAATCGGTGGCGATGTTGTAAGTTGCAACACCGTTTTTACTCCATTGAAATATTATTCCGGAGAGTTCAAATAGTTGTATCATTGCGCCATAGAAATGCTACGGAAGATCACAATTGAAATATCCTTCATACACGCTGGCCTTGTCGATTTCCTTTGACATTTTTGCAGTCATGAATGCATAGCTGAAGTGCGCCCCAGCTAGAATTGTATATAGCAAATGGGTGGTTTTTTTACGAGGATTAAAAATAAGCAAGTGGTACGAAATATAACAAAAGAATATGAAGTATGCAAAACGATTATCCGGGTATCGGAACTTGGCTGTTTGGAAAACGCCTTCAAACGCGGCGTGATACCTCACGCATTCCGGAGAGTTCAAATAGTTGCATCATTGCGCCGTAAGAATGTGACGGAAGATTAAAATGGAAATAGCCTCCATGCTCGCTTGGCTTGTCGATTTCCTTCGAATTTTTTTCAGTCGTGAATGCATAGCTGAAGTGCGCTCCAGCTAATATTGTATTTAGAAAATGGGTGCTTTTTTTACGAGGATTAAAAATAAACAAGTGGTACGAAATATAACAAAAGAATATGAAGTATGCAAAACGATTATCCGGGTATCGGAACTTGGCTGTTTGGAAAACGCCTTCAAACGTGGCGTGATACCTCACGCATTCCGGAGAGTTCAAATAGTTGTATCATTGCGCCGTAAGAATGTGACGGAAGATTAAAATGGAAATAGCCACCATGCATACTTGGCTTGTCGATTTCCTTCGAATTTGTTTCAGTCGTGAATGCATGATGAGAGAAGAAACGGAGAAAGGAATTTGAGAATGGGCCGATCAAAGATTACGATAAACGTTCAATTTCTGTAATCTTTATTCCCGTTTGTGACTCCACGAGGGGTGTTGTCTTGACTCTCAGTATGAAGGGACTCTAAAAACTTAGGTATAATGTTAGGGGTCATGTCAGGTCACCCCCCCCCCCTCCCAAGTTTTGGTGAAACGGCGTTACAGTTCCAGCGTGAGCGCACGCCACCCGCACGACAGGACCCGTTTTCGTTGCCGTTGCCGCGGAGGAGCGAACCGGGGGCGAGGGAGGCGGACACAGATTCGAGCGGAATTGGCCTGAGGTTAAGGCGCGAGGCGCGCGTCTCGCGCCACGCCAAGAAAGACCCCGGAATGGATCTCGGGATTTTATGGAGATGCGTGGCGACCAAGTTCATTGTCGATGTCGACTTGTTAACACGTCTCTCGCCATCCTTGTCTCTCTGACCGAGCGAGCGCGGGCTCTCGACTTGGCCGAACAATTAACCCGTGCGCCGTACTTATTTTATCAACCACCCGGCCGAGCGTTGGACGAGGATTCGCTCAAATCCATCCGGGCATTATACTCAGTTACACATCATAATATGCACACAAATATTTACTATACGACGCGCTCTTTTTTATCCGAGAGCACATTTTTGCATCACTACTCTGAATCTGTATACTCATCGTGAGGCGTCCTCTCATTGCGGCACTAATTAACATTCCCAACATACTTTTTTCAACAGATATGTTCGCCCGCACCAGCATTGTTTCCTTTTGCAACGTTACTTTTTCTCAGTAGAGGATTTTCACTCGTTCGTGCGCTTCGATTCCGCGGGTGCGTGGTGCGTGGTCCGGTCGCGATGTGCGTTTTGGAATAATGTTTCATGGATTACGTTGAATTGAGCAGGTGAGTCTCCTCTCCGCATCATACTTTTAAATAATGTCGAATTTGAATAAATTTACATGCCTGTCGATGCTCTTGAAAATTCGCGCTACCGGAAATCAAATCCTTTGCTTGTTTCTTCGTTGCGCCTCAAACAAAGACGCTTCCTCATTTTCCACGTCTATTTACCGTGGTTTTTTGTTTGTGCATTTGTGTTGACCAAAGAGAAACACTGTAGAGCAATCAGCTGGTGCTAAATGTCGTCTAGCATGTTACAAATTTTGTGGATGAACCTCACTGAAAAAAAATTCTCGGCGTTTTTACCAAGGTCCGCTGATACCTTTACCATCTCACTTTTTTTACCAATCATTGGTGATTCTACCAAGACAGAATGGTAGGCTTACCTAAAAACCAGTATTATTACTGTTTTTTTCAGGTAAGAATACCACTTTTATTGGTAATCAATTCCCGGTAACTTTGCCATTTTATCTCGGTAATTCTACCACAGTCGATGAAAAATATTGGCGTTTTTACCAAGGTCCAGTAAAATTACCGAGAAAGTTCAATCATTTTACCGAGATTTCTCGGTAAAATTACCAATTCCATAAATAAATACCATAAATGGTAATTTTACCAAGAAAAAACTGGGATCAAATAGAACCCTGAATTCTTGGTAATTTTACCCCTTTCTTAGTAAATACATCGAGATTTTTTTTCAGAGCTCCTGTTTCAAATTTTCAGAGATCTTGTAGATTACACGCCCATGATCGAAGTGCGAAACCGCGTTACTTTATCGCGGTGTTTCAAAATATCCGCGCTCCTATTTTATTCACTCGAGAGAGAACGAGCCCACTTCATAGCTTAAAATTTTTATAGAATTTTCTGCTAACAGAGAA
This sequence comes from Bemisia tabaci, assembly GCF_918797505.1. Lineage (NCBI taxonomy): Eukaryota > Metazoa > Arthropoda > Insecta > Hemiptera > Aleyrodidae > Bemisia > Bemisia tabaci. Next base: position 31,011,770 of record NC_092795.1, read on the forward strand.
GGAAAATCAAGGAATTTTTCAAGAAATTACGTTGAATATCTTTCCAAAGAAACTAAAAAGCACGAAAGCAAGTTTACAACGTTGCAAACAGGGATACGTGGTCTCGCACTTTGGCCATTCACATGACGAATGAAATATACTTTTAATTTAAAAAAAAAAAAAAAAAAACGTGTGCAAGTTGGCGAGGGATTGCATCATTTTATCAGCGGGCGTATTTCAAAATTTGAGGGTTTTTACGGCGCATAATTTTAGCACGACCCTGTTATTTTGGTACTTGCCTTTAGTAACTTTGGCATCTCTCATTAGTTACCTCCTGGTGGAAGTTTGAGTTTAAAGAGATCTAATTTGCTGAATTTTGTGAATCTTAAAGGAGAAAATAATTGAAAAGATACGCGGTACGAATCTGAGCTCCAAACTTTGCATTACCGATTGAAAAACGCCGTTCCTTACACCGCGCTCCCCAGTTTTCCTATATACTAAAAAAATACAGATGATTTATAATATGCACTTTTGAATGATAATATAACAAATTGTCCCCAAATGATGCCATGTTATGGATAATTTGGAGCACAAACTTACCTCTGACACATTCAAGGCAGATGTCACGAAATCGTTTTTTTTTTCTCTCTTTTTTTCTTCCAACGTTTCTTACGATATGCACGCCCAGAGAAAGTAATCTATGTTTCGCATTTGCAGTCAATAAAACTCGTTATCATTTTCGTAAGTTGTAGTAAGTAACATAAACATACGTTAAAACTCGTAAAGTTTTTACTTTTTAACAGAGAGTTACAACTTTTTTTGTATGATGTTCAGAAACGTGCGAGTTGTTTTTTCTACCCACGCGTTGAAGTCTTCGCGTATCTCATTGTCGATCAACACTGATGACCGATCGATAGTTAATCGAGCCATTTTCAAAGATGAATAGCGCGTATTAAGACAAAGCTTAAAATATCAAGTAACCGATTTAAGTGCGATGAATACAGGGTGATCCAAAATCCTGCACAACCACCATCAGGCATCACCTCTGTAACTTTCGAAAAAATTAAGATATTGACTTGAAATTTTGTGAGTGCTCCTAGGTTGAAGGAAACGACTTTTTGGTACCCCTAACACTTTAAAGGGACCCCTCTGGAAAGGGGCAAGAGCCCTAGAGGGTTATAGGGGTGGTGCAGGACTTGTGGATCACCCTGTACTTAATTGTCAACCCATCCGGGATAAACACACGCACGATTTAGTATTTAGGCGTCTTGAACTGCTGTCTGATAGTGCATGGACGTTTGCGATATGGACTGCGAGACAGGGTAAGACTTGTATAGACGATCCGCGGCCTGATTATTGAAATAGATAGACGAAGCTATAGACAAAGAAGATGAAGGGAAAATGGTTGAAACGGGTGTCGCCCATAGACTGAAGAGAGAAAATGATTGACTATAACTATAGGGTCTCTCGTGGGTTACCGCTTGTTAGTCTATTACTTATACGTCCTTTGTCCATTACAGGCACTCAAACTTCGACCATTAGGATCGTTCCATTATCCTAATGTCTCCTTTGTCTATAGTTTTGTATATTAATCTCGATAAATCAGCCAGCAGCTTACATTATAAACCCTAGATTCAAATTTCAACTAAATCGTATTTAATTTTTTTTGGGAAACTCGAGTTATTAACATTTTTAACCAGCTCAGATGTGTGTACCTCGTTCAAAAAGGAGAAGGAACTTGTAGTTGCCTCTCTCGAAGGGTTAAAAATATTTTGTGGATGAAAATTGACTAGGAATTTTCAAAGTAGCAAGAACAAACCCGACTAAAATCAAGTATGATCAGCGTTATGAGGAAATCTCTGAAAGAAGAAATTTGCCGATTAACTCCTGTAATGATGACTAATGAAGAAAACTTAAAAATTTATGTGGTAATCTTTTTCAAATGCACATCAGCTGTGTTGTTATCCCACATCATGGGACGCATTTAATCAAAAGAAACAAGGTACATGTGTCATGAGTCCTGAGGTCCATAAGATTACGCACATCATAAGGCCTATGTCAGAATGGAGATACTTCCTTTTGATTTAAATACGTCCAATTATGACTTATACCGCCGTGCTTTGGGGAAACATCGAATGAGCTCTAATATGTTGTCAAATTTCGTTTGATAAAACTCAAACTGACTAAAAAACTCGTAAATATGTTTCATTCACATATAATCTGAGAGTTCTCAAACTTTCAAGGAAAAATAAACCATATTTTTTTCAAAATTCAATATTTATTGGAGGGAAATTAACAACATATGAATGCTCATACTGTGATTTTCTTTAGTATGACCGTATAAGTTGAAAAAAATCAAATTAACCCTGCAAATTCATCCTAAAATTTAACCATATATCGATGATACTATACAAGTCATTTCTTCTCTCTTTTCACAGCCGCCACACGCATGAAAGATATGTATAGCGTGTGAAGTCTGTAGAGAGATCACAGTAAAAGCCTGACTCTTCTTTCCTCCCTCTCTTTGGCCACTTTAATCATATAATTGCCTATCTATTGCCTGCGAGGTTCTCCAAAATTGATCACAGCTTTAAACTGGTTTCTGACCACTTTTGACCTCTCTGTGATTCATTCAAGCCACCTTAAGTGGCCACTGTACACCATTCTGTCTGGAGCGTGATGGTGGCTACCTGTATCCGAGTCTAAATGTGAAAAATTGATGATATACAATTTTAAATCACGTTCGAAGGTTGTGAATTTTTTTCTCTCCATCGCGCGTTCAACTTTTTTCAGTTGTTTTATTAGAAACCATTGTCTTCTAACAATTATGAAGCGTGATTAATGAAACTACTGACAACAAACTTCATCAAATTTCTATGCTTTTTAAACCAAAATTATATTGTTATTTCAATCTTTCATGCAGTTTTAGAGCTTAGAATTTCTTACGTTAAAAAATATGGGATTGATGTTTTTTATTGACACAATGGAGGTAAAATGCAGAAATAATTCAACCACAAGTGAGAATGGCAGATTGCTCTTTCCCAGATTTATTCCGAGCCAAATTATCGATTTTCCTATTTAATTACCATTTCGTTCCATTACCAACTCTGTTTGGTTATGCAGTTTTTGCCGAACATCAACGCCGCTTAATAATTGCCAATGCTGATAGTGCATTATTTCCGATCGCAAAAATTCGCCTCAAGTCTCAGCCCGCAATTTCATCCGAAGGCTGTGTGAACTGAAAACATCGTAAAATATAACAATCAAGTTATTGATCATTGTGTGTTCCATCGATTTCGCATATGAGATTCAGTTAATCGGATGCGATCACTTTTATGTGGCTTTTCATCCATGATATCGGCAATGATCGTCCAAGGAAATTGCACGTTAGGTGCGCGGATAGAAATAGCTGAAATGATGACGTCATTCATATTCGTTACTTCCTGCGCCTCGACACTGAGTTCAAATGATAAACATCTCCTCCCAGAGATGACATGACGGAGGTGCAATAGCAAAATCGATCAAATGAGGTAACTTTTATGTGTTTGAGAGAGGGAATAGACCACGATACCATCATTATGATAAAAGTCTCATTCTCATACCTTTTTAGCGTCAAGAACACCCCTCAAAAATCACCATTTCTGAAATAGAGATGAAATAACCTACCGAGGCACTGAAAAGAACTTTTTTCCCCTGGGTATCGAAAAAGACGATTGATTTGATGTCACGTCTCTTGCTCTTGAAATTTTTGGCCTTAAAGAGTTGAAAAAGATGAAAGTTTTGCGCCTAAACATGCCCAAACTCAGGAGTTTAGACAAACCACGCGTAATATTTTTCAAGGGCTCGACAGCAAATATCAAATTTTAAATCGTCTTTGAGGATTACCGAGATGATTGATGCATATTAATTCTTGGATGGTTGTCTTCATAAGAAAAAATCGCCAAAGGCACTGAGTGCTTAAACGGTTTCTATGTTTTTTTAAACACTGCGAATAGGTACATAATTTTAGCAACGAAGAGTATGCTCAAAGACTTTGAAGAATATGACTGGCACACTTTAAAATGAGGAAAAATTACTCTACCTAAAGAAGACATCACAATGCGGACAGGCTTTTGATTCCAAGGTGGCAGTATAGAGCGTTAAATGAAATATTTCAATCATCACTGACAATAAGAACTCTTTACAATCTAAACTCAAATGTGAAATTATTGGACGACATCAACCGGAGTCCACCTAACTATATTCTAATTGGTCTGATTTCATTTGAAGCCTCGTTTTTTTTTACATATGCACGAGAAAACTAAACACATATTATGACGTCTTGCAAACAAGTTTTGCAAAGGTGCGCTATGTACCATGGTACAGTGTGAGCTATATCCTTTGCTTGCAAAAACAAGTATTTTTGTTTACAGTCATCATTGACCATCGACAGAATTTCTCGAGTGCGCCAAAAATGTGGTTTCTCGCCAGAAGTTTCCGTAGAATTGCTGGGAGCATTAGAAATCTAAAAAAATCAACTCATTAGTGAGAAAGTAAATTATTTTTAGTTTACATCAAATCAAACCTGCCGTTTGCAGGAGAGAAAGAAAATCAACGCGAGTCTAGTAAATAGAACATTAGTTTTCATGCCCAGCAGATTATCATGAGGTTATATGTATGAACGTATTTCTGCTAAAAGGAACTGTGTTGCATACAAACCCTGTTCTTCTTTCGCATAGTTCCTTCCAGCATAGACACGTACATTTAAATTTTTCTTTTGCTGCAATACACTGTGGTTGTTGACTGATCTTGAAAAATCAGCACAATAACCCTGTACAATCATTGATCTGACATCGCCGTCAAGACTTATGGCTCGAGAAAAGCTTCGCCTTTTCATTGATTCCATGCATTCATATTCAGCACGATAGGAGGAATCATGTTGAGTTCGGCCTCGAGGCTTTTCCCTGATTTTGACCCGCAAAACGAATTGCTAAGTCCAGGAAGTTAGTCTCCTCCTCAAAGGCAGGCATCAAGGACACGCAGACCTAACTTGCCAGAAAATGACCGATGGTCAGTTGATTTTTGAAGCGAAGAGCCAAAGCCTGAAGGAGAGGGAGGGGGAGCCATAACTTTGGCTCAGACGGAATGATGCAGGCTAGGTTTATCGGAAACTTGGGCCGCGAGATGTTTACACTCCAAGGCCCGGTTCAACTCCCGGTCATCTAGAGCCGGGGGGTTTTTAATTGATGAGACGGCTTGTCTAACAAAAACGCACCTTGGAGTTTGCTGAATCGCGCTCGACCGAAGCCGAGCTGAAAGCCAACAAGTTGCCAATTTTTAGTATAATAGATTATAATACAATCAGTGCCCATAAAATCAGTGGTGTGGCGTCCACTTAAGCAGAGAAAGCACATCTCTTATCTTCTTTTCCGAGTGCTAATAATTTAAAAGATAGTACAGGGAAAAGAAATGAGTCAAATTTTTAAAAAAAATCGAATTTTTTTTTTTTATTTCACCTCGAATAATCTCCAAGAATCGATGTGAATGCAATGGTCTCCGGAGGTCTCTTTCGCCTATCAATGTGGAAAAGTTCATTGGTATCAGGAAGTGATGCGGTAGCCAAACTCGCAGAATTCCAAAAGCGCAAACCCTAAAAGTGAAGAATGCAAAGCCTTGAAAGAAATGCAGTGAACGTATGCAGGTGGATCATACAAGGTTATGTTGAGTGTGGTGTATTTGCAAAACTGGTCGCAAGACTGATCTCAGTGAATGCCGGAAACTTTAGAAAAGGCAATTATAAATGCCAGCAAGCTCTCGTGTAATCAAAGATGGATTCTCACCATTACTATCTCCTCTGTTTAACGGTATATTTGTTATTAAATTTGTTATTAAATTATAATAATATGGCTCCAAGACTGGAACCATACGGCAACCCTGCTAATGTATTTGCTCCCAATCTGTGCATGGAGAGTTTGACTGGATTTAAAGTGGACTCTCAGCAGCGTAGCGTGGGGGATCCTCTCCATTGCGGCTTGAACTTTAAGAACTTTTTTTAAGATTGGGAGTTCGTTTCAGAGAAAAGCAGTGGCGCCATCGTGTTGACACCACGAAAAGAGGGGTATCGGTGAGAGCCATTTTTGGGCTCATATTAGCTGCATTTCCTCAGCTCTATGATTTTTTTCTCATAAAGGTCCTTAATTCACAAAATACATACTGTTTTGGTCTATTTCAGTCTCTTTTCAGGTCCCTCACTAACTGGTCGTAGTCCGGCGGCCGATTTTAGCAAAAAACGCGGAGTTTCCGGCACTCGACCGCAAATCCACAAAACTTACATTTTTCGCGAAATTGGCTAATAGACCGAATTTAGGGCTAATTTTAGGACCCGAAAAGAGACCGAACATTACCAATTCATGATGCGTTCCGTAAAATACATCGACCTTTAATGGTCAAAAAATCGTAGAGTTGCGGCGATTAGGGGTGGGCTCAAAAACGACCCTTATCGATGCACGTGCTCCTTTTACGTTAGAAAATGCACTTATAATATGCCAAATAACACTAATTATTCCGATTTTCCATCGTTCTTCCTAGTTTTTTCTTTTTAACTTTCTTATAAGCTTCAAATAGCCCTGATGGGCGAATCCCATGCCTACAACCAGCCCCAGGTGACCAAGATCTGAGACCATCAAACTCAGATCACCTGGCCTTTTACTGGCAATTTGGCGCTTACTTCCCTTTCCCTGGTAAAAATTGGCGATAACAGCTGCGTTTCAAAATACCGTAGGAATTCTTACAGCCGACTAAAGAAGGCTACAGAAAATCATACATACAGCTGGCTGTAGAATGCGGAGAAAATCATACGGCCGGGCTATACGAAGCGATAAAAAATTGTGCAGCCGGGCTTTAGTTCCTATCGCCGGGCTTTACACTTTATCGCCTGGCTGTTGCTTTTTCGCCATCGATTATAAAAGGCTATAAGAAATTGTGTAGAAATTCGTGTGCTTTGGAAATCATTAAGTTTGATACGGAACCACCTTAATATTGACAAAACGCACATTATATTTTCCTTTGATACATATTTTTTTTCATCAATTAAAATGAGAATAATCCATACAGGATGTGCAAACATTTCAAAATCATGAGTTTAATATCGCTGACTCCGCCAGATTAAATATTAGAGCCTAACACAAAGCGAAGCGGCGGTGACGCACTGGCGCCTACAAACCTAACAGGGACACTTCACGCATTGCGCAACGCGTGAGGTATCCCTGTTAGGTTTGCAGGCGCCAATGCGCGTTCAGCGCTGGCTGCCCGCCTGCCGCGCCGCTGCGTGCCACGGCGCTTGAAGCAACTATTTCACACCAGAGATATTGCATAGTATCATACGAGACTGAAGGCACTCTAATATATTAGTAATGGCAGGCATCCATCAAAAGTACGGAGCATTCCTCGCAAAATAAATCAAGATACTACGGCCCAAGAAGAGAGCAGTATTCCAAAAACTCACTGAGTCCTAGCATCCGTAATTAGTAACGTTTAGCATACACTTTATCGCCAGGTCGTTGCTTAATCGCCATCGGCTATAAAAGGCTATAAGAAATTGTGTATAGCCGGCTATAGAAGCTATTGGAAATCTTACAGCCGGCTATAGGTCTATGATATTTTGGAACACAGACGATTCTACTGCCAATTTTTACCAGGGTTGGCAGAAATACGTCCAAATATACTTAGGACGGGTCTCGACTGCACTTAAGTCCGGCTTAGCGCTTCTGATTGGCCGGTGGTGCAGTTTGAAATCATCGATGGCTGCTGCGCTCCGTGTGAAAAAGCCGACAAAATTCGGCCCCGGGACCTCTTGGTTATAGGGCCAGCGCTACAACCACTACACCAAAAGAGGCCGACAATCTTGGACAGACTATTATATAAACCGCAACTCCCCGACGCATGCTAGAGTACCTGTATAGCAAGAGTATGGACAGATCGCTTCATAGAGGTCTTTAGGGCCAAAAGTGAAGCCATCCCTCTAACCAACTTCTACCACACAAAATTTCACTGTCAATCTGCAGAGTCTGCAAATTCCAATTCTAACCAAGCTGGCCAAGAATGTACAGAAATGAGCGTTCTTCCGCAAAAATGAGTAAATTTATGCAAAAACTGAGTCAAATACGTGCTTTATAAACGACGGTTCGTAACAATAGTATTAGTAAATCGTTCTGGATAATTGAAATTCATAGGTTGGCTGCATTTCTCGGCCCTAACTTTATTCGCAGAGGCATCGGTGAAGACCTGATGGATTTTCGGAGTTTCACATCTGTCCATACTCTCGCTATATAGGCACTCTAACGCATGCTAGATCTTGGTTAGTTTTCCTTACCGTGCGCTTACGGTGGAGTGATGGTCATCGGACCACGTTGACTCAAGGAGCTAATCAAACGAGGAATCCTTAGGCGGTTGTCCCTATGAATACATGATCTTGACTCACTTCTCCAGTTCGATTTCATGCACATCGATACGCGCCCATGAATGACCCTCCGCGCGCGGAGTCGCGAATGGCGATTACGCGAACGCGATCGACGTCCGCGCACACTCCCTTATTTACACCGAGGAGCCAATCGGGATCGGCGCTCGTCGTTTTCTTCTTCTTCGTCCTCTTTTGTCGTCACTCCGACTCGTCCTCCTATTCACGGTTGTGCACGGCCTTGCACCTGCACCTTCCTGCAGTTTCCTCCATTCAGGTTTTGTGAGTACGGTAAAAATTAAAAGCGGTATCCGTCCGGAGTAGATTGAATATAGGAACGAGGCCGTAATATTGACTCGCATTGTCCCCGCCTCAATTGGTCGAGACTTCGGAAATGACCCTAGTTCTGAGTCACATTTGACACAGTTCCCGCATTGAATCTAATCTGGGCCAATGAGTCACTAGACGAGAGCCAAAGAATATGCTTCCTCTTCGAAATACGGAGAAAACGATTCGAGCAACGGCAAGCTTGGGAATGGACCACTAGACAAGGTATAAATTTCAACAGTTCGATACATGTCCAGAAACGTAGAAACCAGAATTTCACGTAGAGCTCGATTTGTGCAACGAATATTAATGAAATCAACTCCTAACGAAGACATTAACGTTTTTATTTTACATTGGTTACGAGGAATTTGAACTGCCCGCTCACAAGAAACTCAAAGCTCTACGTGAGTCAAATCGCGCACTACAACTGTTTCAACAGCTTCTCAATTCAGTAATGTTCATTTCCCACCATGTGTTGTTCAAAGTATAAACAATTTGCCACAGCTGAGCCAAAGCGTCGAGATTGAGGTTACCAGATTTTTATATCGCAGAGACTGTCATGATAACGTTTAGCGCGCGATGTGAATCACGCTCGCAGAGCATTGAGTTTTCATGAACGGGTGGTTGGAATTTACGCAGCAAGAATCATTAAATATCTTTAAAAGGAGTCGATTTCGGTAATTTTCGTTGTGCGCGTCGTATTCTACGTAGAATTTTGGTTGAGAAACATGTATCAGAATGCTGAAATTCGTACCTTGTCTAGAGGTCCATTGTGATCTTCCGTCGCATTTCTAAGGCGCAATGATACAACTATTTGAACTCTCCGGAATGCGTGAGGTATCACGCCGCGTTTGAAGGCGTTTTCAAAACAGCCAAGTTCCGATACCCAAATTATCGTTTTGCATATAGAGCATTGAGTTTTCATGAGCGGGTGGTTTGAATTCACGCATCAAAAATCATTAAATATCTTTAGGAGTTAATTTTGGTAATTTCCCGTTGCCGCATCGTGTTCTACGTGAAATTTTGGTTTAGAAGCAAGTATCAGAATGCCGAAATTCATACCTTGGCTAGTGGTCCATTAATTCCTAGGATAGACAGGGACAGGCTGGCATCGAAAAAGTCAAGAGTCGATCATGATAGGAGGGTTCCTCTAAGAAAGGTCTCGGGGATTTCCCTCCAAAAGGAGGGGTGGGTTCGGGGATCCTCCCGCGGAAAATATTCAAAAATTAGGTGCCCCTAGAAGTCAATCATCGGTTACTCCTATGGTATGTTCATTTTAAGGCTGTGTGGCCCATGATTAATTTTTTATCGCAATTTTGATTATAAAGATATCTTTATCTTCTCCTAGGCCCCATTTAAATCTTTGGATAGAAAAATTTTTAGGCCTCGGAGGCTTTTTCGTCGGTTTTGTGGCCCTTCGAACCCCGTCAACACCACTAAACGTTTTAGCTGTGAGTCCTCAGGGATTGATATTTTTCAAATTAGCCAGCCCTGCTTTATTCGTGGCATTCAAGGATTAATAGGTACTCCACTTACATTGTTGCTCAATTGTTCCGATCAGTTCCCCTTCAATATCTCGATTGGCAATGTGAGCGGCCTGGGAGTAGTAATAGTTGCTCTTACAATTTCGACCTCGGTCACTAAGTTTATTCATAGCTGTGTCGGTTTAATAATGTCACTTCCCATTATCTCCTCTCGCTTAATTGCTCTACTGCAATATTCCTACTTTGCCTACTACCCAAGTAACACAAATTGCAATTAAATTCGAAACCATGGGATCTCGTTTAATCCAATATGAGAGTTTTGATCCCAGAAAAGATGTTTACCAATACAGGAGTTTTGATTCTTGGGGAGGCCCCTCGCCCCTCCGTCTTTTTTGAGAATTTAGGGCCTCTCTGACATTTTTGAATGTTATGAATGTTATCCACCAGGGGATCAGCACATACCGCTGAATGTTTTCATTTTGAGAACGTGGTGCCTCCTAGTGCGATCTGAAAATTCGAAAAAAAAATGACAAATAGCTGAAATTATGGAACGAATTGATACGATATATCGCACGTTGCTCCTACACAAAAAATGGCAACCGTCGGATCCTCTTAATTCCCTCCGATGTCTCGCAGACACCATTGATTGAAAGTTGCATATTCGATTCCTCAGAACCCCTTCGTCACTTTGAGGCCCCAAGAATCGGAGGAAAGAGGCACCTCCAAGCATCTCATGCTCACATTGATCAAATGAAACATTTATCATATATGATGCCATTTGTATTTTTGCCGTTTGACTAACATCAATCATGTATATTCTTACATCTTATTTTAGAGTTAACGACGACACCGTACTATTTTCAATTGATTCCTCCCCCTACACTCAAAAACATTACAACTTCCGGTGACACTGCAATTCCTGCAATCTTGAACTTCCCTGGTAAAAATTGGCAGTAGAATCTGTGTTCCAAAATACCATAGACCTACAGCCGGCTGTAAGATTTCCAATAGCTTCTATAGCCGGCAACATAATTTCTTATAACCTTTTATAGTCGATGGCGATTAAGCAACAGTCTGGCGATAAAGTGTATGCTAAACGTTCCTAATTACGGATGCTAGGTCTTAGTGAGTTTTTGGACTACCGCTCTCTTTTTGGGCCGCAGTATCTTGATTTAATTTGCGAGGAAAGCTCCGTTCTTTTGAAGGATGCCTGACATTCCTAAGATGTTGGAGCGCCTTCAATTTCGTATGATACTGTGCAATACCTCTGGTGTGAAATAGTGCTTCAAGCGCCGCGGTACGCTGCGGCGCGGCGCGGCGGACGGGCAGCCAGCGCTGAACGCGCATTGGCGCCTGCAAACCTAACAGGGATACTTCACGCATTGCGCAATGCGTAAAGTATCCCTGTTAGGTTTGTAGGCGCCGCGCGCCGGTGCGCCGCCGCTCCGCTTTGTGTTAGGTTCTTATATTTAATCTCGCGGAGTCAGCGTTTTTCAACTCATGACTTTGAAATGTGTGCACACTTTGTATGGATTATTCTCATTTTAATTGATGAAAAAAAATATGTAGTAAAGGAAAATATAATGTGCGTTTTGTAAATATTAAGGTGATTCCGTACAAACTTAAGGATTTACAAAGCACAATAATTTCTGCTCAATTTCCTATAGCCTTTTATAGCCGATGGCGAGAAAGCAACAGCCAGGCGATCAAGTGTAAAGCCCGGCCATAGGAACTATAGCCCGACTGTATACTTTTTTATAGCTTCGTATGGCCCGGCTATATGATTTGCTCCGCTTTCTACAGCCAGCTATATGATTTTCTATCGCCCTCTTCAGTCGGCTATAAGAACTCCTGTGGTATTTTGAAACGCAGCTCCTATCGCCAATTTTTACCAGGGTTACCATTGCATGGATAGCATGCGTCAGTATAACTAAGATTATTAGCTATCAAATGGGTATCGTTCAGAGTGAAGGGAGAAAAAAAATTGTTTTTCCCTTTTTTTGCAGTTTTCTAACAATCTCTTTTGTTGGAGATGGCAGATTTTGAGCCTCGGTATCTCAAGTGCTCTCAATACATTAATTTGTCGAATTTTTAGAGTTGGGTGTTCTTCGCGCCAAATGTTTTAGAATTATCCCCACTAAGTTGTAGAAGGGTTTTCTTATTTTATTCTCTTTTTACCTCAAGGGATCTTGCTCTTTCGCCTGACTCCACCATCGAGTCGTAGATTAAAGATAACCATTAATCATGACTGTGGGAAAATAATAAAATATCCATTTGCCGGTACCGGTGCGTGCGGGAACACTAAGATACGGGGTGAGGGGGGGGGGGGGGGTTTCTGACTGGAGGTCAAGAACGCGCGCGTCGCAAGACCAAGGCGCCTGACCTTCGCGACTTTAAGAGGAAATGAACGAGAAACAAGAGCACATAGCGGGAAGCAACTAAATCCTGCCGTCCAATTAATTTTTTACGATTAATTACGACCGGAACAAAGAGGGCGCTTCGCTCTTCGCTCGCATTACTTGTCATGCAAATTTAATCGAAATGCCTCAAGACTATTGACCCGTTTACTCTGCCTTGTCAGGTATAACAATACTGCAACCGAGCCGCTACTCTTTTCGGCATTCCTTCATGTGGTTTTTACAATATATTTTGACCTTAAATAAAACTGCGCTACAAAAACTGGACAGTGTCGCTTCCGCAAGGAACTCGGAAGAAGACACGGTGAATTTTTATGTCTAGGCCCTCTTATGATTGAACAGTTTTCCTCGTAAAAGATTGCAAATAACGGACGACGATACTTAAGTTTTGTCAGATAATTTTAAAGTGGTCGTGTGAGTGTTATATTTCTCACTTTTGAAAAATACTTCCCGAACGATCTTCGTATAAAAGAGAGTTTGATTTACGTAACCTCCGAGTTTTTCCGACCTTTTACATGCAGTATTTATTTATGAGTACAGTGAGTGTCGCTCTGGTGATAAAGTATACCCTGATGTAACGCATGGACGGATTGCCTGTAAACAATTTGCATACTAGTTTAAATTTTCGTTTCCAGACCATCAGAACTTTACAACAAACAAAAGGAATCCATTGCGTACAAATCCAAGTATATAAACTTTTGAAATTATGGCATTGAGAGCACAACTTAAAAAAAAAAAAAAAAAAAAAAAAAAAAAATGTTTATAGGGACGTTACAAAATTCCATTCGCATTTTGTCTTTAGGCTGATGGCATATCGTTGCCATTGCGCACACTTTTGGTCCAGATTCAAATTTGGATTTAGGTAGGATTCAAATGTATAAAATACTCCCCCCCCCCAAAAAAAAAAAAAAAAAAAATCGGAATTTAGCTGCAATTTTGAGCCCTTGCAATTAAGATACGATTTTTTTCTAGTCTCGCCATCGATATCCTATACAGTGTTACGGACAAGGATTAGGTACAAAATCTTAAAAAAATTGCAGGATTAATTTCAAAATATCGAGGGTTTTCCGTTGAAAAATGCTGCCTGGGCAAAAGGTGGATTTTTTTATCTCGGGAACATGAGCTTTATTTAGTCCCTTTAGATTTTCAAATAAATTTCTGAAAGCAGTGGGCCGCATACGCTGGAGAGTCGCTGTGGGCCCTCCAAAACTACAAACTACCTACACGAAAAGTAGAGCCTTAGTTACGTAATGATTGAACTGCATCTTGAGTTCCACGGTTCCAATGAAAAACGGAATCTAGCGACATTACCTACTTTTAAAATAGTTTTTAAATGCCCTCTCTCATGGTCAATCTCAGCACGGCTGGCACATTCCTCTGTGCCTTTTCAAGGGCCACGCAAGACCTAAATAATATGCGGAAGACCATCAGATTATCTCTCAGTGAGTCGCAGATTGCAGGTAACAAAGCCAAGTTATGATGAGCCTATACTTTAGTCTTCGTTGGTAGGTTATTTTAAAACTGAGTTATGTTACCCAAAGTTTATCCTAGGATTTGATAACAACGAGTAAAGTTCTCGTTAGAGACTCCCTGTTCTCGACTCTCGTCTAAATGGGTACCGCAAATATGTGCACTCGTAACGTCCACTTAATTTGAGAACCACTGGCCATTCCCACCATTACGAGACTCTAGTCGCTTATTATCTGACTTTGCAATGTTGGTATTCTTTCAAGGTGGCCCGCTTCTATCTCCACCATCGCTGCTACCAAGTCACACCTTTACATACTGCCTCCTTTTTCATCAGCTCAAATGTCAACAATTTTTTTTGATTTTATGAAAAGAATAATCAATATTCAAAAGTGGCTCAGAAACTGTCATGACAAAGAGAGGAATTACGGCATTCTGTCATACAATATCTGCAGTGCAGTGCATGCACCTGATTTGTCCCCTCCTTTATTACATAAGTTACTTGAGATTTTTAATCCTTTGAGGAGGGGCGGACTGGCTAGAGAAGCTGGGCGGAGACTTCCTCTTAAGAATTTGCTGCGGGGTTATGTAGGATCCCTAATTTACTTAATTCAGACCTTAACCTAGGTCCCTCCTAGGCATTAAATTTTTTAAATATGTATCTAAGTGACCGAAAAGGGCCTTTAAAGACCTTATGGGTCTGTAGCTTTGTGTATCAATTTCAATAAACAGCCCGCAGGACCTTTCAAGATCTCCGTTTTCCCGTCACAAGGGAGTACGCAAACTTCGCGAAGGTATGCTCAGATATTTTCCAATGAAAGTTTGCAGCGAAAAAAAGTTAGTAAGTCGTTACAGCGCATCGTATTGTGCCCCTGGCGGAAGATTGTAATTGTGTTCAAAATCTCAGAACAGAGATGAAAATGGTGGTATGAAGGTTCGCTTAACTAACGGAAGGCGAATAAGCATTCCAAGTTCACGGTTGGATGAAGCGGTCAGCTTGACTTTGGGCGCGGCGCTGCGCGACGCGCGCTGGCGGCACAAGTTCATTATTACCTGAAGCAGCAGCAGCCCTTGAGGAATAAGAGCGAGAGGATATGTTTTGAAACTTTGAGGTTGTTGACTTTCGATTCAGAGTTTTCAATCGCGATACGGATCGTGCATCCATTCGTCCCATTCCTGCTGCCAGTCTCAGATCGGGACGAGCCCCTACTCCCCCCTACACCACTACTGCCCCCTTCACCCTAGCCCCCCTTACCTCCCTACTCCCCCCACCCTCCCCCGTGACCGATATGAAAGTATTCTGCAAGCGCCCTGCCTCTGGCCGACTTCCGCGCATCTGCATATTAAAATCAACCGTCAAAAGCACTGTTGCACGATGGAAGTATTTGACGCCTTACTGACCAAAGCAGAAGAGTCGGTTCTTGTTTAGCAACCTTTAAACCACAACTCTCTCCTCAATTTTCACCCCTCCCCCTTTAGCAGGTAACATGAACCTTCAAAACAATAACGGAAGGACCGACTGCCCTTCTTCCCCAATATTGTCGAAGGAAAATGTGAAAATCATGAAGACGAAATTGCTAAAATTGGTAAGACGTCCGTAAAGTGGATCCCACTGATGGTGGGAATGATTTTAGACTGAATAATTAAGCTTGCATAGGTACATTGAGTTTCATTAGGTAATTAGTTGCTGTATAAAGCATTTTCGGCGGAATAAAGCGCCTTCAATTGAGTGAGTATACTTCCCGCACATCCGGAGTGTTAAAATAATTGTATGTGTTAAGGAAGTGAACGATTCTGCCGTGTTGTCTAGAAGAGCAATGAGTGTTAAAAAGAAGTTTTGAGAGGGAAATTGCATCGCAGCGTTGCACATTTTAAAAATAAAAACACATAGAAAAATAAAATAAGAGAAAAGTAAAAGTAATAAGAAAAAATAGTATTATTATAAGGGAATAAACAGGTTCTCGAGAGCAGCTAAACTCGTTTTTCAATTTCCGAAAATCTAAAATTGTTAAAATTGCGCTTCTGTCTTCGGCTGCTTTCACGAACTTTTTGAAATTGCATGTAAGATGCAAAGTATTAATAGGTATGTCGATGGCGAAACTCCTAAGCCACGTATCACGGTTTGCGACGTTGTAGACTTCCTGTTTTACTTTATTATTTCATGAGAAAAAACTACTCAACGTCAAATCTTAAAAACTTCCGTGATTTTTCTTCTCTATACGAAGCAATCTCAGAGAAAACTTCAAGGAATGATGTTGACTTGTTCTCTCCTAAAAAACCCAAACAGCGGGGGAGATTTTTAAACACCGCGATATGTGGCTATAGGAGTTTCACCAGTGCTTGGACCGAGTTTATCAGAAAGGAACCAACCCACATTTTCAAAAAAAATCGAGTTGGGAATGTTTTTGGGTTCCACTAGTCGGTAATTTCCACCTGCCAAAAACTGGAAGTCGAAAAAAATAAATTACCTAATTTGTGAAGAGAGGGGTTCAAGTATTTTCTGCATCGAGCCTTATGCAGGAATGAAACTTCAAACCTATTTGTCTCAGATTAAATTCAATGTGGGATGTTCCTTCCTGATGAACTCGGTCCAAATCATGCTGAATCTTTCTTGTAAAAGTAGCACCATGCGGAATGCTGTAGGTATCTTAACGGGTCTCTTTTTCCCGTGTGATTCAAAGTGAGATCTGGCAATGGTCAGGATGAAATATTTCTCAGATACCTTATGGAGCGTGTGATCAAACTCTCCGAGGATGTTTTCAAAAACAAACCATCCCGGAGGCTCTCTACGGGGGTAAGAATGTGTGCCGTAGCTACTCACTTCATGAAATATTAAACTAAATTTTGAATACATTAAAATCCGCGGTCCCGTTATAGTATGGGTCACTAAAGCCGAATCACTGGGCGGATCAACCACTGTCGATCGTGACGTTTAATCCTTCATCAGAGCAGAATGCCCGCGGAGCAGACGCTTTTCAAAATTGGGTCTTGAAAAATGACATCTCTGACTCATTTTATGAGCTGCAGCCAAGTTTTATCAAAAGATCTATCCCTCTCTAAAAGGCCGCCAACTACTTAACGGTGCTCTGCAAATTTCCGTTATTTTAATTGGAGAGGCAATTTTAAAAGAGGTAAATGACCAGACGAGTTAATGATTTGCGTTTATTTTTTTTTTCTAATACATGCGTGGATCTGTATGTGCTCCATCTGTGATAACTGTTCAAGAATAACGGAAGGAACCATGGCCGACTTCTTGACCTCTTCCTCCTCTAAGGCATCCGTTAGACAATCCCCCATCCTCTAATTCTTTTTTTTAAAAAAAAAAAAAAACGGAAGAAGTCTGAAAAATAGCTAGTAAAAAATCTTTTGGCGAGAAATATTATGATTTTTTTTTTTTAAAAAAAATAAATAAAACGGGGGCTGAAGTATACGAAGGAGTGGGTTCGATTCCACTCCTCCTTTGTGAGATCCCATAAGACAAGCCTGGATTCCCCCGCCCTTTCGCTTTAATTGCTTTCGTCTGAAGAGGGGAGGGAGGGATACTCAAAGATTTTCAAGAACTCAACCCAAAACTATCTCCACGGGAATTCATGCGACTTATATTTAAGTGAAATAAGTAATGATGTCGACGAAGAGCAAATTTAAATCCGGCCGAAAGCCAATTAAATAGACCGCGTCGCATCAGGGAGGTTGTGCTTGCGCATTGGCGTGGGTTAATTGAATCGCTCGTTAAAGGGTCAACGCGACCAAGCCTTTTCAGCCTTATTTTCCCTCATTAATCCGGACTCTCGAAGCTTATGAGTTTTTGGCGCATTGGTCCTTTTACATTGAACGAATCAATCGCATTATTCTGTGCTACACCTCCCCACACGGTTGCAAGCTCCACCATTGAAGATCCTGAGACTTCACCCGCGGTGTCGTTAAATACATTTCTCACTACATATTGCAACTCCCAAAAATCTCGCCCCTTACAGATGAAAATTGTACCGAAACGTTGAATCAGAGGTAAATCAATTAACCTATACGAGTGGACAGCACTGCCTTGCTAAGGAAGCACACCGTATGAACATTCGAGAGTTGCCGAATTCCCTACGATAAAATGTTCATTTTGGAGGAAAATTGTGCATATTTATCCTTGAAATTTTCAGACACTTTAGATCAAACTACAAACAAAATTATGCAAGAAATTGGCAGAGAACTATTCAAAAATTTTCCCGAAAATTAGTGATTTGCCGCAGGAAATTTGACAACGCCTGAAGGATCGGTGACAGCCCATAAGCGCAAATTACCCAAATCGACAGCCCAAAAGCGCAAATGCGACAGCGCAAATGCGTAAATATTCATAGCCCATAAGCGCAAATGAAATAATCGACCAGAATTTCGATATATCGAATGGAGCGTAATTAAAGGGAGGAATAAAAGCAGAAGCGTGAAAACGGAGCAACGTTATTTACCTTTTTTTCCTTGGTAGTTGAGTCCAGAAGAATGCATATCAGTGAAAAACCGATGATTGATAAGGTTCGGTTGACAAAAAGTTTCCAGGCTCTGCTTTTGATCTGTGCATGCAAAAAGCGAAACCTGGGAACTCTTTCCCCCCTGCCTTATTTATATTATTTTTCTAAATCGGTCTGAGTTTGTAGAGGTGAGCCTTACACTTTAGAGAAAGTTTGCGTCGAATATATAGGAGGAAACCATTTACAAGCGCCTGCCTTGGAATTTCATGCCAACTTTTTTCAAAAACTGAATTGCAGATAATTCATTGCGCAGTTGCCACACATTCTACACGAGCTTTCCTTCGATTATCGACGTATCGATCCGGTCGATGCCCCTCGAATTGACAGCCCAAAAGCGCAAATAGTCCCATTTGCGCTTTTGGGCTGTCGACTTGGAGGATTTGCGCTTATGGGCTTGAACGGAAGGATCATACGGCGTTTTTCCTTAGCACGGCAGAGCAGCCCTTTTCTATCTATTCCCAGTTATTCCCGCGCATTGGCCACCGCCGTGTTTCTACTCATGAGGAAATGATCACATTACGGTCGCACCAGCCCGTCGCTCGCTCTGTCACCTCAAAGAGAGTTCAATACAAGTAAAGTGCAAGCTACGTAAATAATGCTGATTTTGAATAAAAATCAACTCGGAGGAGGACGAAATATTAAATGGACCTTTGTTGGAATACTGCGAAAGTGCTTGCTCTTTCGCATGCCATAGACATATGCCATGGACATAGATGCCACATGGTGTTAAAAAATCAGCACTTTTACCAATTTTAACCCATATAAGATATCCAAATTGTATTGCAAAGTTTGGAACCCTTGACCACTAAGTACACGAGTGGGAGGAGAGGGTAGGGGGAGGGACCATGGATACAAACAAAAAAGGGCTGCATCACATCGAGATTGGGGCTGGATTTACGAATTTTCTCCTCGGTTCGGGGCAAAAAAGAGTTTGCTGCCCCCAACCCCCATTCTGGAAATTGCCAATATCCATTAAAAAAAAAAAAAAAATAGAAATGATTAATTTTGTTTTTGTTTGTTTGTATTCAATAGGAGGAGCAATGAATTTATTCTCGCTTGGATTGCTATGTTTTGTTGCAACTGTGCCAACCGTCTACTCAGCCTATAACATTACACACGGTCTGCCATGGACTCGATGGAACATATCTGGAAAAGATGAAGATTTGCCCCGGTTTTTTAGATTTTCCCCAGAGCAGTTCGTGAAGTTTCGGAAAATGCTGCAAAGTGCAATCGGAAAATCTTCAGAGCTTCCTCATAACATAAAACTCGCAAAAAAAATCAAGGTATGGACTGAGAATACGAAAAAATGAGTTCTAATGAAAAGGTTTATACGCATAACTGATGTTTCTACTTACATATCCAAACCATACATATAAAATTTCCGCATCCTCGGAAATTGACGATACTGTACGCTCCAACTTAATTTGGCAGACTAGTAGACCCCAACAGTTGCAGCATTTAAAATAAGCTTAACTGCTTCCAAAAATTCCAAGATTTTAATTTGAGCGATATATGATTTCGTCAATAATATCAAACTAGACCCTGAAGTCGTGTTAAAGGAGAAGTAAATATTTAGCCTGCAATGATGTGTAAGAGTAATTTTCCTCGCAAATGAGAAAGTTTTTCTGCGTAATGAATTCATGCTGAATTTTTACTCAGAGCCTCCGAAGTCTTGAAAACGAATACTTTTGAGCCAATTGACATGAGTCAAGGGCTTACTTGCTTTTCTCAAATACTTTAAACCTCTAAAATCTGATTATAATTATTTTTTTTTTAAATGAGAATTTAAGAAGCAATTACGATACAGCATCCAGCCACCCAGGAACCTCTCAACGCAATAAAGTAAATTTTACATTGAGTTTCGAATCCAAGACTTTTAGAGCGTTGAGGTCAATACTAGATGAAGATCATTTTTTTTAAAACCCTATAGATAACTCATTAATTTATTTGTTTTCAATTCAGAAATTTCAAACAGTCTTGAATGGGCCTTTTCCATGCAACACATCAAATGCACGAAGCGCAGTTGTGCCAACAAGTGTTCATGAAGTCAGGCCTGGAGACATAGACGTAGTGGCTGCCATTGGAGATAGCTTAACTGCTGGAAATGGAGCGGCTGCTACCAACGTCTTCCATGTCGCAATTGAGAACAGGGGAATTTCCTGGTCCATCGGTAAGTTCAATTTGTTATCCCATACCTCAATTTTCTCTCCTCAGTTCGGAAAAATCTTTCACCAAATGCAAACTACTTGTAGGGCTTTCTCGGAGAATACCAGAGACAAGATACCTTTCACTGGCCTTTTGGCTAATCACCCTAATTACGGCTGTTGACCTACCTACATGGTGGATGACGAGCTTCGGGCGGTGACGTCATGAGCCAAGCAAGTTTCCCAAACTTCGGCCATTTTCGGCTTGTTTGCAAAACGAACCTGCCAACACGTTGTTGAACATCAAACATGTAGGTAAGTCAACAGTAGAATGCTGAAGTCCCGAAAGTAAAAGCTTCCACCATGGTCAAGATACTAGTGGAGGGTCTCTTGTCTCTGGAGAATACCCCCGAAGAGTGGAAGAATATATTCTATGGGACGTAATTTAACTACTTAGGTACTTGCAATGTAGCGTCATTCGTTATAATATTTTTTTACACCGTACCTTGAATTTATGGAAACGATGTGCAACTCCGTATGAGGCTCCTCGGTGGAGCACAGATTGGAGTAATTGCAATTACATTGTAACTATAGCTATTGCAGTGGAATGTTTTGTATGTTGCCTATTCAGGGCCGGATTAAGGGGGTAGCCCATGGCGGTGAATCTATAGGGGGCGACAAATTTTGCAATTTGTTCAATTGTAAGTAAAAAAAATCGGATTTGGAAAAAAAATTACAAACAAGAAAAGGCGACAAAATCTCTAATTTTCTGAGAGTATAGTAATTTCTACTTTTGTCGTCTTTCAGTTATACAAGAGACAGCACCTTTAATTAGTCGAGTTAAGAGAGAAACCAAACACGCAATTTGGCCTGGAACGGCGCGACTTACCTAGAGAGAAATGATGCCGAGGACTTGAGATGAAAAGGAGAAGCTCTCGGCGCGGCGATCCGCATGTAACACATATTAGCGCCTACAAGACTGCACGAATACTTCAGGCATTGCATCAAACACAGTGCGGTCATTGCGGACAGCGTGAAACGGATATCGCCTACAAGAATGCATGAATACCTCACGCATTGCGGCATACACAGTTCGATCAGCGTGAGACGCATAGCGCCTACAAGACTGCGTGAATACTTCACGCATTGCGTCACAGTGCGGTCTGCAAGGCGCGGCGGCGGAAGTTAAAATCATTAATCCACATTTATGTTTGTTCTTTCATATTTTTTTCGTTCATTTCTTATGAATGGAAGGCCTTGTCCACACAGAGATAGGTTTACGAAACTTAACTTTCTCGCAAAGTTCCGTGAACTTTTGCTAGTAGTGTTGACAGAGCTTTCCCAAAAAATGTGTTCAACACCAGTAAACGCGTCTTATGCACCCCTCCCCCGCTGGCACGTTCCTTTGATGATTTTCATTGATGTTTCAAAACGAATGAGAAGGCGGCGGCAAAATATAGGCGGCCCATGGGCGGCAAGTAGGTAAATCCGGCCCTGTGCCTATCTACTAATTGAAGGGGCTCTTCTCATTGGAATTTATTACGATGAAATAGGAAGAAGTTGTAATTCTTTTTGCGCTGCAAATTGCCTATGTATCTGGTACACTGCTCAGCAAACTTTTTTAATTGAACGTTTAAAACCGGCTTCAATTGACCAAAGGATGTAAAAATATCACAATTTCGTGGTAGAAAATGAAAATACATTGCATTAAATTGCTACTTTATTTCAGTATTTTAGTTATATTGCGCCACTTGGATGCTAAGCAAATTAAGTTTACCTGAATTTTACATTAGCCGCATGCATTAACGATCCACTCATGAGAGACAAAAGGCTCTTGCATGCCGAAATGTAAATAAACTTATTTCACTAAACTCTGTTCAATTACTTTTCACAAATTGAGCATTATAATAAATGTGAATAGCCAGTCACTAATTAATCTGAAGGTCGAAGCTCATCGAGTGTCTGGATAGAGAGTGATTTCACGCAATGCAATAATGAGAGGAAATTGTTGGAAAATCACGGAGACCAGTCTAGGGTTTTTAGTCAGCAAGTATGACGTGGGCTCGTGCTAGCAATGCCTAAAAGAACATGTAACTTCTGAGGAATATTATTTTGTCTATTGTGAAGCTTGGGAGTACATTAAGATGGATGCGATGTTTCTAGCTGTCGACACGATGATTATTATCGTTGGATGGAGAGTCAGTGGGGTGTCTGTAGCGTATCACGTCAAGGTCCGAGTTATAGCTGGAGACATAACTATAGTTAGAGAAGCTTCACAATGCTATGAATGTGGGAGCTCATTAAGGTTGGTGCGGAGGGCAAAGGTTAAAAATGATATTTTTGTAGTCTCAAAAGGAATCCTCATTTGTACGTGTCTGCTTTTAAACCGCTATAATTTTTCTTTTTTGCTTTTCCCTACTTCGAAACGGTCTTAAGAAGATAAAATCCGTCTCAAGGCAATTAAAATTAAATTGAGTCCAATGGACCACTAGACAAGGCACGAATTTAAGCAATCTGATACATGTTTCTTAACCAGATTTTCCAACGATTATTTCTGATTGGGAGCTAGATTAAAACTGCCCACCTTTTTGCTAGGACTCGCATGATTTTTTGTTTGCTTTCAAATAAATCTGGTTCCAATTTTAAAAGTAGGATCACTCGAATAGTTATTTTTGCATTCATTGCCCATTGTTCCTCTGAGATTTTATGCTCTCAAAAAAACTGACTGTATAGAGGAATGTTTTTTCCCTCTCCCGTATGTATCGGATTTTTTTTTAAATGCGTGACCTAGAATCGGTTCCGTGGCAGCTATGATTATTATCACGGATATAAATTTTTAAGAGCAGCCCAAGACAATGATAACAGTGGAAAAACAAGGATGAAAAAACATCATTAATTGTGTATTTTTAGCCTTGTTTTCCGTTTTTTCATCCTTGTTTTTCCACTATTATCACATCTATAAAGAAGGCATTATACGAGTTTTATTACAAAGAAAGGAGCTGATTATTGCTGCGATAATTTTAGGCCGTAGGTTTGAGCTTATTTTTTCGACTTTTTCCCCCCAGTAAACTTTAAATACGATCTTTCATTTCGCGTGAATCGATTTCTTGTTTCAGCGATATGAGCGTTGATAGTACTCAAAAACCGCGTCAAATGTCAAAATAACGCCCGGGTTACCTTGATCGTGCCGCTCCTCAAATATTTCGGTTATATTTCCCCCAACAAAAAATTGTGTCCGACTGCCACGCCCGAGGAAAAATTTAGCGAAATTTTAAGTCAATACGATGACACCGGTGGCATTTGAAGGACGTTATGAACCAGTGGCGTGGCGTGGCGTGCTTTGCGATAAATCGATTGTTATGCCATTTAAACCTATGGAAAGGATCGATAATCAGGGTGTTCGCAGCGAGCACCTTAACAATCGATTCTTTACCATAGGTTTAAATGGCATAACAATCGATATATCGCAAAGCACGCCACGCCACTGTTATGAACCTTTCGCGACGGATATTAGCGTTTCCCGGACGAAGAAACGTAACTTCATTCCGAGGTTGCAAAATTGACTCAAACAATATAATTTTTTTTTACAAAAGTGTACTTGTGCAATTTTATTGGAAAATTTATTTGATTTTTCCATGAGATCGAGGGAAAAATTAGTGAAATTTTCAGTCAGAAATGCGAAAAGATGCCAAAGATTCTTCCAGTAAAAACGGAATTTGTGAGGGGCAATCTGGCAACACTGAGAAAAAGTTCCGTTCTTTTGTGAGGAGACGATGACATATTAGCCAAACGGTCATTCTAATCAAGGCACGATCGATGACTGAGTAATTCGTTTTTTGACGAAAAATTGACTCAAACCATATATATTTTTTTTTTTTACAAAAATGCACTTGTGCAATTTTATTGGAAAATTTATTTGATTTTTCCATGAGATCGAGGGAAAAAATTAGTGACATTTTCAGTCAAAAATGCGAAAAGATGCCAAAGATTCTTCTAGTGCCTAAAAATGGAATTTGTGAGGGGCAATCTGGCAACACTGGGAAAAAGTTACGTTCTTTTGTGAGGAGACGACGATATATTAGCCAAACGGTCGTTCCAATCAAGGCACGATCGACGGCTGAGTAATTCGTTTTTCTTTATTACTCTTTTCATCCTCAGGGGAATGAACTCGAGCCAAAGGTATGCGCCTGGATATTAATGTCAGTTTCTACAGGAAGGAATGTCGGATTCAAAATTGCCCCACTCAAAAATCTCAAGAAAATAAAAGCAGCTTTGAAAATCTGGGAAATTATTTGTAGAGACATGCTAAACAGTCCCTCCCTCCCATCCTTGTGAGCTGGACACGTGATGATAGTTCGGGAGATCTTGTTTTAGGTTTATGGAGAAATTCTGCGGAAATGTCCTTTTTTCCTGTGGAAATTTTCTTTTTTTCGGTGGAAATGCCATTTTTTCCCTGTAAAACTATCCGCCCTCTTAATCAAAGTTTAACGCCTCTAACGTTAAACTGAACATTGAAAAAAAAAAAGCTGCTAATGCTAATGTGAACCAATTTACATATTTAATGCGGTTGATTTTATAATTTTATATGAGATGAAGACAGCATTTATAATAATCCTCTCCGCGGTTTAAAGTTTTATAGAGCTCTGCTTTATTTGTGGCTTTAAAGGATTCATACTCACATTGTTGCTCACTCATCTCGATCAGTTCGCCTTCAATATCTCGATCGGCAATGTGAGCAACCTGGGAGCAGTTATAGTTGCTCCTAGCATTTCGACCACGTCCACTTGGTTTATTCATAGCTATGGGGTTTAATAATATATTTCCCGATATTACCTATCGTTTACTTGCTCTATTATAATAACTTATCCCATTTTCCCTAAGATCGAAGCAGTTTACTGCCGTCCTAAGGAAGAACGCCGTATAAACCTTCAGGCGTTGCCAAATTTCCTTTGATAAAACTTGAATTTCCTGGTAAACTTATGAATATTTTTCTCCCAATTTTTCAAATTAGTTTGTTGGCAATTTCACCCAAAGCTCCTGAAAATTTCAAAAAAAAAAAATATTCATCACTATCCTTAAAAATAAGCATTTTATCAAAGGAAATTTGGCAACTCGCGAATGTTTATACGGCGTTCTTCCTTAGCACGGCAGTTTAGATGACAGTGAATATTACACTTACATTCGAATTCGAAACCCTGGGATCCCGCATATCTCTTTTAATGTCTCGCTGGCCCCAGAGATAGGTATCTACGAATATAGGAGTTTTGATTCCTGAAGAGGGCCTCCGCAACGGCAGCCATATTGGCCGCCATTTTGAAATTTCTGGGCTTCAATAAACCTGTAGTGAAATTCTGACCTCATCGGTGAAATTTACGACCCAGAAAACCCTATGAAAGATATACTACTTGGCAGTTTTACGCAACTTTCGGAGATTTGACCCTATCGTGGAAATTTTGGCGGCCATATTGGATTTTGGGCATCCCTTTGAGCCGGAGACAATTTTGGACCTCAAATTCGGACTCTACGACCAAAGTTACATAGTGATAGACCCCTTACACGGCATCAAAAACGAATTCCAACATCTTCAACCCCCGAGCCCCCATTTTGGCCGCCATCTTGAATTGGAGGGGTCGGACGCAAAATTGAGCTAGATAACATCTAAATTATTTTTCTGCACATCAAAAAGAAGAGATTAGGCCACTTTTCACACTTACTCCATTCACTATTCCACGGGAGGCTTCTTTTCAACATATGCCCCTGGATTAATTTATGCAGGCCCGCGCTGTGCCGCCGTCGCGCGGATCGCAGTGGTGCGAAAACCTTAAATTATAGACCCATCATGTAAGATATCGTTGGAAAGCTCAAAAGACGCTCTTTTACATGGCGAGTATTTAAAGGGGCCTTAATAATGCGATTTTAAAAGATATATGGGTTAAAAGCTTTTTTATCAATGCACAAAAACCGGGTTTTTTTGGAAAAAACACCCTGTATGTTGTCAAAATCAAAAAGTTTGTGATTTTGTCGTATTTACCTTTCAATTATCTATCAAACAAAAAAAAGAGAAATAAAATCGGTTCAGTGGATCTCGATCTATAGCGGCTCAAAGTACGCGCCGGCCGCCATTTTGAATGGCCGCCATCTTGGATCTGCCACCATTTTGAAAATGCCTCTTCGACTCAAAACTCTTCAAATGTCATCTAGTTTGATCCCTGAAAGCCGCTAAACTGTATCACGATTTGCCACTATTTGCCCTTTTTTGGTAATTAGCCACCGTACTACCTGCTCCGTCGCTTTTGAGAATTTAGGAGCCTTGCTGACATCACTGAATGTTTTAAATTTAAATCTTCTCAAGGAGTATCGCACATATCGCTAAATATTTTCATTCTGAGACCTTGGAGCCCCTTTCATTCCCGCTGACGTTTGATCAATCTGAAAGTTGCAGTATTGATTCCTAGGGGCCCCTCGCCTTTCGTCGCGTCGCGTCGCTTTTGAAGCCCCAGAGTTGCCTAAAGCATGCCCGAGCACAAATGGCGCTCGTGATACTCTGACCGGAAGCGGAAAGTGACAATTTCAGCGGCCGTATTCCATTTTTTCTAAAAGAAGGTACTGAAAGCCCACTGAGAGTAAAAGTTCGATTCATACGAAATATCCAAGGTTACCGGCTCAGGCGACCGAAGTTTTTGGACCCAAGAACCACACCTCAGTTCAGGAGGCAGAAGTTTTTGTTGGCCATTCTGAAACTCTCATTATTTACCGAAGACTCAGGTTACCTGACCCGAGGCGCAGCTCCCACGACCAAGAAATCCAGTCACCCGGACCGAAACTTTGGTGTTCAATACAAATCGAAGTTTTTTCCTCCATGCATGAAGTTTAAGCTCGGCGAAAAAAAGCAGAGGAGGAAATAGTATGCTAATTTAATTTTGTCAGGTATTCTAACTTCCACGAACGGTCGCAAGAGAAGGTAGGATCGATCCAAACAATTTGTAAGAACAGCTACTGCAGAACTTTTAAGCTTAGCGGTGGTTGCAACTTAAGCCAGCGGGCATGGAGTGCGACACTGCGGGAACAAGGAGACTCCTGTCCAGTTCCGCATGAGGTTGCGTATTACTGTCTCCGCTGGCTGAAGCTTTTATAAGCGAATCAAGGATGCTCTGAAGTTATTTCCACGGTTGCAGAAACGCGAATGCGCTCGGAGTAGTCACTCGGGCGTAGGATCTGCTGCTTTCAAGTCTTAGAGTAAATTAATCCCAGATCCACACCACACGGGCGGAGTTAGCATCACGCTGGCTACAGCGTCGTCTGTCGCGGTCAAGTTCAAAACTTCAGGTCGGTTGCCAATTTGACATTCTTAGCTCCACCACGCACTTGATTGCCGTGAAACGCAAATATTTCAGTCACGCTTCGATATCAATCGATAGCTCATTCAGGAGTAAATCGCTTTCATTGAAAACTGCTCAACTCTGAAAAGAGAAAAGGGAGTGGAGATTGTGGCGGCGCGTGGATGCGAGACGAGGAAAAAGGGGGGGGGGCTGGATTTTTCTGGTGTTGAAAAGAGCTAATGGAGGTGTTGCATGTGTGAGGAATTTGCGATTCGACTGTTGATTCCTATGCAAAAGTTCGCGAGAAACACGATGGTGCCACTGGTTTTCTCTGAAATCAACTCCCAAGCTCAAAAAAAGCTCTCAAGTTGAGGCCAAAATGGAGGGAATATCCCACCCTACCCTGAAAGTCCACCTCTACAGCAAGACAAACTCTCCATGCAAAGATAGGGAGCAAATACATTGACGGGGCTGCCGCTCCATTTGGGGACTCTAAAGCTGAAAACACGGCATCACTGCTAATGTATTTGCTCCCTATCTTTGCATGGAGAGTTTGTCTTGCTGTAGAGGTGGACTCTCAGGGTAAGGTGGGATATCCCCTCCATTTTGGCCTCAACTTGAGAGCTTTTTTTGAGCTCGGGAGTTGATTTCAGAAAAAACCAGTGGCACCATCGTGTTTCTCGCGAACAACAGTCAAATTGCAAATTCCTCACACATGCAACATCTCCATTGGCACTTTTCGAGGAAAACGAATTCGCGGTCATCCTCTCACTGTAACAATTTATAATATGACAATGTAACCATTGCTTTTTTTCAGGAGGTCAGAAAAATTGGCGGGAACATATGACTCTCCCGAACATACTTCGCGAATTCAACCAGAACTTGATTGGTTACTCGAAAGGCGATTCGATCGCTCAGGAGAAAAAAGCGCATTTCAACGTGGCGGAAATCGGCGCCATCAGCACGGATATGCCGTTCATGGCGCGAGTTCTAGTCAAGAGGATCCGTGCCGATCCAAATGTGGATTTCGAAAAACATTGGAAGGTAAGAGACGCACACCGGAATCCGTCTTTGCACGGAAAGCCCATCGAAAGCAACATTTACATCACCAAGGCACAGTGAATCGAGTCGATTACAGAGGTCGGACATGCAATTTTTGACTAAAATTGCAAATTTTAACGTTTATTTCGTCACGTTTTACATTTTAAAGGGTGCATCTAGCAGATAAATTTCACGAGAAAACCAATGTAACCACTTTTAGAACTTCAAATTTTTGTATAAACGCAGTCGTAAGCGTTTGAAGTTTCCAAATTTTGTCCGACCTCTCCTATTGACTCGATCCACTGTGCATGGGTGCTTTTTATGCTAACTCCACCTCCTTAATTTGGGGCCCGTGCAGTCGTTATCAATGCATCAATGCGTTAGTGCGTTAGGTTCGGAAGAATATTCTCGGACAACAATTTGGCTTCTTGGCGATGCGCCTTCAAATGGAGGAGAATGCAACTTCTATGACTTTTACTTCGTAGATCAGTATCGATCGTTAATCAACATCTTTCTGAACGAGGAGAGGTTTGGAATTTTCAAAACTGCGAGAATTAAAGATTACTATACAAGCTTATTACACGATACAAAAGAAACATTTTAAATTACGCACGAACCTACCTTAAAATTCATACGAATTTCGAAACTATTTCTCTTATTGTATTCTACATTGTCTTTAGCTATTATTGTGATCTCTCGAAGGATCCCTCTCCAGAGCTAAACTGCTGAATTCCACTTGCGGATCGCAATTGTAATTTTTACGATGCCTTTCAAGGGTTCTCTTGAGTCTCGTTGAATCACAATGTAAACCATACAGGAAGAATAATAATCGAAAAAGAAGCTCATCGGATAAAACATGAAATTAAAAAAAGCCTTGACACCATAATATTCAAACCTTTGCCCCCCCCCCCCAAAAAAAAAACCTCCAAGAAAACCAGAATATCTTTTAGAAGAAAAATAGAACTAATTTTTTTAACCCCCTCTTAATATGTTCCCAAGATCACCATTTATGGATGATTTCAGACCATTTAAAGAGAACTTAGTTCGTTGGTTTCCCTCGAAACAAAAGAACACGAGTAGTTAGCGTTTTGCGACACTGCCGTCGGAGGTTCACATATTTTGAACTCACAATTAGTTATTAAAATATTGTTGCACAGTGGCGGCCGCATCCCTTGCGTTAGTAAATTAGTGATGAACAAATAATTTTTGTAGCCATTACCACATATCTCTGACTCCTCTTGATATTTAATATTAAATATATTTATTCTTTTTCGGTGGAAAAGATAGAAAATAATAATATGGTGATACCAACAATAAGATTCAAATTGCAAATATCACATGTTTAAGGAGAGTCTTATAGGTATTCGATACTTAAAATGCAATTACACTTACCTATTTCCGTACATTTGGTCGTGTACATTCGCTGAGGAACAGTATTCTGCCCACTAAAAACTCAATAAAATTAGTAAATAGTGTAAAAATGCAGACAAATCTGCTAGTCTGCCAAATGCTTTGCCTATGTAAGCCAAGTATTCAAAAACTACACGTTCAAGTTATGTGACTTCACACGGAGGCAACATAGTCTGCCTAACCAGCTGTTTGAAGGAACTTCTTCGGCCCACATGATTGTCTTCTTTTATTTCTATCAAACCAATAAGTGAATGAGTGATGCTTTATTCCAATACCAGTAAAATCACGTAATATCTTATCATAATTTTTGCGCATACGCATCATGTGCTTTTAAAGTAAAATTGATGATGTCAAACATCATTTAATACTTTTGGCAGCAAATTTTAAGCGTGCTGAGGCACTGAAAATGCCAAACACGCTCATAAAAGCAAGCTTGAACATAAAATGATATTTACTGGAGAGGGTAGATTTGATATTTATGGCTTAACCGTATGTAGGGTCTTACTCTGATATTAATCCCAAGTCTCCATGTGTCTCAAGCATTAGTTACGAGTGTGCGAATAATTCAAATCGGATTTTTTGAAACTTTCGAGTGTAAAGCATTTTCCAGTGCGCTTGTTTTTAAGCGCACAGACTCGACTTATTTGGCTTAAATGCATAGCCTAGGGCTCACTCATTTAAAAATAACTGTCCCTTAGCCAAGAAAATTTGTTCTGAGTAAAAACACAGCAAAAAAAATGTGATAGAAAAAAGAAGAGCTCCTGTCAGGAATATATTTGACTTTTCAATTTTATTTTAACCTTATATTAATTGTGTGCAAAATGAGAATTTCGAATCATTTTTAATTATTTTTGATCTCCTCAAATCGAAGCACAGTCCTCAAGGTTGACAACTCAACTTTTCTATTTTTTTTTTACAGCTTGTTACATTGATGATCGGCTCGAATGATTTTTGCACCGATCTATGTTATAGTCCTGATATATGGGCAACACCTGAGAAACATAAAAAGGATATCGAAAACGTTTTGGATTACTTGCAGGCAAATTTGCCGAGAACTATTGTCAACTTTGTGGTTGCCCCAAGTAAGTATTGGGCTGTGCCTCCCATAGAATCTATTGTTGCATGTAAGGTGTCTCATACCACCCGTTCCAGGTTTTTTTCTCAGTTATATTAGGTTGGAGAGTGCGAGGGTAAATAGAGCATCGACCAGTGGCGTGGCGTGAACTGCGATATATCGATTTTTATGCCATTTAAACCTATGAAAAAGGATCGATAAACGGGGTGTTTGCAGCGAACACCTCAATAATCGATTCTTTACCATAGGTTTAAATGGCATAACAATCGATACATCGCAATTCGCGCCACGCCACTGGTATCGACCCCGAGGGATTCCGAATTTCACGGCCCTGGAGCCTCCCTCTCTGAAGGTAAAAAGAGGGGGGAGGGACTTGAGTGATCCTGTTGATTGAAAGGGGGGGGGGGCTTGTGTTGTTTAGACTATTGGGGGAAAATGATGGACTAAATTATAGGGTCTCTCGTGGGTTGCCTTTAAAGTTAATCTGTTACTTACTTCCTTTGACCATTTCAACCACCTGTTTTCACCAAGGATGCCTTCATTTTTCCTTCGTCTCCTTCATCTATTTTAGCTTTATCTTTCAATTTCAATAATGATTTCGCAGGTAACTAGATTCTCGGAACTTATAAATCTATGACCGTGAATAAGTCACTAGGATTAACAGATACAGACTAACTAAGACAGATTATAGACTCTTGGTGAAAGGTTTGTAAAATCTAAATTATTTAAAACCATCTGTGTTGAGGTTGAGACCTCTCAAGTGGGAAAAGAAAAACTTTAATTATTGGGTCGATACGCTTTTTCTGGTTCACAAATGATCACTTTTAGATGGATGTGGAGTTCACAGGCTCTTTTGATGTACTAAAATTTCTTTCATTTTAAAGCCATTGTGACAATTTTATGTCATTTTTTATATCCTAAATTAAGAGAGGGAAAAAGTATATTTGTTCTAGGAAAACAAAATATTGATTTAAATAAACTTCTTTTTCAGACCTGCAAATTATCACTGAGTTCTCTGCTAGCCCTCCGTTGTGTTATTTCACCCACGTCGCGGAATGCTACTGCCTATTTGCTGCCCAGTACAAACATAATTTAAGGAATTACATTAAAGTGATGGAGCTTTGGCAAAACGCCGAAGAAGAGCTGGTGAGTGTTCACATTTTCATCTCGACGTGGAAAAAATATCATTTTTATTTTTTTTTTTTTAAAAAAAAAATACACACTTCAATCAAATGCTTTACACTCGTCACTTACTCTATTCGTGCATCGAAATGTAATTCTACTGACGGTTTGTAAGCATTAATCATTTAAAAAAAGCCACCTGAAATTGTTTTAGAAACGATTACCGTAATTTTGGAGTGACTTATTCTTAATGAGAGGCACCATGAACTTTGCATGCGGGTGAGAACTTTTTCGTTACCAGAACTACATTCGTTCAAATCTAAACAGAAGAACGAAGTAGTAGTTCCCTGGTAAAAAGTGGCGATAAGAGCTGCGTTTCAAAATACCATAGGAATTCTTATAGCCGGCCAAAGAAGGCTACAGAAAATCATATAGCTGGCTGTAGAACGCGGAGAAAATCCTACGGCCGGGCTATGCGAAGCGATAAAAAATTATGCAGCCGGGCTATAGTTCCTATCGCCGGGCTTTACACTTTATCGCCTGACTGTTGCTTTTTCGCCATCGATTATAAAAGGCTATAAGAAATTGTGTAGAAATTCGTGTGCTTTGGAAATCATTAAGTTTGATACGGAACCACCTTAATATTTACAAAACACACATTATATTTTCCTTTAATACATATTTTTTTTCATCAATTAAAATGAGAATAATCCATACAGGATGTGCAAACATTTCAAAATCATGAGTTGAATAACGCTGACTCCGCCAGAGAGCTTAACACAAAGTGGAGCGGCGACGCACTGGCGCCTACAAACCTAACTGGGATACTTCACGCATTGCGTAACGCGGGAAGTATCCCTGTTAGGTTTGTAGGCGCCAATACGCGTTTTGCGTTGGCTGCCCGCCCGCCGCGCCGCGCCACAGCGTATCACGGCGCTTGAAGCAACTATTTCACACCAGACGTATTGCACAGTATCATACGAAATTGAAGGCGCTCCAACATGTTAGGATTGGCAGGCATCGGCATCCTTCAAAAGTACGGAGCTTTCCTCGCAAAATAAATCAAGATACTACGGCCCAAAAAGAGAGCAGTATTCCAAAAACTCACTAAGTCCTAGCATCCGTAATTAGTAACGTTTAGCATACACTTTATCGCCTGGCTGTTGCTTAATCGCCATCGGCTATAAAAGGCTATAAGAAATTGTGTAGCCGGCTATAGAAGCTATTGGAAATATTATAGCCGGCTGTAGGTCTATGGTATTTTGGAACACAGATTCTACTGCCAATTTTTACCAGGGTCACTAATAATTAGTGTCGGGACAATTGTTTGCGAAAGCAACTCATATTTTGTTGCCTATCAATGCAATTCTCCATATTTTGCAATATCGTTGTAACCTTGGTGTTCACAACTATATGGATCATTGAAAGTCTAATGCAAGCTCAGGTCTTTTAAATCTGTCACTGAAATTATCCGTTACTTACGTTACGTTCCATACTAACGTACTATCTCAAAGTTTTTCACGTGCCTTGCATTCTTTTTTTCAGTTCTATCATTTCATTTATCATCAGTTTTCTTGAAAATATCGTAGAACTGGGGAAAGAAAAGAAGAGACAAAAGTCACATCAGTCTGGATGCATCAATCATCAGTTGGCCCATTGGTTAGCATGTAAATATCTGTTGAGTGGTAGGATTTTATGATGTGACATTTTTCTCTTCTTTTCTTCCCCCAGTTCTAGGAACCTTTAAAACTATTTTCAAGTGGTCGTGAATGTCGTTGAATGCCATTTTAAATTGTTGTCGTTTTTCTTTCAACAGGCGAACCTGCCAAAATACAAAACTAGTGATGATTTTGCAGTCGTACTTCAAACCTTCACACGAGATCTCACGTTTCCAACGAAGAAAACGAGGTTTGGAAATACAGTTACAGACTGGTCTTATCTCTCTGCTGACTGCTTCCATTTTAGTCAAAAAGGATACCAGAGAGGTAAGAAGTAGTTGATTGTGGGGACTAAAAAGGCAAAATAATTTGATATTGATGAATACAGTTCATTTCTATTTCAATGTATCTGTGGAAGCTAGCTACTAAGTACTCGTAGTTTCCAAACTAATCTTTTCTCTGCGAATTCCTTAAAAGCTCCTACGAAGGGCCGGCTCTAGGAACACCACACCCGCGGATGACTGTACTAATCCTCAGGTTCCCACCATTCTTTCAGTACTATTCAAGAAAATCTCTCACAGAAAACGTTGCTTGGGCGGTTTTTCTCGACAGATATCTAGCAGCATTAGTTGTTGCCTTCGATTGGATAATTTATTTCTACGAGGAATCTTACTAAGATATTTTTCTTTCTCATTTTGAGGCATTTTTTTATCGATTCATTTGAATATTTCAGGGAATCTCCTCTATTGCAACGAGCAAATTACCTGAAATTTTTGAGGAACTCGGTAATAATCGTTCTTTCGTGGAAAAATAAATCACACTCCGCAAAGCGGTTGGAGGGGTTAGAGGGCGGTTAGTTGTTCAATAAAATTTGAAAGCAGCTGATGTCATTAGCTCCCTTCCCAGAAATACCGCCCATTTACACCCATTTTTAACAGGTGATGAAGGTAAATTAGCGCCCTAGCGCGCCGTAATAGCGACTTGTACATTACATGAAGGTAAATTAAAAACTCTAAGTGTTTAAGTTAAATCTTATCTTCCTTAATGGTTTTGTTATCGAAAACTTGATGCTCTTTTTTTCTCCCCTGAATGAGAATGGTACCTTTTTTTACACATCTTATAAAATAGTCAATGCTAGTGCAGGAGCCTGTGTTTCACTTACTGAAAAGCCTCCTTGCCCCTTGGTCTCATTTACATCAAATGTATTCTTTCTGTGAGAAATGGTGGATTCCAATAACAGCAAAATTCCTTCCCTACACGGTGAGAGAAATTTCGTGCATCGGACCTGAAGTTGAAGTTTCGGATGCGTGAGAAGAAAACTTCAGAGATCCATATGACCTCAACTTCGGGTCTAATGCATGAAATTTTTTCTCCGTGTAAAATGATCTGACTTTACCATATTGTTTTATTTTGTTTCTTAACTGTACAGTATTGTACCTATTGTTTTATTGCATTTTCCATTTTGTTTTATATTATACTTGGATCACTTAAGGTCTAATCTCCGTTTTTTTTGGTTTTTTTTTAAAGCGGCGAATGCTCTTTGGAATAATATGTTGGAGCCAGTCGGAAATAAATCAAGAGATTGGAAACTCGAGATGACCCGATTTTTATGCCCAACGGAGGAGTCTCCATATATTTGCACGTGGAAAAACTGTAAATAACTACCACAACTTCATCTTTGGCACCTGATCTTCGATGGATTATTCTAGTCAAAAACTGTCTTATATTTGACATTTTGTATATTGTTCAATTTCACACTTACTTAGAAATTCACTTTTCCAACATGGAAAAAAAGCGCATCGCCTTCCGCCCATTGCGAATTTCAAACTCAGAAGGTCTGCATGAGCGAGAGGCATTGCGCTTTTCTCGCATGAATCTTCAGTCAGCAAAACTCGTTTACATTGGTTACAGACTCTAAATAAGATCCAGAACAGAAAGTTTAACCGTAAATTATTATTATCAATTAAGGGTATGTGCCATAAGACCTCATATAAGTGTTCAAATTGACGTGTTTGAAAATTACACTGAGGATAGGTCAGATTTTCAAGCACTAAATTCAACCCAATGCATACGATAGAAAATGTCGGAATGAAAGACACTTTGAACGAATCTCGGATGAGCGGTAAAAAGGACCACCTTTTGCAATAAGGAACTACTATTTCTGGCTCAGTTTCAAGAAACATGCGTGCCAATAATATCCCCGTGCAGATATGTGCTGTTATGGGTGAGCCAGAAATGGTGGTTTCTTATTGCAAAATGTGGTCGAAACACGAGTAAAACTGTTAGCGCTTATTGGCCAGCTAAATTTTATCAGCAACTAATTATATATGAAGTCGCTCCTACAACGCACTCTGGCGTTCTGCGACATCCAAGCGCCACATAATGCCTCTCCTCTCAGAGGTTATCGGGCGACTGACACCGCAACATCTCTTCGTCAACGCTCTGCCGCCACCCCGTTACGGGACGTCCCCGCAACTAAGCAGAAACTAATGTGTTCTTAAATGGATGAATGGTTCAAAATTTCCTGTTATATACGAATTTTTTCTAGACTTTGGTGATCTATCGCGTGGAAAAAGTCGGTGATATTTAACTTGTTATCACAAGTCTTTCAAATTCTAATTCTTGCTATCTAGGTACTTGATATACTAGATATGCGATAAAAGTTCAAGTTCAATGAGGCAGACAGAAAGAAAAAATACATTCATTGGATTCAAAGAACCAAAAAATATAGCTCGAGTTTCCTTTTTGTGGTTACTGAAATTTTTCAAACTGAATTCCTAAAATCACATTACTGAGTAACATGCATCGAATTGCATAATAGTATTCGAGCTAAAAAAAATGGCTGGACGCCAATTTTTAGAAGGAATTAAAAAAATCTAGACAAGTTCACTCCCTTATACCTGCTGCCATATACCTTTATCTGTACCTATCACGTATCTTGCCACACAAACTATTGTTCCTTTTCTAAAAGTGTTTTATCTGTTTTCATTGTTTGCTCATTTTATATTAAGTAGGTATGTGTGAAAGAATTTATTAAATTCATTAGCTCAGTCATTACTTTGTCCTCTCATTCATGGGTATTCCAGCTTGGTCTCTGAGACTCTTGCGTTTTTTTTTTTGTCACTTGCTTTCAGAATAACGACTCATATGAGATCACGTTTCCTTGACTCGAAGATATACGCATTTGCCATTTTTCAGCCGAGTAAAGCGGTAATATGACGTTGTTCAACATTGATCTCGTACATCATTCTCTTTATTCACCACCGTATTTATGTGACACCCTTAGAAACTCACTAATCAGTTCATTCAAACCAATTTTAAGAGAAGGAAGCCAACTCACATTAAAAATAGAACCCGCAAAAAATTTTAGGTTTTAATATTATTACTCGCGATGAAATTCAGAGATGAGAGAAATTAGAGATGAATTCCAACGTCTAGTTTCATTTTAAAAATATTTTTTCTCAACTAGGAATGTATGACAAGAGGAATTTTGATGCGATATATTTAAGCGAAAAACTACCCCTGGCTCAATTTACCCCCAAAATTTGACTTGGCTCCATTCAACCCATTCCCTCTTAGTCTGTTTATTTTTCCTTAGTAGTATGGTTGAATGAAGTTCAAGAACTTTTTTTTTTTTTGTAAAACTGAAGAGATTTTTTTTGTTATTCTTAAAAAAATTGACATTGCCAACTGTAACTCTAGTAGTGACCTTAAAGGGGTTTCAAAAAGGTTGAAGTAAGAAGAAGCAAAATAAGAAGAAAGAAGAGGGAAAAAGGAGAAGAAGAAAATAAAAAACACCTACAAGTGCGATCATTAGAGTTTGTTATACGTTTACGCAATTACGAAACACTCTTAGATTAAATGTTTAATGATTTTGTAACAATTATAAGAACTATACACAGGCATTAAACGTGGTGAGAGGAAACTTTAAGAAACAACTTTTGACGAGCCAAAACCAGATACATAATAACATTTCTTTTGTTATTGATCTGCACAACAGCTAGAGGTTGGCTCACAATTGAAATAGCCTTCATGCACGCTGGGCTTGTCGATTTCCTCTGACATTTTTGCAGTGGTGAATGCATAGCTGAAGTGCGCTCCAGCTAGAATTGTATTCAGCAAATGGGTGGTTTTTATACAAGGATTGAAAACAAACAAATGGTAGGAAATAAAACATAATAAGTGGAACTTTGCAAAACAATAATCCGGATATCGGAACTTGGCTGTTTTGAAAACGCCTTCAAATGCGGCGTGATACCTCACGCATTCCGGAGAGTTCAAATAGTTGTATCAATGCGCCTTAGGAATGCGACGGAATATTACAATAATTACGTCACCTTAGAAAACTATTTACAACATATAGGCATTGTGTTATGCTGAAGTGCTACGTGTATACATTTTTAGTGTGATACACACATTAATTAAACAAGCAGGAAGCTCCAACGCATTGGCGTCGGAGAGCGGCTCTGGGGGCAGTAGTTGTAGTCAAGAATGAGGGCCTAGACACATTTTGTCATTGATGTACAATCCGACAACTGTCGATTCATGTTTTGTAACTTAGCAGATTTACGTAGCCGGTGTATAAATGTGTATTGGGCTTTGATATGGCGAATACATGGCATTATCACTTGTTGTATACTTTTAATTTTGAAAGCTCTTTGGAGGTCCGCTTCCTAAAAAATCTCTGGTTGATAAGTCGTTTAGCGAGGCTGCAAAAAATTTGCATTTTTATATCTGAAAGTGTAGGTATTGGTTTTTTGTATAATTGTTTTTTTGGATTGCTGGAAAAGTAACGCATACTTCTATAATTTAGGACTGAGTCAGGGAAATATAAGGTTCGTTAAATAGTAAATATTCCTAGTACCGTGTGACACTATTGTTAACGAAAAGTTTTTGCAACTTGTCAAAGAGGTTGTTGAATGATCTTCGAATAACTTTTGATGAGCTAGAGGTAATGGTTCTATCTGCAGCTCGTGGACTTCTGTACGATATTGTCCAGAATCATCTGAATTTTCAAAAAGTGTCCGCTTGTTCGATACCCAATTTGCTCATTCATGCATACAAGGAGAAGCGCATGAAAGCTTTAGCAGACATTTTGGAGATGAATCAAGAATTAGATGAAGAATTTATGACTTAAATCACGGCACCTTAATCACGGGATGACCTTAATTACGGCAACTATTTATTGTCCATGAGATGCAGATGGTTCCATTTCCCTAGCTCATCAAAAGGTATTCGAAGATCAATTTCATCAGCCACCCGTACGAACCACGTTTCTAGTGACCCGTACTTGCTTCGCACGTATGAAACATACAATCAGAGAAAACAGAATTCATCTTACAATAATCAATAATCAGTAGGACATGAATCGTTGCGATGTATAATACGACATTATAATGCGGCATTACTATTGTAATTCATTTTAATGGATTAGGGGCATTATAAATCATTATTGCCACGTCGGAATGAAATGTTGTAGACTGAATTGAAAAGCATGTTGGCAAAATTTATTATAAAAATAGTATAACATGTAGGTACATAACATAAAGGTAATACAAATTAAATGATTAGAGCGTGTATATTTCATTACATTATAGGTATATTACAATCATTTTTGTCATTGTTGGAAATTTTGATAGTTTGAAATTTGATAGTTGATAGTTGATAGTTTGAGAGTTGAAAATTTGGTTATTTTATTTAGTTAAGGTGATTCGATAGACGCCATATTTTGTGTCAGAATGGCATGCGACATATCCCATCAATTGGTTCCATTTTTTCATTTACTCATCATTTTTCTCCAATTTTAAGTTTCGCAATTCTGTTTTCAGGAGACTAAAGCACTCACTTATCAATTTGTATATTTATATTGAGTTAAGGGTAGAGACGTATTCCTCACCGGAATTGAGGAATGGAGGTGTTACAGTAAGTCCGGCATTAGGTTCCATTTCGACATCAGCGACGATCAACGCTACGATACTGGAAGCCAGTCTTCCGATATTAAATCCCTAGCGGGGAAGAAAAAAAATGCCTAGATTTCGCTAAAAATCCCTAAATCCCCAGATTTGCTCAAATATACTTAAAAAATCCCTAGATTTTGCAAAAAGCGCCATTTTTTAACGAAGAATCATGATGTCATTCGATGTAGCGATTTGCAATATTTAAATCTGATTGGCTCGTTTGAATTTTGGCGCTCTCTGAAAGCAGTGCTAATCCAGACCAATAAAATGAAAGAATATTAGTTGATTTCTTATTATTAACAGGTTGAATGCAGTTGAATGTCAAGTACATCGAAGGACGCAATCGTTTTAATTTCCGGCTTATTTGCGGGGAAAATAGTGTTGCCAAAAAGGCCTACAAAATATAGATGAAAAAATGTTTTCGATTGTCGAAGCTAGAATTGAGGTTAAAAAGTTGATTTTTGGTAACTTTACCTCATCAAAAAAAAATCCCTAGATTTCCTGAAAAATCCCTAAATCCCTGGAAATTCCGGAAAATCCCTAAATCTAGGGATAAACCCTTAGACATCGGATGGCTGTTGGAAGCATTAGAGTCAACATTTGAAACGCTGCTGCAGAATTTGCCGGGAGTATAATCGAGTGTTGAAAGTCAGTAGAATTGAACAATGTAATAATTGCTTTCCGAAATAAGCGTTATAATAAAAAAACCACGAATCTGAACTGTTAATACTGGAACACACCTTCTGTAAATGTACCTTGCGAGAGATAAGTAAAAAAATAGATGTACTGGAGGAGAAGTGCTTCTCCACAGAGTTTGAAGAAGGAAAAAAAATGCCCAAATTTACTTACTTCAGCATTTTCGGCAAAATCACTGCAATTTCCGAACCTTTTTCTGGCCAGGGGCCAAAATTAAATGATTATGAAGGGCCACTTAGATGTTGTAGATAAAAATAGGACTGTTGAAAAAGTCGCCGTTTTCAATAAATATGTTCCCGGAATGGAAAAAACAGCTCACAAATAAAAGCAAATTGCCATAGAAACTTCTTCACGAAATCACACACACAACGAAGAACGAGGCGCTACAGACGAGTCCGTCCAGGACAAGTTAAAAAATTCCCATGAGCCGAGTGCCGTAGGTTAAGGGCCCGTTCGCCAAAACTAATCGGAACTGTATGAATGAATTGCTCCTTTTAAAAATCAAAACAATATCGAATTGCGATATATTACACAGTTAAGATAGGGCTATGTCCTGTCGTAAGCGGCGACATACAGTCGATATCATTTCAATAATCGCCCCAATGGCCACGATAGTTGTTAGACGTTTACGGTTTCCCTGGTAACCTTTGTTTGCTATCAGCTGATATCGAGTAAATGACTAGGAAGCTCCAACCCAGTGGTTAAAGCTTCCTTAACCGCGAAAACTTTAAAATTCAAATTTTCAAATTTTGAACGTAAAGTACATTTTTTCCATCACGAGATAAAAGCACAAACAAGTTTTGAATTGTTGACTGTATCACCATGATTCCAAAAATACAATACACAACATAGCATTGACTAACAATAAAACAGTATGCAATAAAATAAAGTCATGACAAGGAACATAGCCGAAAATGGCGCCGATTCCCATCAACCAACGCGCGGTCTCTACAATGTAACATGCTGCATTGATACTCCCCAGCTGGGACCGTCCGGAATAGCAGCTCTAGTGCAAGCACCAGAGCCGCTAAAAATACAGTTGACAATCACTTACGATGCTAACAACCCAACATGATAAGTTTCGAGCTATGCTAGGTGTTTGAGGAGCTTTTCATTAAAACCTTTTTCCTCACTTGCATCTTTTGGTTGTGCCGATAATATTTCGGAAATCAGGGGTGTTAGGCATTCAAGCATCAACTGGGACCAGTGCATGTACAAATATAACTACGCAATTTTTATAAAGTGCTTTTTCTACTCTTCGAAGCCGAAATGATCAAAGCAACCAACTGGTGTAGCCATTTTTGATGGGTATGAATTCTATCATACACGTCTCATTCCATTAAGTAGAGTGTTCACATCAAAATATGATCGTACAGCAATCACTGCCGGAATTGGAAATATTCTGAAAGGAATTAAAACGCAAATTTACTCCATTGGACCTTTTTTGTGTCACGACCGTTCCGAGTTTTATTTTTGAAGCGTGTGGTTTTCTGAACAATCTTTGTGCCCACTTTTATAGTCCTTATAACCAACCGT
This sequence comes from Bemisia tabaci, assembly GCF_918797505.1. NCBI lineage: Eukaryota > Metazoa > Arthropoda > Insecta > Hemiptera > Aleyrodidae > Bemisia > Bemisia tabaci. Next base: position 31,054,350 of record NC_092795.1, read on the forward strand.
GTATCAACTTTTGAGATTTTGCTTCATTGCTGTTGAATATGCCCGCCGTTTTTATTTAAATTTATCATAACCGTCACATTGTATAAGATATTTTGTGTGTAAAAAGAAGGGAAGGAAAATGCCTAATAAAAAAAGGTACCCGCATTATTTTAAACATGATACTATGCTTGGCTACGAAACTCCGACATAAAATAATCAAGTAGAATTTCTAGTTTTTTGGAGGTCAAATCGGACAGTCTTTGTAGAATCGCTCATCAGCATTTCATGCCGACCAGCGACACCGTACTGTATTTGAAACAGTGAGTTCGAAAACACACCAACTCGGAAAAAAAAATTGTTTAGGAAACACCTAAAACTGCGCAGCGGGCGAAGAAGTTATAGTTTAAGAAAAACCTTTTTGGTGCCAAAGGGCAAAGAGACTTTGTAAAGCACCAAGTTGAAATCGATACACCATGTTTAATGGCAGAGAATTAAGCGTTTAAAAATGTCCGAGTTGGTGTGCTTTGGTTCTCATCGACTTTCAGATACTGATTTTTCATAGTCTGCCCTGAAAAATTTATATTTTTCAACCTGAATAACGCTTGAATATTTATATAACTTGTTGGTACAAGGTATACTGAACCGAAAAAAGAAAACTGCAAAATCCGATAATCACCCGTTTTCCTTGAAATGGCCAAAAATTGGTATTTCCTATGAAATACTTCGATTTTTCCCTTTTCCCGTCGCTGTTTCGAGCACTTCCGATTGCAATTTCGAAATTTCCTTTGCATGCAGATGCTTCTATCCATAAGTGTTACTAAACCGTAAGGAAGTGAAAATCGAAAAAACCCCGAGTCTGTATGTTTTGGAACTCACTGATTCATTGGCGCAGGGCGTGAAGTATTCCTACACTCTTGTAGGCGCTAATATGCTTTCCGCGCCGACCGGCGCGGCGCGGGGCCCGCACTGTGTTTGGCGTAATGCGTGAAGTATTCCTGCACTCTTGTAGGCGCTAATATGCGTTGTCCGCCGACCGGTACGGCGGCCGCACTATATTTGGGGAGATTAGAAACGATGTTACAGAGGCAGATTGAAAGAAACTGTAGAAACAGAGGGGAGATAATAAGTTTGAAGAATACTTGGGTAAAATTGATGAGACGGTTCGTGCAGAGTGCAGACAAAAATATTCGAGTAAAGAGTGTATCGGAACTTAAATGAAAACAAAAAGCAGAAGCTAATGTGAGTAAATTTTCACCCGTGAAAAAGAGACTTACATCGAAGGAAAATATTAACCTTAAGAGACGAGAGCGCTTATTTTGCTAGAAAGAGTTAGACTGAAGAATGTGACGAGGGAATTAGGACCGATCTGCGCAAAAAAGTAAATAGGTTCTCACCTTAGAATGTAAAAGTACACTTTTTAAAAATTAGAAAATCTTGCGAGGAGGATAGAGCCGTATAGACATTTGGAGGCTGCCAAATTCCATCCGACGAGGTATTCATCTCCGAAAAATGTTACAAATGTATTTTTCTGAAATTTTTAGACACAGTGGATGAAAGTTTGAATAAAATCCTGCAAGGAATTCAAGGAAAAATGTTTCGAATGGTTAAAAAATACGCTGGATGTAGTAACAGAATACAATACAAATAGTACGGAGACTCTACCCCATGACCCAGGAAAAATTCCCTTCCACTACTCCATAGCTGATTCTGGAGGAAAATCAATGGAGAATTTGTATGCAAAATTTGTATTGCTCCATCTGAGAGTGCTTAAGGAGCTGATTTCACAGTATTTCTTATACTTTTTTTCTGATATGGGAAATAGTATAAAAATAGATTTAAAAGTGAGAAAATGCACCGCCTAGTGACGTCATCTTGCGGCATTTCCCATTTGAACACATGTATTTTAGCAGATTAGATCATTTTTTCATATCTTCTCCAATAAATTGTTCAATTCCTGAACCAAGGGTATCCTCCAAGGGTGTTCAGTCCCCTCAGTAGTTTCCACTGAAACTCGAAGTTCATCAAATTTCAGACACCTGCAAATACTCTATTGGATTTAAAAATTCACTCTCAGAGCTACAGTGCAACAGCGGGCCGATTATTGAAACTTACAGACAAAGCTATGGACAAAGAGGACAAACGGGATTTGGAGGGATCCTATTCGTGACAGCATCAGGTGGTGGCAATGGACATAGGAGGTAGGTAATAGACTAACTAACGGAAACCCATTGAAGACCCGACAGTTAGTTGTTGTGTTTCATGTTCTTCCTTAGTCTATAAGAACCAACCATGTCAACCAATAGGATCGCTCCATACTTCCTATGTCTTTTTTGTCTATCGCTTTGTCCATCAGTTTCAATAATCGGTCCGCAGATCGGAAACTGCCACCACTTTCTTCCTTTTTCTATACCGCTGAAAGATTTAGTAAACCTGGAGATGCGGCCCAGTTTCACGGGTGTTTCCCTCTCGCAATCGGAGGGGGGGGGGGGGGGGGGGGGCGTCGGCCTTGCACCTTCAAACGCACGCCGCGCGGCACCGGCGTCGCGGCCCCTGGTGGGGCCATAGGATGCCGCAACGCCAAATTAGCAGTCAGGCACACGATGCTCAATAATTAGCCTCGCCGAGCATCCAAATAATCCCACGTAACGCGCGCGGAGCGAGCAGGCAATCACGGATTGCGATTGGCTCGGATTGAACCCGCGTGAAGCCACGGTTCCACGGACAGATGCTGGCGTGGCGAGTCGACCGCGCGACAGGGCTCGATGCTTTTAAAAAACCTGTTGCCACCAAAAAAACGATCCGCGGGAATGTTCAAGATAAATCTATCCTTGAAGGAAACAAACAGTCAGGTGTCGAATGCTAGATTACTGATTTCATTCTCGAGTTTTGGCAAAAAACTTTCATTTACGCTTTTTTTTTTTTTTTTTTTTGGGTGGGGGGGGGGGGAGAATTAAGCCTAACGGCGCATTTAAGCTGTTCCTATACTCAATTTATTCTGTTAACCCTAAATTAGAGCTAAAATTATGTGAATGCAAAATTTTGCGTTCGATCAGTCATTATCGATGGCCAAAGTGCGGAGCCGCTCGGATCTCCGCAACTTCGAAGATTTTCCGTCATTCTGCATTGTTCTTTGAAAATCTAGTCATCGTAATTTCCTAAAAACTCTCTTGATTTTTCTGCTCTTTTGGTTAGGGGAATGTTTCACATAAAGTTTAAGCCACACTATTGGCTTGTTTCCCTCGGACAACGTAAAATAGGAGTGGACATTTTAAAACACCACAATGGAGATGTACGTAAGTTCGCACTCGGACCGTCGTTACTCAGAGGAAAGGAAAGGCCCCTTACAAATCCCTTAACGACACGTGGAAGCTTTTACTTCCGCGGATTCAATTTTTCCTCTTGGAAAATTTTTATGGTAGCAACAGTCATCACCCTCTTGTTGGCCATTGAGTTTCTCTTCTCTAACTGTTTACCTATCTACTAGTCGTCTCCTCGAATGAAATACCTACTTTTGATAATTTCTTGCTTTTGTAGACTTACATTAAATATTTATACTGAATTTACTGGAATTATTAAAATTAACTTCTTTGTTGTTTTTATTGTAGTCATCACAGAAATGAGAATTATACATTTTTGAATGATACAATTACTGATGATTTTATAAAGTTTTTAACGTACGGGTTCAAATTACATAAATCAACGATTTATGTATTTATGTATTCAAATTACATCAGCCCAACGATTTTTACTGTAATTATTAGGACTAAAACATATGAGATAGTATGATTTTCGGGCAAATGAGCTTGGGTTACGCAAAGCGCCAAACAAGTTTACACAAAACGTCGGAAGTCCCAAAAATAATAGCTTCCGCCCCTACCAGTATAGAGGACTGGAGTAGGGTCTCACCTTGCCTCTACGCAAATCGAACAGTTATTTCTCATGTTCGCATATTTTCAGCTCTTAGTCAAGTATTTCAAACGAAACGTTTAGGCATCTGATTTGCACCTCTGGGCGTAATGGATCGGTTTTGCCAACACTTACAAGGAAAAGCGACAGTGGATATTTGCATATTCCCAACATGCACAGGTTTACCTTAAATAGAGCCCCTTTATACTGAAAGTAAAGACAACGTGAATCTATTTCCGATTGGTTCCCGTATTTTAGGCCTTCACAGTGGCATGGGGAATACAGGTTAAAGTTTCACCAATCGCAAAGATTATAAACTAGAATGGACCAAGACATTGGGGGTACGGCAAGGAACAAATGGAATGAGAGGGGGAGCGGAGATATGAATTCGGGAATGGGTCGATCAAAGATTACAAAAAACGTCCGATTTGTGTAATCTTTACACCCGTTTGTGACATCCATGAGCCGCGTTGTCTTAACTCTCTAACCTCTAAGTCATCGTAGCGCGCGGTCAACTTCGCATCGCAAGCTTCTTGTGGAACCGTGGCTTAACATCCGATGCTGTCGCGAGCCGCGAGCGTTTGCCTCACACCCTGCGACGCCGCGCCGCCGCACCGCACCGCAGCGCGCCGCGACGCCCATTGCGTCACGCGCGCGTCCTGCCGCACCAGTAGCGCATGCGTCCACGGCCGCGGCCGAACGTTATGGCCCGTGCTAATTGGACGGAGACGTTAACGTCAAATTATACGAGGAGTAAAAGCAAAGGAGTAGAAAAAAAGGGAGAAAAGAAGAAGAAAAAACTCTCGCTGCATTAATTGCCCTCGCACGATTTATCCGCGGACGAAAGTTTTTAGCACATTTTTCACTGTGTACAACGCAGAGGTTCTTCCTGATGTAAAAGGTTGCCGTTCATATTTCTTATTTCTCAATGGACCGTTGTAGGCACGAAGCACAAATGGACCGCGTTTAGCGGAAAGGATCGAAGCCACATCAGCTATTGCCAAATTTAACTTATTGGCAATTTAATTTTTTACAAGAGAACGTTTGTGCGGATTTCTTTGAAAATTTTAAGGAATTTGCCTCGTGATAAGCAGAAAATTCACTGAAGTTTGAATACAAAATCGTTGGACTGTTTTTACGCAAAAAATTGAACTGCCTAAGTAAATTTGGCAATAGGTGACGTGGCGTCGTTCCTTTCTACTTAACGCGGTCCGAATTTAAGCGCACTTTAATCTGTGATTCCTCTTTAAAATTATGGAAAACACGATTCGAGCAACGACAAAACCTGATTTTCACTTCGAACCAAGATGATACGGTTTTTATTTTAGCAACGGCATCGATTACGAAGAATTTGAATGTTTCGCTCACGAGAGAAATAGGACTCTTATTTTGAGACAATCGCTTCCCAGTCTCCACAGCTAGCCCACTCCTTACTTACGTAGTATTCCTCAAAAATAAACATTTTATCGGAGGAAATTTGGCAAACCTTGATCATACGGCGTTTTTCGTTAGCATGGCAGTATCATCTTAAGTTGCCACCTCTGCTCTACCGCTCTACAAAGGTCTGGATTCACGCTCAAATTTCCATCAATTTCCGATCAAATGATGACTGGTGCACACCATCTACCATCAATTTTTTGCGGCCTGCAAAAATTCAATGGTAGATGATGGAAATGTGGGTCTCATCCATCATTTCCACACAACCGTGCTTATTTCATGTTAATTTCAATCAACACGCTGTTTTAATTAATTTTAGATAACAATTTAGATATCTCTCGAACGTCATTTTTGTCGATCGGAAATTGACGGAAATTTTAGCGTGTATCCAGGCCTCAAAATTCGATGGTTACACCGCGAAACCACGTACATCCGTTTGCGACGTTGCCGATTTGGAGAACTACTTAGTTTTATCTGTGAAGTTGGCTTCTTTCCCCTTGAAAAAGTAAAGTAGGAGCGGAAATTTAAAAGCATCGCAATGAAGATTCGCGGTTTCGCACTCTTTAGCCATTGAAATGGTTAGACCTCCCGCTTGCGATTAAAATTTAAAAATAAAACACCCGTAAATCATCATTATGATAAATTATTCGATTTCATTTCTCAGTTCTTCCTGTTGGCTGTTCCAATCAAAGTGAAAGCTTCACCCGCCAGGGCGCAAGTGGCATGAAATTAAACAGCCTATCATTCCGCAGAGGATAGAAGGAGGAGGATGGTAAACAAGAACGGATTCGTTGCGTTCAAAATCGTTACTGTTGGTGAACGCAGGCCGCGGTTCAAAGTAAAGCTTCCGCATTTGCAAAACAAGCCTGCGAGTTTAATAAAATGCCAAAATTAAATGGTTTTTATGCATAAAGACATCAGAAGCTGCAAAACGCGCATATTCATGGTGAAACTGCAAATCTAGATTTGTGTAATTTCAGTGCTTCAAAACTCTTTTTCTTTCTTTACATTCGAAACAAAGAGAAGATAACCATGATACAATTAAGACGAATCCATCCAAATTTCGTAGAATCACTGGCCTTGCTTGTAATATTCAGCAAAAAACGTAAGAGTTTAGCTGCGAAACACATTAAGTAAGTCCCAAGTTGCTTAGTGCATAATAAAAAAGGTTGTGACTGCGCGATTTTCGATGAGAATTTCCTGAAAAACGGGTGCTTTGAATCGAGTGAAGCCCTATACATCCCTTAATCATCCTCCTATCAGGGCCTTGACGTCATCATAGACGGCCCCAACACTGCCGTGATAAGGAAAAGCGCCGTATGAGCCTTTAGGCGTTGCCAAATTTCCCCTTGCAAATCACTAATTTTCAGGAAAATTTTTGAATCTTTGTCTACCAATTTCGCAGATAATTTTGTTTGTAATTTGTTCTAAGACGTTTGAAAATGTCAAGGAAAAATATTCATAATTTTCCTAAAAAATAAACATTTTATCGAAGGAAAGTTGGCAACTCCCGAACTTTCATACGGCGGTCTTCCTTAGCACGATAGAATAGAAATGCACCGGTGCTCGAAAAAGGTATCCTTATCGAAACGGGCTCAAACGACGAGACTTTTCCTGTCGGGGTTTCAACTCGGGGGTTCAGCACAAGTTCGACCGCTTATTTTCAAAAGGACTCAAGCGCCAAAAATTCGCTGACATGAGCGTGATAATGGGAGCGAAGGCCCGTCTTTCTAAAAAATGACCGGTTCAAGTGGAGCCGCACACGATATCAGAATATTCCAAGCACCGAATGTCAACTTCAAGTGCCAGTTTCCATAAACTCGTGGGGGAAATGAGACATGGATGGCTCGCAATGAAGTTATCGACATCGTTTGTGGTTATCGCCGCCATCGACTCACATCCAAGTGCTATTTGCTGCCACTCCAGCCATCGTCGACCGTCCGTTACAAAAACCGCGCATCTATAAACAGGTTCCCGTTGCAGTTGAGCGGTTTTCTCTCAGCACGACCGTCGTGTCATCGGTCGCGGTGCAACGTCCAAGCTCACCGTCCCCCGGCCAAGAACAACGCAACTCCACCGTAAATCCGACGTAAATCGGTCGTTCTTGCTTACGACAGGTTCCATTCTCGGCGCTTCACGTAGCGCGGGGGAAATAAAACGCCGGTCGCATCGTTGCGGTCACTTTGGTGAGTCGTGAGTGCAAGCCGGTTCGACGTCGTTGCCACATCCTCAAAATTCACAATTTTTCCCTCGTCGAATCACTCGAAAGAGGGAATTATCCCGCACAACAAGGCAATATCGGATGAGGGTCCATGCTCCGGGTTGGCGATCGCCGGGAAAAACCTCGTCGGGTCTCATTTGAAAGTTCAAAGCTCGGGAATGTTCCAGATCTGGCAACGTTTCGGATAGACCGGTTATACAACCGGTTGCCCGGCTTCGACTTCTGGGTCTTTTCGTTGCGATATAGTACAATAGTGTCAGCTGAAGATGATAAAGTGCGTCGGTGAGAGCTCGATCCTGAAAATATTCCGAGGAGCAACCGCTTAATAGGACGCGCACTCGTATGGAGAATAATTTGGACGTATTTATGCCAAAAGGAACTATGTGTATAGGGATTGCGTGTGACATAGTTCCTTTTAGCATAAATACGTCCATTTGTCGGCGCATGCTCGAACGAAACAATAAAGCAAAGCGGAATCGTTTCTCATTCGAATATGTATAGGTTACTGGGACTGGTCACTAAACATTTGTTTTTGGTCGGTTGAAACTTACAGACTTAGCACTGAAAAAAAATTCTCGGCGTTTTTACCAAGGTCCGTTGGTACCTTTACCATCTCACTTTTTTTACCAATTATTGGTAATTTTACCAAGACAGACTGGTAAGCTTACCTAGAAACCGGTATTTTTACTGTTTTTTTTCAGGTAAGAATACCACTTTTATTGGTAATCAATTCCCGGTAACTTTGCCATTTTATCTCGGTAATTCTACCACAGTCGATAAAAAATATTGGCGTTTTCACCAAAGTCCAGTAAACTTACCGAGAAAGTTCAATAATTTTACCGAGATCTCTCGGTAAAAGTACCAATTCCATAAATGGTAATTTTACCAAGAAAAAACTGGGATCAAATAGAACCCTGAATTCTTGGTAATTTTACCCTTTTCTTAGCAAATACACCGAGGTTCTTTTTCAGTGAGTCTGAAATAATCGCCTGTAATGTCATTTTTCGTTATTGTTGGACGGACGTATATCGCTTTTCAAAAACTCATGGTGAGTGATAATAGGTACTGTGATGGTGTGTGCGAGGACTAAAAATTCAAAATCTGGTCGATGCCATTGGATGTTGCTAAGGTTGTACAACTGTTTTCCTCCTTAATAGGGACCCAGAACCCGAATATAAAAATTCTTGTCATGAAAAAGACTGAAATGTAAGCGAAATCTCTCAACTTAAAGGTTCATGAAGCTAAAACATTAATAGTTATTTTTCTAATGAGGGTAACAATTTTGCAGCATTCGACGATACTCACTAGATTTTGGATTCTCATGATGCATTTGTCGAAGACCAACAGTAATATTACACGTTGTCGCTATATATTGTCCAATGCCTGTGTGGGATGTCAAAGTTTAAAGATTTCCAAAGATCACGTTCCAAAGATATTTTTGATAAAAAGATCGCGATTTTTTAAAACGAGTATTTTGAGCTAAAAAAATTGGTTGACTATGCATTTTTCTCAGATTTTAGGAATTAATTTACGCTACATTTACCTCAAGAGCCGACATTGTAAATACTGTGCATTTATAAAATACGATGTAATTTTGAGGTATATCTTCATTTAAGCACTAAAAAAGCATCAAATTGACCCCCAAATGACGGGCACTCAATGAATCACAAAGAATTCTCATTTGCATGTGAAAGGTAGTATGTCTTCCAAAAGTAGCAAAATATTCAAAATTTCATTCCGAGAGAGAATATTCGGTTATTTGCATGGGCAAAATTCCTGATTTGACCACTGGCCTCTGCCGTAAACATACAATGGTTTTCAAACCCTGGTATCTGAAAGACGCAATATGATCACCAAGTTTAAGGATATCCATCAATGATTGATGGATCCAAGGTTGAAGAAATCGTTGAGGAATTTCGGACAGTGCAGACGCTGACGTAACTGTACAGTTGGGTATAAGTTTCAATTTGAATACTCTCGTTCACATAAAAACAAGGCACGTCAAGTCTGAGTGCAGGAGTTGCTTTCTAATTCTGACAAATATTTCTCTCTCTCACTTTGAATACTGATCAAATAAATTTGATTTTAAAAAAAGAAAAAATCGATAAGCCATCAGACGTCATTAAAATCGCTCGCCTGAAGTTGTTAATACTCCCAGAATAATGTTTTAAAAATTATTTTCGAAAAAGATTCCTTCGGAGATTACTAAAAAAGAAAACATTTGATAGATGAAATTTACCTAGGCGAGTTTTAAAAGGTGTGACACTATGGTGATTTTTCAAAACTAAGAGATTTTCTTTAAAAAAAAAAAACTCATGAAACATTACCTAAAACCTCTACGTTCTGTTTTAACATGGACAAATGTTTCCAATTTTGTCCAACTCCTCTCATTGACTAGCTCAATTGAGCACCGCTGGTGAGGCGGCAAGTGCCTGAAGTCAAAACGCCTTCACTTACGAGTATATGCAACACGGACATCCTTAGAGCTCGAATTGTTGCATCCAGGCGTTATGATGAAATTCGTTTGTTATCCGTCTCATGCGACACTAACTCAAGCTTTGATTGGTTTCCTTACTCCTGAGGCCCTGAACTGAATTCCAGCGTTGCCTACCGTGCCAAAAATGGAAATCATTACTGATTTTTATTGCGACATGGTCAATTTTCCAAGCAATGCATTATTTAGATGTACTGTAACCCTGTCGGCTCTCGAAATCGCAAAAATTAGGTATCTGCGCACGGTATGTAAAGCTCCCTTTCGCATTACTTTAATGAGGCGACCTTTTTTTGGATTTTTTCCCTATGGAAGAACTAATTTATTCCTTTAAGTGCGAAATTTTCTAGAACGATCCTGATGGTTATAGGACATTTCGTCAACGATTTTTTGTCCGCGCACCTGTTTTTTCCAGTAATTTACGTCCACGCGTTTTTTCGGCACGGGAGTTTTGGCCCACGTGCCAGTTGAGACCCAAAGTTAATTGGCCCACATGTAAATATAAACGACAATTGCTCACGACGTTTTTGGATGAAAATATGTAATGTCTTGGAAGAATGAGGGTTTGCTTGTTTTTTTGTTTTGTCTGTTTGGTCCAACGGAGAATAATATGTAGTTGAGAGTTTTGGTAAAAATGAGGGAGTGTCAATTCCATACGGCAAAATTCACTAAAACTCTCTACACCTCTTTGGTGTAACAGGACTTAATTATCTTTCCAGAAATTCCCACCTTGTTATACCTGACCCGGATGAACCTCTATATTTGCCTCAGCTAAAGGCTCATAGATTTTTCCTGTGTACGATAGGTATCTTGATTTATTTCGCGAGGAAAGATCTGTGCTTTTAAAGGATTCCTGTCATTCTCAATACGTCCAATTTCGTATAATACAATGCAACACCTCTGTTGTGAAATAGTTGCTTCAGGCGCCGCTGCACTGCGGGCGGGCGGCCAGCACGGGACGCGTATTGGCGCCTACAAACCTAAGTGGATACTTCAAGCATTGTGCAATGCGTGAAGTATCCACTTAGGTTTGTAGGCGCCAGTGCACGCATTGCACAATGCTTGAAGTATCCACTTAGGTTTGTAGGCGCCAGTGAGCCTCTCGCGCTGGCAGCACGCCGCTCCGCTCTGTTCGGCTTTAATATTTATACTCGCATAGTCAGCGTTTTTTAACTCATGATTTTGAAATGTTAGCACACTCTGCATTGATTATTCTCATTTAAAATTGATGGGGAAAAAACATGTATCAATTTATCAAAGGAGAATAATAATATAATGTGTGTTTTTTAAATATTGGTGGTTCCGTGTCTAGTTCAATGATTTCCAAAGCACTATAATTTTTTTTTTTTACATTTTGTGATTTTATTATGCTGCAGCGAGGTGTACGCGCAACGAAACGCTCAAAATTTGACGTATTTGACTCTAAAATATCGATGTACAAATGTGTTAAAACTAAAGATTGCGTGCTTCTTGGTCTTTTCCCCTCTTTAATTCATTTTTGCAGTTTTTGTCGGCACAGCTGCGGCTCATCGAGATTAATGTCGCTTGGAAAAGGTTTCACAAATATTTGTCTCGTTTTAAAAATATAAATGTTTTCAGAATGCAGTAATAATTTCGTAAAGAAAAAATAAAAAAAAGTACCTATACACGGAGGAAAAAAAGTTCGGGGATTTGCGCCGACCGGTTCGGTAGGCCCGACTTCGGCGTGAGGAACTGAATATTCGGGGGCGTATGCGGGCGTGTTCGGCATAACACACCGTGGTCCCAAAATTGGCCTTTGTCTGCTGATCTGAGCATTTTTCGTTCTCCGTCCCGAAGTTTTTCGTTTTGCCGACTGGGTATTCGTATCAAGCGACCGAAGATTTTAGCAGACAGGGAACGACGCTAGCGCTCTCTGTCTCTGAACGCATTGATGACTCCGCAAACCAGTGCGCGAAGCGCGACGTGCATCGTTCCGTTCGGAACAAAACTACGTAGTGCGTACGATCCGAAGATTGCGAGATGTGAGTTTACGAATTCCTCTTATCGTACACTTAAAACACACACGAAAGCATATTCTTATCCATTTCTAACTTTTGCAAGTAAAAGCCGTCCGCTTGAATGCCTTGATCCAGCTCGGCTGGACTTCAGAAAGTGCGTATCATTTGTTGTTTTCTCTCAATTGTAGAATTCAAAGTGACAATTGTTTCTCAAGTGACTCATTAATCATACATTTAACTTCGAATATCGACTTAGAAATCAGCTCATAGCTTCTCTCAGTGCCGGAACTCAATTGTTTTTTCTCTTATCGACCTAACCTACAAAATCGTTTCGCTTATCCGCTTATAATCTAGGAAAGGAACTAAGATCAAATTGTAGAAGACAGGTTTGAAGTTTAGGTGATTCGATGGCTGAGTTGCACGATTCTGCCACCACGTCGCGCTGCTAAAAAAAGATCACTTTCAACGCAATTTTAATTAATATTTGATTTTTTTCGTCAAATTAGGAATCGCACTTTTGTAGCAGCATGCCTCCCGAACACACTCAAAAATTTTCAGCTACCAAATCCGAAAAATAAACCCGTGGTTTTTTTAGAGAGATTTCGGGGTATGCTGGCGTATGAGTGCGAGAGAGAAGCCTGGATCAGCTGTGTAGTGCTGTAGTTCGCTGTTGCCGTCGTTATCATCCCCCCTCCTGGTCAACCACTTTCCATTGTTCTCGAGTTAGGTGTTTTGACGTTCGGTCTCGTCTGCGTATGCCCGGTCCGTCGCGTCGTCTCTCGGCTCGAGCTCGGCCGTCGGCGAGGCCGGCTCCTAGCGCCAGAAGATCATCGTCTGATCTTCCGGCAGCTTCTCCCTTCCTTGCTCGCAATTGGCTTGATAAGTCCGTCGGCACTCGGCGGCGCGAAATTTGAACTGACGGCAACTCATTTGTTTCCCCGTCACCCGTAACTGTTTCGCCTATGGCTCCGGTAACACCTCATTGATGCGGAACTCATTGTAGAGATTCCTCTCCTCCTTCCTCCCATTTTCATAATAAATAATCTTTCTCCTCGCCCTAACTGGTTGTTTTGTTTTCTTATTTATCACCTCTTTTGTATAAATTATTGTCTGTATATTATACTGTATAACGCCCAGAAAAACTAAACTTACTTCAAGAATTAATTGAGCATATTCGAGAAATATCGTGAGGCTTTTGTCAATGTATGTGTGCATAAGTGAAAATATTTCGCCTTTTTCTAAATTTATTCTTGGTAAGAAATTTTTTTGCTTGAGAATTGTTTAATAATTGCTTGGAATATTGGTGCCAACTTCTACCTTATTGCTTTTGGATTAAATTGAATGCTTACAGTATTTGCTTTGTTTTTTCAAAACGTCTCAAAAATTCTGGATAGTGAAATTATTATTAAAATAAGTTTGCAATAATGATTTCAAGAAATATCAAGAAGAAAATTCAAAAACACTTCCGAAATAATTGGTATATTTATGCAGATGTGGACTTTATTTTGAAGATATTATTTAAAAAATATCTCTGAATCGCAGAAGGCGAATGACTTCAAGAGCGGGCACTTGGTCAGGCAAAAAATTTGAGCAACTGAATTGGGCATTTGAATGGATAAAATACTGTTGTTTCATTTTTTCTCTTTCGCAATTTTACTCTTACAATACAGGGTGGCCCAGACCTACCTTACCAGGCCTTTTTTTCGGTTAATTTGGGTCGCACGAAGTCCAGGATCGCGGGAATGAATAGGGAATCGACCCCAAGGAATTCGAATTTCATGGTCCCAGAGCCCCCCTTGCGTCCCTTGGGGGGGTAAAGGGGGGTCCGTACTTCAAAAGTCAGGGTTTATGTCAAAATTTTGAAATTATTTCATCGGAATCAGAACGTACGGAAATTTTTAACTCAAATCGACACCAAGAAATCCAAAATCGGCCCATCCGTTTCCAAAATACCGACCCCTAAAGGTGAGGGACAGAGCCCCCTTTCAAAAAAATTCAAGTTCGTAAAATTGACGTGGAGACTCGGAAAAAATGTGTTTTCATGGGTAATCGACCCCAGGGAACCCAAATTTGAGGGTCTCGTTGTCCTCAGAGACTTTTCTAATGGGGCACAGGGGGACTCTGAACTTTTCAATTTGACCAGTGTGGAGGTTACCCCAGTGCCCCGTCAGAAAAGTCTCTGAGGACAACGAGACCCTCAAATTTGGATTCCTTGGGGTCGATTACCCATGAAAACACATTTTTTCCGAGTCTCCACGTCAATTTTACGAACTTGAATTTTTTTGAAAGGGGGCTCTGTCCCCCACCTTTAGGGGTCGGTATTTTGGAAACGGATGGGCCGATTTTGAATTTCTTGGTGTCGATTTGAGTTAAAAATTTCCGTACGTTCTGATTCCGATGAAATAATTTCAAAATTTTGACATAAACCCTGACTTTTGAAGTACGGACCCCCCTTTACCCCCCCCCCCCCCCCAAGGGACGCAAGGGGGGCTCTGGGACCATGAAATTCGGATTCCTTGGGGTCGATTCCCTATTCATTCCCGCGATCCTGGACTTCGTGCGACCCAAATTAACCGAAAAAAAGGCCTGGTACGGTAGGTCTGGGCCACCCTGTATACAAGCTTGGTTTCCTTGTGTGATTATGATCTTAGGTTCAATGTGATACACTTGCTGAAGAAGAAAAATAAGCGAATGAGGTAATTCAAGTCTCCTCCCTCTTTTTTTATTTTTTTATATTCAGGTCTTCTCTTACAGAAATCCTGAACAACTTCCTTACACACAGACATATAAAATATTATGGATACGAATTATTTTAATCGGAATTCTCTATCAAGAAAGCTGCCACCTTTCTTCCCACACTTTGCCACACCCTTCCCCTGTCCCTGGAATTTGCTGCATAGGGCAATATATCTGTTACCGGCAAACCCCGTTTTTCAGGCAGACCTAGGTCTGCCTAGGCAAACCTAGGTCTGCCTAGGTAGACCTAGGTCTGCCAAGCACCTCGTTTGGCAAACCTAGGATTGCCTGAAAATTTTAGGCAGACCTAGGTTTGCCAAAAGTGATTTTAGGCAAACTAGGTTTGCCAAACGATTTTTTTGGCAAACCCCGTTTCTGATTTCTACCGCTAAAGTGACTTTACCGGAAAACTTTTTCTACCGCTAAAGTGACTTTACCGGAAAACTTTTTCTACCGCTAAAGTGACTTTACCGGAAAACTTTTTCTACCGCTAAAGTGACTTTACCGGAAAACTTTTCTACCGCTAAAGTGGCCTTACCGGAAAACTTTTTCTACCGCTAAAGTGACTTTACCGGAAAACTTTTTCACCGCTTACTTGGCAACAAGGGAAGCACTCGTGAGAAAAATTCGGCGGCGTTATCAGTGGACATTCCAATTAGATGACAGGGAAGACAAATTCTTGTGGATTAGGTGCGAACGGTAGCGCACCAAACACGCTTCGCGGAACGCGGCGTCCACGGAGGACAGTGATCAGTGTTTTGTTTTTGTGCAACGGAGTAATCATGGCTACCGCGAACGTTAATTTTGAACTTTTTTTACGTAGTTTTATAAATGAAGATAGTGAAAAAAACCAATTGCATGTTATTCCCAGAGAACAGTACAGTGATCTGATAAATGAAGTGAAAGCCGCGAGAAGTGCTCGGAATAAAACCCCCCAACAGAAGAGACGTGTTAGGCGGTTTAATGTTATTGAAATCGGGGGTATAGAAAAGTTGGTGAAAGCAACGGGAACCGATGACATTGTGTATTTTGTTCCATTGGAGGAAGTATACGGAACAATTGAAGCGACTCATGCTGCTATTGGACACGGAGGTCGAGACCGGTTGAAAGCAGAGCTTGGTAAGTTTCGTAGTTAACCATTATTTTTATCAATTTTTTTTTTTCTGTTTATTTTCTGTTTTTATAGCACGAGCCTTGACGTATTCTATATGGTAATTTTTAAAAAAATAATGAACTATGTTGGTCTCAGATTTATTTTAATTTTATTATGTCACTTAATATTATTGATTATCTCACTAATTTGTTCGGTAAATTTTTTGTTTTTTTTTTTTAAATTCGATGTAAAAATTAAGCGCCGCCAGTCACACTCGAACCGTGGACCTTTCATTTCGCAGTCGAGAATCCTACCTCCGAGCTGTCGCTGCTTATCTTACCGATCCACGATTTTCACTGTACTTAGCGGCACATGCAGCGGACAGCTTGTCTCAAGGCGCGAAAATAGGAGAGCGACTGGGTCAAGTATTTTCCCATCTATCTATCGCGGGAAAAATACTCGGCACTGGCTGACTTGTTTGAAATTACTTGTCCTTGTTTTTCTGCTTTCAGGTCGCAAATATGCTAACATTACGAGACCTATGATCGAAAAGTTTCTAGGGATGTGCGAGGTCTGTGCCGGGAAGAAAACCAAACGAAAAACCATTGAGCGCGCCAACCAGGACGTGGAAAATATGTTGGCGGCGTGGCTAATTGACAAAAAGACGAACCAGTGGCCCGACGCGTTACCTTTCATCCAGTTCATGAAAAATCGTGCTTATCACGCCGGTATCAGAATGAGCCCATACGAAGCATTATTCGGAATGAAGCCAAGAGTTGGTCTCACTACAAGCAGTTTGACGCCGGATATGTTGGCGAATGTTGAGACGGAGGAGCAGCTGGAGGAGTTATTGGCTTCCTCACAGGTCAATGAAGAAAATGACGAAGAAAACGACGAGAATGAACCGGTGACAACTTCCGCCGGAAACACTACCCAGACTCAACCACCTCAACTTAGTCCAGTCACAACTTCCGCCGGAAACACTACCCAGACTCAACCACCTCAACTTAGTCCCGTCGCAACTTCCGCCGGAAACACTACCCAGACTCAACCACCTCAACTTAGTCCAGTCACAACTTCCGCCGGAAACGTTTGCCAATCGTGCGGTGCTGACTTGGACACAACAGAAGAAAAACCGGAAGGCGAACATGAAGTCTTGTGCGGCAACTGCGCGACGAGGAAGAACATCCGAAAAGCTCGGAGTCAGGCAGCTGCTGGTTTGGAACAGCAAGCTAAGAAGATGCGTCTGCACTCGGACAAAACGCATCCGCCAGCGAAGGTCGGCGACAACGTAACAATACCTATACCAGACGTGGACAAGCCTCGTGCTTGTTTAAGAAACATAATCGGCGTAATTCTCGACAAAAACGAACACGAGTTATACAAAATAGGGACCAAAGACGGCATCCTCCCTAAAAGGTACTGTCGGTCGGAATTCGACGTGTGCGCCACGGCCTTCATATCGGTCAGTGAGGTGCCAGCCGAAAAAAAGGTTACGGTACGTGCGGCCGCAGCCAGTGTTGCTGGGGGTTCTGCGCAGGGGTTCGAAAGGTGCAACTGCAAAAAAGGTTGCACCTCAAACCAGTGTAAGTGCCGCAAAAATGGCAAACTGTGCAACTCCAAATGTCACTCCAGCCTCAGCTGCAACAATAAATAAATTTCCTTTGAATGTACTTTTCCTCTAAAAAATAAAAAAGTGACAAGAAATCTATAATGATTTCGAATTGCATCAATTGTGTAACGTTTTCCCTCATGCCCTTTTTTAAGCACTTGTGATATTATGATATTATGTTAAAAAAGTGACAAGGAATCTGTAACGATTTCAAATTGTATCTTTTTTCAAATTGTAATTGTAAATTTTGCATTTTTTTTCCAATTTTTTTTGCTACTCAGATTTCTCGTGCCCTGTTTTAAGCACTTGTGATATTATGTTACACTGTTATTCAGCCTCACCTGTGATTCTTTTATAATAAACCACCGCTCGCCCCGGTCTGCGTGGGGATAAATAGTTGTTTCTCATTGAATTCGTACTGTCACTTTAGCGGTAGAAAAAGTTTTCCGGTAAAGTCACTTTAGCGGTAGAAAAAGTTTTCCGGTAAAGTCACTTTAGCGGTAGAAAAAGTTTTCCGGTAAGGCCACTTTAGCGGTAGAAAAGTTTTCCGGTAAAGTCACTTTAGCGGTAGAAAAAGTTTTCCGGTAAAGTCACTTTAGCGGTAGAAATCAGAAACGGGGTTTGCCAAAAAAATCGTTTGGCAAACCTAGTTTGCCTAAAATCACTTTTGGCAAACCTAGGTCTGCCTAAAATTTTCAGGCAATCCTAGGTTTGCCAAACGAGGTGCTTGGCAGACCTAGGTCTACCTAGGCAGACCTAGGTTTGCCTAGGCAGACCTAGGTCTGCCTGAAAAACGGGGTTTGCCGGTAAACATATCTAAGAAGGTTTTCATCAAAACTCTCTTCAGCATTTCTAAAATTTAATTTGTTCCCTTCAAACTTCAATGCTCAACTAAAATGCCACCAGTAAGTAACCATCTAGAAATTACAAATATTTACCTTCGAGGGAATGAAACGCCTTTTTCAAGAAGGTTATGATCAATAGCAGCAGGAAATATTTGCACATAGTTTCTTCTGATCACAGTAAAGAGCGATCATTTTTCGTAAATTATATTAAAAAGATACAAAAATGCATAAGTAGTATGGATGGACAGAAGCACATGAAAGAATATACAGCTACTTTCTTTTACATTATCAATATATTTTTATTGCTTATAATTTCATTGAGACTTTTGCTTTGACAAATTGGGAGTTGGAAAGTAATACAGATTTACATCTGAACAAAAGTAAATATAATTCAGGTGAAGATGTTAACAGGAAAAGTAGATATGATGTATCTAATCCATGAATAGAGGGTTCTGTTCCGCTCCTGTGATACAAGGAGTATGGAGAGAAAATCTCTTTATGATTCGGTCAGGTAGTCATTGCACAGCCATAATAATCATCAGAAGCGCCTGAATAGATTGTGCTGATGTAAACTCAAAATTTCTTCAAACTTCTGGAACAAAGAGAAGAAAATACACTTGATAAAGCGCCCAAACCAAGAAACAACAAACAGATTCCAACAGTTGGAGGAAAGATACATTTTCAAAAAAATGGAGAGTCATGTGTCCACTCAACTGGCACCATGATTCCTTATCATCCCTAGAACAATGATGATTACATCCGTACATTACTTCATGGCCTGAGAGAAGATGGGGAGAATAAAGAGCCCCTCTGAAAAATGACGGGGAGAATAACGTGCCGGAGGTAGCGGGGTGCATAAAACGCGATCACTCGTGTTAGACACATTTTTTGCGAAAGTCCTATCAACACTACTAGCGAAAGTTCACGGAACTTTGCGCGAAAGTTAAGTTTCGTAAAACTATCTCTGTGTGGACAAGGCCTTCCATTCATAAGAAATGAACGAAAAAATTATGAAAGAACAAACATATATGTGGTTTAATAATTTAAACTTCCGCCGCCGCCGTGCCGCGCTGACCGCACTGTATTTGGCGCAATGCGGGAAGTATTCCTACAGTCTTGTAGGCGCTATGCGTTTCACGCCGACCGCTGCTGACCGCACTGAGTCTGACGCAATGCGTGAAGTATTCATGCATTCTTGTAGGCGCTAATATGTGTTACATGCCGACCGCCGCGCCGAGGGCTTCTCCTTTTCATCTCAAGTCCTCGTCATCATTCCTCTCTGCGCTGAGCACCAGGCCAAATTGCGTGTTTAGTCCCTCTCTTAATTCGACTAATTAAAGGTGCTGTCTCTTGTATCACCGAAAAACAACAAAATTAGAAATTACTATACTCTCAGGAAAGGGAGATTTTGTCCCCTCTTCTCATTGATAATTTTTTTTTTTCTGAATCCCATTTTTGGTGTATTTTCTCGAAGTAAATACACTATTTTTATACCTACATTTAAAAAAATTTAAAAATTTGCCGCCCCCTAAATTTGCTGCCATGGGCCGCGGCCCATGTGGCCACCCCCTTAATCTTGCCCTGATATTCATTGTTCCCACTTTGTTTAAACATTTAAAAAATTTAAATTTAAAATGTATTGTATTGGTTACTTATACAATATACAGGGTCTGAAGTATTTCTTGTTTTCTTGTGACCCTCATTTTCCAACTTTCAGTTTTCAAAAGCATGATTTTGGATCTCTTTAGCTCTGGCTTGTTTCTTCCAGAGATAATGGTGCTTGGATGCCTCGAATAGCTTTTCTTCGATTGATCGATTTTACATTTTTCATCTCACAATTCTTCCGATACTTTTATTATTATGTTCAATTTCAGAAATTCCCTTTGTAAGATTAATTGATTTTGACCCTGAAAATATCGTCAAAATTCTACTTAGAAGAGTTTGATTTTTAAAAAATTTTGGCCTTTCCGAGAGATGTTCCCGCATACTCCTGAGCAAAATATCACATTGCGCCCCCTTCGCCGGCTAAGGGTGTGCGCCCTCAGAGGTGCGTCAGTCCGACCCTGGATGGGCCCCTGGACGCCCCCTGTACGATTACGAAAGATAGACTTTACTTCAATTCATCTAATTGTTTCCCAAAATTGGGGGGGGGGGGGGCTGGGGCGGCCTGAAACACAAACCGGAAAGTAGTAAAAATTAAGTGTAATGTGTACTTAAAAATTTGAGTGCAGTGCTTTGCTAAATTTCATTATTCATTCAGTTTCCTCCCACAATACCCACCTGCATACATTTTACAACTTTTATAAACCGGGAGTACCAATTTCTAAAAATGCTGACCAAGACAAGTGATGAAATGAACGGCACGCCGTTCCGCTCTCCGACAAAAACTTCAAAAGGTAATTATAAAATTATTATTTCCAGAATCTGTCATATATTTATATTTTCAGTCAATTTTCTTCATGTACCTCCTCACGCCTCGTGGTCGTTTGTCAATAAAAAATACGATGTCTGACGTCGTTCGGACCTCACTGAAACCTGCAGAAGAGAGGGACGAAGATTGTAGAAAAATATTATTAATAAGTAGACCACTTTAAGTAGAGAGGACCCACGCTACATAGGTATTGCCAAATTCAATTGGCAATTTAATTTTTACAAGAATACGCTTCTAGGGATTTTTGAGCAAAATTCAATGAGTTTTCTACAGGAAATTTTCAAAGGAATCCGCACAAACGTTCTCTTGTAAAAAATTAAATTGCCCCTTTAAATGTAGTAGGTAATAGCTGTTGTGGCTTGGTTCCTTCCTGCTAAACGCGGTCCAAGTAACGTCACGTTCTAGGTAAATTGAGGGGGTCTGAATCAGCTTCTGGATGCGTGACGAGAGGAAAAGAGGGATCAAGCACTACATTAGGTCCCGCCAAAATCGATGAAAATCGCGGATTTATTTTTTCCCCCGAAACTTACGATGAAAATACATATGAAAAAGTAACGAGTTTCTACGTAAAAAAGGAACTAAGAAGATGTTACGTAATTTTTCGGAGGGACCGACTGGGGGGGGGGGGGGAGATCTCTAAATGTATGCATGTTCAGAGGGATGTCGAGGCCTTAAAATTCCAAAATCTTGAGCGACATAATTATAGACGGTCCTTTGTGAGAGTTCTGAAAGGACGGAGCGTCTTTTACCGAACGGTCGCGGATATTACAAATCGCGGATAATCAAGACCACGGAAAAAACGCAGATAATTATGACCTCGGGTGGTCGGGAATCATTTGTTTTCAAACGGTTGCGAACAATACAATTCGCGGATAATTAAAACCGTGTTCATTCCAAATCGCGGATAATCAAAACCACGGAAAATCGCAGAACGCACCTGACTTACTCGCATGCACGGTACCACAGAATGAACACTAATCAAAATAAACAAAATTCGTACATCTAGCGGTCTTCAGTATGTTATCAGCTACCAGGAAAGTCCAAGAAAACCCAATTCGGACCCTCAATGGGCTAGTTATCATCAAAATCCGGTTTCTCATTGAACAGACCTCGGACATGGTGATTGCTCTCATACCTGTGAGATTAGAGGGGCCCATTTTCAGTCAGTAAAGTTTCGATTTTTACGTAAAGTAACGAGCTAAAGTGACTGTACTTTAGTGTAAATTATTGGAATTTTGATGTCAAGATATTAGCAGCATGGCGAAAGGAAAGTTAAAGTACTACAAATCTAAGTCATTCAATCCAACGAAGAAATCCTTTGACAGGTCTGTGTACATTTTTACTGAGGTTCATGAAAAGTTTGCAGGAAAAACAAATTCAGTCACTTTTTGGTGAATTATGAGACTACATGATATCAAGTTCTTGCTAGCCCCTCCCCTTCTTCATTGACTTGAAACAGGGAATGGGGGTCCGCGACCCCCCTTCAACTAAGGCTCTCCGTTCCCTGCAACAGTATACTGAGGCGTCTGCAGCCTCTTTGCATCGAGGGCTTTCTAGACTATTACAAGTTTGGAAAGTGCCACATTCTACTGTTAGTAGACACTTTCAAGGATGGCTCGCTTAATACTGAGGACCCTGATTTCAAAGGCTGTTTCTGTATTAAAGATTTGGAAACATCCATTGTTGCAGATAAGAAAAGGTATGCTCCTTTCATAAACGATCTAGATGAAAAATTTATTTATCCGAGATTGGGCAAATTTTAAATGTTTCTTCAAAATGTTGAAGCAAACAAGAAGACTTACTTGCTTAGGTGTCTCAGGATAGGGAAGTCAGTCAGGGAAAAAGTACTCCTTTGATGTACGAATCACGTGTCCTAGAAAAAAAAGAGATTCGAGAGTCAGATCAGTGAGAGTTGTAGTGCAAGATTAAGAGACATTTTGAGGAACTATTATGGCCTGCGACATTGCTGGAAGTGCCTCACACTGACAATCAATCTGGAGAGTTCTGAGTGTGAAAAAATCACTGAAGAATACTGGGACTTCTGCTTCTTCGAAAATATGTTTTAAAATTTTGTTAGATGCATTATCAATAGACTTGAGGGGATACAGTTGAAAAACTGTAACGCCTCAGAGTAATTGACAAATAATTTAATCTCAGTCACACCGGAAAATATTATACATTTAGTAACAGTTTAGGAGCCACCAAGTCTGAAATGGTAATTTCATTGATCAAAACATTCTTTCTCCCGAATGATTTAAAATGCACTTATTCGCAGCTTACATGTTTCATTTCCAGAATCATCAGTTTATTTTATTTTTTCTTGTCTTTGGTTTCAGGTATAATCTTACAGGAATTGTGATGTATGAGGGTGAGGTAACCACAGGCACCTCCGGCCACTATGTTGCATATGCGCGAGATCGGAATGGACGATGGAGGCTGTACGACGATCTTGCGGACGATGTACAGATGGACCCACCCATACAAGGAGATATGAATCCTCACATTATAATGTATGCGATTGCAGAGTAATCAGGTGCGTTACGACAATGGATTAATTTTTTTCTTATAAATTGTATTAGTTATGCTTTCAGAAAAGGAGGCTTTCATGAAGCATAGATATAACTTTGGAACTGGAAAACCAAATAATCAGAATCCTAAAGAACAATTAAGAATAAGTGAACCAGTTTACTGTAAAAGTAAATATTGAAGTAAGAATACTGAGAGCCTCTTTGACCAGCTGATTCCAGGAATGCTAAATGTTAAAATATCTTAAGTTTTTTATCTTCATATGTTGATCTCTGGGCCGATCCTTAATTTTTGAAACAGAAATATAATGGGGGAAGGACTCGAAGATGGACGGTTTTTGAAAATTGAATGAAAATGTGAAAAAAAGTATGAAATTGGCGGCTTGGATGAAAATTACTTTTGCTAGACCAGAAGATATTGGGAAATATGCCTAATTCCTGTAAACTATGCTTCTTAACAGGACTGAAATGAGTGTAAAAGGAACTTACTGTAGTATGAAAGATTTGAAAAACCTCAGCTTCCTCAGAAAAATTTGCTGTGATCAATGTGAAATCAAAACATGAGAGAATAAACTTGGGTATCCTGTAAAAGGGAGGAAAGACTTTTTAGCACAGTGGCAGTATCCAGTTGGTAATTAAAATAATTCAACTTTGTATTGAATAAATAACAAATTATTGATAAATTCGATACCAAATGATAACTTTTGATATCGAAAGTAAAGTTGATATGGAGAGAGAGTGTAATGTGCTTCGATGCACCATTGAAAAAGTGGCCAAGTTCACACATGAATATTTTTCAAAAACTAGGTATGTTGCATCAATGCATCGGAATGATGGGAAAAACCAGCAAAATAGTTGGTCTGCCAATTAGGAATTCCTTCCACACTATTTTTCTTGTGTGGAAATCCAAATGCAGATTATTATCAACTAATATCATCAATTTTTCTTACCACAGGCCAACCAGACTGGATTTCTCTTCCTCCAATCCAAGGTTTTTGCTCTACATGACTAACATCACACATTCTTTATTGGCTTTGATAATCAGCCGCATTTAAGTATTTTTAAAATTTTTCCATTGTCCATTGTCCGTTGTTCTATTGTTCCATTGTTTTGGAATTGGAATTCCACCTTGATTATTGAAACCTGTAAATAATAATAATAATAATAACCCTAGTAGCAGCGTTATATAAAAATTACATAAAGTTAATGTAAAGAATGTATAAAGTGGTTAATTATATAAAAAAAACATAATATTTATATAAGAATGTGTTGAAGAATTATTGACACTAAAAAAACCGTAAATGTTATTTAAAAAAAAGATACAAAAAAGGAATAATTTATGTAAGCAAAAAGATATAAATTTTAAAGTTTTTTTGTATAATATTCATAATATTTTTAAATCAATATTAATTGAAACATTAGCATAAGGATTACTTAATTTGCATATAATTTTTAGATAATGAAAATAGGAAAAAAAGAAATTTATGTACGGAATTACTTTTAAATTTTTAAAAAAATTTACGTAATATTCATACACATTTTAAATTAATATTAATTGAAATTTTAGCGTAAAAATTACGCAATTTCCAAATAAATTTCATGTAAATATGACCTGAAAAAATGAAAAAATTTATCCGGGTGAAAAAATATAAAGTTTAAGAATTTTTTTATATGTTCATATGTTTTTTAGATGGATGCCAATTGAAATATTAGCAAAAAATTACGTCTTTTCCGAATAACTTTTAGGTGAATAAAACATGAAAAAAATAATTTATGACATTAACTCTTCCTATTCTTTTCCTTTTTATTTATTCATTACAAATTTTTTACCTACACAAGAAATTATGAAGAAGATGAAAATGGTAACTAGGCCTAAAATATTATCAAAATAATACGTACCTTTTCGTCGGCCTCCTATGGTGTAGTGGTTCCCTAGTAGCAGCGTTATATAAAAATTATTAAAAAAAAAAATCGTCATTAAGTAAGTTGTAAATAATCTGTAAATAAAAATTAAATGATGTTCACATAAAATTTAAGGCCTAGTTTCCATTTTTATCTGCTTGATTAAATCCTCTTTACGTAAAAAGTAGGTAATAATTAAGTAAAAGGAAGAGAACAGGAGGAGTGAATGTCATAATTTCGTTATGATAGATAAATAAAATTTTTGTAAAAAGTACATGAAAATTACTTAAATATTAAGTAATACGTACCTAATTTTTTTTTTTTTTTTTTTTTTTTTTTTTTTTTTTTTTTTTTTTACTACTTCAAATAGCCCTCAAGGGCTAATCCTACGCTTTAAGTCCCATCCCCCCTCCGTCCCTACTGAACCAGTCCCAGGCAACAATTGTTTGAGACCATCAAACTCGGGTCGCCTGGCCGGGAATCGAACCCAGGACCTCCCGATCATAGAGCAAGCGCTACAACCACTACACCATAGGAGGCCGACGAAAAGGTACGTATTATTTTGATAATATTTTAGGCCTAGTTACCATTTTCATCTTCTTCATAATTTCTTGTGTAGGTAAAAAATTTGTAATGAATAAATAAAAAGGAAAAGAATAGGAAGAGTTAATGTCATAAATTATTTTTTTCATGTTTTATTCACCTAAAAGTTATTCGGAAAAGACGTAATTTTTTGCTAATATTTCAATTGGCATCCATCTAAAAAACATATGAACATATAAAAAAATTCTTAAACTTTATATTTTTTCACCCGGATAAATTTTTTCATTTTTTCAGGTCATATTTACATGAAATTTATTTGGAAATTGCGTAATTTTTACGCTAAAATTTCAATTAATATTAATTTAAAATGTGTATGAATATTACGTAAATTTTTTTAAAAATTTAAAAGTAATTCCGTACATAAATTTCTTTTTTTCCTATTTTCATTATCTAAAAATTATATGCAAATTAAGTAATCCTTATGCTAATGTTTCAATTAATATTGATTTAAAAATATTATGAATATTATACAAAAAAACTTTAAAATTTATATCTTTTTGCTTACATAAATTATTCCTTTTTTGTATCTTTTTTTTAAATAACATTTACGGTTTTTTTAGTGTCAATAATTCTTCAACACATTCTTATATAAATATTATGTTTTTTTTATATAATTAACCACTTTATACATTCTTTACATTAACTTTATGTAATTTTTATATAACGCTGCTACTAGGGTTGTAGCGCTTGCTCTATGATCGGGAGGTCCTGGGTTCGATTCCCGGCCAGGCGACCCGAGTTTGATGGTCTCAAACAATTGTTGCCTGGGACTGGTTCAGTAGGGACGGAGGGGGGATGGGACTTAAAGCGTAGGATTAGCCCTTGAGGGCTATTTGAAGTAGTAAAAAAAAAAAAAAAAAAAAAAAAAAAAAAAAAAAAAAAAAAAAAAATTAGGTACGTATTACTTAATATTTAAGTAATTTTCATGTACTTTTTACAAAAATTTTATTTATCTATCATAACGAAATTATGACATTCACTCCTCCTGTTCTCTTCCTTTTACTTAATTATTACCTACTTTTTACGTAAAGAGGATTTAATCAAGCAGATAAAAATGGAAACTAGGCCTTAAATTTTATGTGAACATCATTTAATTTTTATTTACAGATTATTTACAACTTACTTAATGACGATTTTTTTTTTTAATAATTTTTATATAACGCTGCTACTAGGGAATTTATTGATTCTTTTGAGTTGAAACAAAAGATTACAAAGTCAGACATTTTTTAGATCTAATATACATAATTTTCTAATTTTTTTGCTCTAAATATTCTTCAATGTTATAGCATACATTTTCCTTGCAAATGCTAGTTTCTTTCATATTTCTCTGCAGTTCATTGTAGATCTTCTAGCAATTGAATTCGGGTCCTTTGGCAATCATTCCTTTTGGTATCTCTGTTATACTTATGTTCATCTCATTTCTGCCTCTGTAGTTTACTTTTTTTCTATTAAATGTGAAGTAGTGCCTATTTCTATTTACAAACAAAACTGATTCTCTAATATATATTGTATACAGTCACTAATTCATTTTCTTTGAATATCACTTTACATGTTTCTCTTTTTTTAAGTCCAAAAATGTTACGTAGTACTCTTTTCGGACATTTAAATATTCTATCAACTCCTTTCGAGTTTCCCCAGAGCATTATCCCATATCTTATCATCGAGTAGATAAAGGCATAATGAAGCTTAATCAAACCAGCTCTATTTAGTAAATGTCTTAGTCTATTAATTGCATAGCTGTAGGATCTTAGTTTTTTCACTATCATGTTTATATGCTCATTCCATTCAATATTTTCCTGTAAAAGTTCAGTGGGTGAAGATCAAATCCCCATCCAGATTATAAAAAAATCAGTCAAACACACACGTGAAATAAGAGCGAGAGTTTTCAATCTCACGATAGAATGTGGGCAGTAATGTAAATGGAAATCTACCGAAGTCTTTTCTTGAAAACTTCAGTGATTTTTCTTCTCTATGTATAAGAAGAATATTTTGTGACAATTTCAAGGTATGATGTTGGCTCAATCTCCCTGTCAAAAATAGAATAGAAGCGAAGTTTTTGACACATCGCAACCAATGTACACATTTTTCCAGTTTGATTAAACCTTGGAACTTTTCACGAATTCATTGTCATGATTCAGAGAAACAAACATTTATGGAAGGGTCCGATTGTTGTAAAAATGCTTAAAATTCAATTTTCTTATTCAAAGCAGTTAAAGGTTTTTTTTTTCCCCCCTAACATTCAAAATATGTAACTCAAGTCTGTAATGAAAACCTAAGTTAAGTCTCGTGACAGAAAGTGTCTCTCCAATCTTTAGTTACATAGAAATAAGTTGCTCTTTCCGTTGATATGTGTCTTTTAAAGGTCTTGTTCAAGCCAAACAATAAATAGCTGTGGTAACCAAAGGAACCCAAAATGAAGGTTTCCCAAGACTGACTTTTCCTAAATGTCTTTCTTTTTTTTAAGCGAGGGAAGTCTCCGATGATTAATTGGTTTTGCATCTACTTACACAATGAAATCATTGTGAGTTTTCTATTCAAGTTTACTTTTACGTAAAGTTTTTATTATTTATTTAATTTTTCTAATAGTGTTCAGAAGTTTTAAGTCTGTGATGAAACTTAGAGGAAGTATATTTCATAATTTTTGAATCCCATAATCCTCTCAGGTATTCTTTACGTCTCCAAACTTTAATCTGGTCGCAGGACAAAATGATTCAATCTGTTTAAAAAAAACCAAGTGTTTATTTTTATTAACTTTTGAGGAAAAGTTGAACTTTTTCAACAAGGCATTTTTAAGAAATTCCCAATCTAAAACTTCAAAACATCCCTTGACAATGGGAACTAAGTATCAGAGATTGTAGCTTCTTCTGATGAGAGTAACCCTTTCTTTTATCGTCTTTGAAAATGTATTGTATTCATTCTTTATTTCAGGAGGTGATATTTCATTCCTATTTTCCATTAAATTATTTTTACTTTCTTCTTTGAAATTTGATTTTCTCTTCACTTGATCCCACAGTATTTTTAACAGGTTTTTACTATTGTTCATGGCTTTTTCAATATGCTCCAACTTCTTTCTTTGTAATAATGTCAAGTATTTTCTTTGAAAACTTTTAAAACTTTCATTTGCCTCTTCTGAGTCATTTGCGTACTTTTGTAATGTTAGATTCAGCATTATGATTAAAGTCATTGATATGAAGGAATTGTTGAAAAGCTTCTATAGTCATGGAGTGGCGGGGAGAGATAAGCTCTTGTCAGTGGCAAATAAGAGTTTAGCCACCGAGGGATGAAAATTGGTTCACTAGAAGTTTGGCTTGTTTTCTTCATAGTCTCCTTTATATGACAGTAATTAATGGTAGTTCGTATTAGACAGTAGTTTGATGAAAATTTTATTCCCTTTTTTCTTACTTTGGGAAATGTATCAACATCCTAATCGTTATCCAAATTGTAAAAATAAATCCTCACTTACTTATCATGAAGGTAACGACGGTGATCCACAATGAGGAAAAGCAGTTGAATTCATTTAATTTCAGGCAGGGAGGAGTCACATTTTCTTCTTTAGATACTGATAGTAAGCCGAAAAGCCAAATTCATGATGAATAGTGAGATTTCTCACATACAAATCACGAAACTATTTCACTTCACACAACGCGACAGATTTGTTTGTTTTCATTCGCACATTCGAGGAAACTTTGAGGTTAGGTTTCGTAGGTAACAATAACAAACATTGGAAAACACGGGAGGAAGAATCACAGACCTCGAAGTGGAGTCAGCAATTAAAAAACGCTGAATTCAATTTAACTTTGTTTGGCCTGAAATTTTCGGAGCATCAATTTAAAGCAATGGGCTTGACATTTGCGATTTAGATGAAGAAAATTAAAGGGTTAATTTTAAAGAAAACTCGCTCCTTCTCATGCAGTTGCTCAGAACTCACATGAGGTGTCCTCACCTCTGAAAATTAGCCGGCTTCAATTCTTAATTTTCTACAATGAAATTTTGAGTGCAGATCGATTTAACGTCTGGCAACAGAAGTGCGATTCCAAAAATCTGATATTCTGACTCTTTTTTTCAAAGAGAGTCCATTTTCGTCACGAGAGTCGCGTAATGGCGGCTTTTCGAATTTCGCGGTTCTTTGTCGACCGTGGCGCGATCTCTTATCACAGATTCTCAACTCGACAAGCCATCGAATCACCTTAATTACTTTACGAGACTTAGGTATGCCAGAGGGAAAGTTCATTGCCCATTTGCACATTTCAAAATTTTTATACTCAACTTTAAATTTCTGACCAGAGACGGTCATCTCTACTCTCATCTCATGTACCTTACTTTTGTCCAAAAATGACTCGGTTTTCTCTGTATAGCTTAGTCCTAGTCACCCTCAAGTATGTGGAAAAGTTCACAAAGTTGAATTTGTGTTTCCAATTTGCTGAAAGGTTATCATTGACCGTGATTTATTTTATTTTAACTTATTCTTTCGTCTCCTGCGAAACATCAAAGCCTGCATCGTTCATTATTATAGTTTCCAGCTCTTTACTGTAATTAAATTGCGAAACTATAATTTGATCATTAGCAGAATATCCTTCGATGTACACTTTCAACCCATAGAACTCGTAGCGCAGACTACGGAGCTACAGTGATTGACACGGATGAGAAGTCTGTAAGTAAATTTATGCACTACCTTAACATGGCCCCATTATCAGTTGCAGTGTTACATAATTATGTCTAGATTTCATGGAAACGGTTACAGCTTCATGTTTGTCTCCCTGCATGCTTTGTTTTGATTTGGCTATTATTAAGGAGTCAAGAGTAGAGAATTGGAAGTCTGCGGGAGAATTGATCCATTTATTTCCAACATCATCAGTACCTATAGCCAAGTTTTACATTTGTAGAGAATGATGCGGTGTAGGAAAGCTTGAGTCCTCCTTTCCTCTGATTTCTTTCAATTGTAGATATGATTTTAAATTTATTATGTTTGTGTAAGGGAGTGTACATATTTTATTTATTGGTGATAACAAATGGTTCCTTATGCTGGGCACTTTCAATTTAATTATATACTTAGTAGACCTTTCGTACCTAATATTATCTATTTGCTATCTACCTAACTTATGTTCTTGTTTGTACCTTGCTAAGTGCAGTGATTGTTATCATTTAAAAAAATGCCTTGAAATTGAGCATAAGATATTATCTGGTGTGAACTTTGGGAACTGATAACGGTATAATGTGCGTTTATAATTTGAGTATGTATTCTATCCTCGTTCCTTTCCTTGCTATCTGATCTGAGGTTTTTTTTTTTAAATTTTCATCATTTTTTCATGTTCCATAGAGAGAGTAAAATGAAGTAAAATAATAGAATAAAATAAAATAACGAACAAATCCATGTAAATTAGATATATCCTGGTTGTCCACAGTTCAATTCGAAGATTAATGCAAGTTTTTCGCCTTTCCTCCCAAGCGTCCGGCATAGCTCAGTAGGTAGGGTCTTCGATTAGTGTTAGGTAGGTTCTAGGTTCGATCCCCGATGTAGGCAAAAATTTCTATCCCATCAAATCGTTGTTCAGGCGTTGTAATACCCTTCTATTTTTTTTTTTTTTTTTTTTTTAAATTTATTTGTGGGGGGTTGGGTAAAAGGCCCCCTCCCCTGGCTAAGAGCAATAAGAGCCCCCCTGAATTTAATGCAACCTTGATAAGATCCACTAGGCTTCGATTCATGCATCCAAGAATTTCGGTTAGGTGTACAGAAGCCTTCGGCACGATGAGCCGAAGTTCGGTTCCCCGGACCGAGAACTTCGTGCTGACAACCGAAAAATTTCGGCTCGTTCTACCGAAGAACTGGAGTTCAGTGAACTGCTATAATTGGTGTTCCATATGAACCAATCGTAGCGGCACAGGCAACCGAAGTTCGGTAGCTGACGCCGAACTTTTTTTCTCCGTGTACATATATAACGTATATTGTACATTCAATATTTTAAGGATAGAAATAAAACCAAATATTCACCAATGACAATTTAAAAAGATGATTCAAAAGGAGAAAGTAATAACATTCCATTTAGAAAATGAGCAACCATAACAACACCTCCTTCTCTCTCAATTTCTCATTTCCATACTGTCAATATAATTTTACTTACCGACTAAAATATAACGCTCTGGACCAAGTCACTGTTGCTCAGTTTACGCGAAGGCGTAAATTACTGGACAAAAAAGGTGCGCGGACAAAAAATCGTTGAAAAAATGTCCTGAAACCATCCTGATAATGCGCACGTAATTTGAGCCAAAGACGATGACCATTCGTCTTTCGAAAAAATTAAATGCAACAAGAAATCCTTGACTTTACTAGCCTAATTACACGTATATGATTTCCTAAGTGCAATGGCGAAATTATAACACAATATAGCCTGGTAAATACCTAAATTAGTGAAAATTATATTATGTTCGCCTCTTTCCCTCCTAAAATAAGGATTGCTCCCAGTTTGAGTTTGATGTGCAGAGGCGATTGCTAGCAACACCGAGAAACAGAGGAAAAAGTGAGGGCGCAAGATTCGATGATTCTGTTTCTGAGGGGGGGGGGGGGGATTGCGGCGGGAGAGGCTAAGAGGAGGAGAGAGGGGGCGTGGAGCTGTCGGTAGACCGATGCTAGACGGTATCGTGGTTCGTGGCGCTTGCTGCGCGAACTAGGCGCTAATCGTGAACTTAATCATTAATTGCACATGTGAACTCTTTCCTGTTGCAACAATGCTGAATGCGGGTGTGCTGAATTGCTGATAGTGATAGGATTGCGGCTAAGGCAAGGGTCTGAAGTGAAACCGCCGCACTCATCGATTTTGGGGCCCATGGAAAATGAAGCACAATTGCAACTGACGTAATTTTTAAGCCCGAATTCTCTCTTTTCAGACAAGAAGGAATTGATTGCATCAACCATGACACCAGATTTTGAAATTTCGATTTCGACGAAAAATTCTCTTTTATGACCCAAAGGCTAGTTTCCGGGTGGGGGCAGTTTAATTCATCTTCCTGAATAGTAAGGTCGTATAAAGTTAATTGTGGTGTGAACACGGGGAACCTAGAATTTTAAATGACTTCTTCTCGAAGCTATGACTTTTGTACTGCAAACTGTCACCTGTCTAACTCTGGATTTACTTGACATGTTTAGCGCTTTATTGTTTCAAAATTTCCTTAGAGTTTTCCCCTTTGTTCTGGCATCAATACCTCAATTTTGAGATTTCTTGGACTGAGGACCCCTTCCCTTGGAGTGTCACATAAAATCAGGGACGAAAACATTTCTCAGGAGCGATTAAGCCATAATCAAAGCCACAAACTTTTTTCTCGCCGCAAAAAGGTCAAAAGAACACGTGGAGTCAAAAATATTAAAAATCAGCCCACTTTTCATTATTTTACTCGTATTTGCTAAAAATAAGAAAAGACCCGAAGGGGAGGAAGAAAAGGGAAAAGAAAAAATGAAGAACAAATAGAAGAAAAGAAACAGAGGAAAAAGAAAGGAAAAGAGGAAGACGAAAGAGAAAAAAGAAGATGTAAAGGAAAGGGAAAAGAAAACAAGAATTAGGAAAAGAAAGCAAAATGATAAAAAGTAAGAAAGAAGAAGAGGAAGAAAAAAGAAGAAGAAGAAGAAAGAAGAAGAAGAAGAAGAAGAAGCAGAAAAAAATAATAGGAGAAGAAGAGAAGAAGAAAAGGAAGAAAAAAGAAGGAGAAGAGAGGTAAAGGAGAAGAAGAAGAAGAAGAAGAAGAAGAAGAAGAGAGGAAAATGAGAAGAAGAAGAAGAAGAGAGGAAAAGGAGAGGAAGCAGAAGAAGAAGAAGTAAGAAGAGAAGATGAAGATGAAGAGAATTTGAGAAGAAGAAGAAGAGTAGAGGAAGAAAAAAAGGAAGAAAAAGAGAGGAGAAAAGGAGAGGAAAAAGAGGAAAGAGAAAGAAAGAAGAAGAAGAAACGAGGAGAAAAAGAAAAAACGAGGAGAAAAAGAAGAAACGAGGAGAAAAAGAGGAAACGAGGAGAAAAAGAAGGAACAGAAGAAAAAGAGGAAGAAAAGTTTTAAGGAAAATCTACCTTACGTCACACACGAGCCAAGCTCGCACGCTCCAACATTCTCAGTAACCCCTGCATACTTGTTTAAATTGAAATTAACTATATCACAATTGCGTTGTTTCTGAATTAAGATGAAAAGTTTGTCAATTTCTTATAAATATCGTGAGACCAATCTGGCATCGGATTAATAAGACGTCGATGACGACGACGAAGACGATGAGGAACGCGATGGATGAACGGATGGACGGGGTGACGCGACGACGACGACGGGGACGGGCCAATGGGCCAACGAGGGGCTCGCCCGGGGCCCGCCCCCCTCCCCCTCCCCCTCCGCCCCCCACCCTCCAAAAGTTCATGTCGCGCCGCGGCGTGCACACTCTGAGGACCTGCATTAAAGTCCTTAAGTGGGACAAAATTCTCTCAACTTGAGATACATTAACATTCCGGTTTTTTACCTATGACCTGCTAATTTCAACAGGTGGATTCTACCACTTCATTCACTTTCGTTTCGCATCTCCATCATCGCACTATTCCATTACTCCAAATACACCTTTCGGCCCTTTTTTATTTTATTTTATTATTTTCCACTCGTTGACTCCTGCCAACTCGCGGCACTCGCGTCTTCCAAGTTCAGCTCTTTCGGCTTTGTCACATGATTTGTACTCACGCTATCATCATCCGCGCATTCTTGTATTTTTCGGAAGAGCATCGGCGCGTGGATTGACCCCTCGGTCTTTGTGACATTTTGACTGCGATTTTGTCTCTAAGAGTTCATATCTCACGTCGTGAATAATTGGCTGCCATCGTTTACTTCATTTCAAGTGATAATATTTATTGTTTTCTATACATACATAAATTAATTTATCAAAGCTTTTATCAATAAGTGTTCTCATTACGAATTTGTGACGTATAAGTGTGGCGCTTTTTACCGCCAGAATCAACCTCAAATTTTTGAGGGCGTTCGTGTGGTTCTTTATCTCACGCATCTTCAGTTCGTTCACTCGTTGCAATTAT
The DNA here is from genome assembly GCF_918797505.1 of Bemisia tabaci. Lineage (NCBI taxonomy): Eukaryota > Metazoa > Arthropoda > Insecta > Hemiptera > Aleyrodidae > Bemisia > Bemisia tabaci. Next base: position 31,089,151 of record NC_092795.1, read on the forward strand.
TAAGCAGTATGGATTACTCCTAAAAAATGGTAAGCGCACGATTCTATATCTTTCCTCATTTAATGAAGTTATATTGTTTTGCGATGTGTGTAGATTTAACTACAACACTAATCACTTCAAAAGCGCAGATTTTTCATTCTTCATGCATTAAACTACGAAAGAAAAGTGCATTTGTGAACCCCCGCCCCCCCCGTCTGAGGAAAAGCGGTGAACACTAACCCTGAAAATCATAAAAGACTAAGAGGAAAAACTTTAAACCAAAAATTAAGAATGACATGAGTCTCGATATATATCAGAATTATTCTCACAAAATTCAATTTTCAATGGAAGAATGAGCCAATGAGTTATCTTTAAAGGATTTTGATCACATATTTTTGATAGAGTGAAAAAAAATTACACTTCATTATTTGGAGTGCGTGGGATCCAAAGGTCCTAAAATTCCTATTTCTAACTTCGAAGAGCATCCAAAAAACTATAACTTTTTTACACCGTAAATTGCTTGATTTAAAGCTGAAATTACAGTTCAGGACCACTGTAATTGGACATTAAACATTTTAACAGTCAAAGTCTACATTACGTTCTGGATTTCCCAGGAGGGAAAATGGTTTCGCGCGTTTCTGATCCTAAATTTTTACACCATTGAAATTCCATTTAATGCATGCTCTTCAAATCCTGACGTTTCAATTTTGTAACTTCTACAATTTTTTGAGGACAGGGTAATGTAAACGGAACCAAATTTTAAACTTCCCAGTTAAGGCTTTTATAAAGATTCTTTTGTCTTTATTTTCGTCCAATAATTTTTGAAAATTTACAAAGTTACTGGGGGTAAATTTCTCCCATCAGCCCTCAGAATTTAATTTTTGCCATTTTTCTTATACATTAAAATGTGGCTTAGAAAGTACTATTTAGTAGTAAAATTATTTCAGTCTCGTAAAAACGTGAAGTTGTGCTTTTTTTATTCTATGAGCTTTAATTTAAGATGATAGCGATTGGTTGTTCTCCTGTATGATGAAAAAATCAAACAATTTTACGTTGTCGTAAAAAAGATGTAAGTGTTTTTTATCTCGCATTTCGTTGAAAATCAATTAAACATAAGTACAAAGTGGACATGACATCAGAGAAATGTTCAACATCCTTCATAAATAATCAAGCAAACCCTGTGACAAGAGTTAAAAAATATTAATCATAAATTAATTCTATGCAAAATCCTAAAATGAACAAGCAGGTGGGAGGGTGTACCTAATTTTTGGGTTTTTCGAAATTGGAAAAGCGCTACCTCTAAAAATTTTCACTCTGGTGTAAAAATAAACATACTTTTTGAAAAATTCAAAAATTTTAATTTTTACCCACCTCTCAAGGGGTAAAAAGAGCCTAAGTGCAAAGTTTGAATTTATGCAACTTTAAGGTGTCATTTTGAAGTAAAAATTAAAAGTTACAGCCCCTTCGGACGAAAACTTTGTCAGTTTTGCATCCGGTGTGGGCAAGAAAAGCTTTCACGTGGTCGAAAAAGGATATCACCGGAAATGTCACACTCATTCAGAATACGCCAAAATATCCTTTTACCGGGCGAGGAGAGATAATTCTAGCGCATCGGCAGTTCACCTTCAATTTTCGATATAGGCATTACGAGCTCTCCCGCGGCCGAATAGTGGTATCAACGTGAACTAACACGCTAATCAGGAATACACACAAAAAACAGCTCACTGGTAAAGAAAACTTCAATGCCTTGTCAGTTCGCCTTCAATGTTTATTGTAGGCAACATAGGCTCCCACGTGGTCGAATAGCGGTATCACCGTAAATGTTAAGCTTACTGACCAAACATACACAGACAAGAAGAAGTGACTTTGCTCCTTTATTAGCTAGTGAAATAAATACGGAAATCAACAATATTTTTAAAAGAAAAACAATAGGACGATGGGTTCCGATAGAAATGAGGCCGGTACTGAACTCGGTAAAATATCAAAGTTCGAAGTTGGACATAGTGTGAGGTTAACTGTTAGTAAGCTGAGAACATCGGGTAACGGAAGGAGGTGAAGAGGAGGGCGCGGAAATACGCGTTCTCTGTTGTAACATTTCAGGGAGACACTAACACTATCGTCCCTAAAAGTTATGTATCGAATAATCAATAAGTTTCAAGCCGTGGTCATTTCTATACATCAAAATTATAGCTACTATGGCAACTTTATTCTTGAATTACTTTCCTTCATAAAGTTTGATTTTTTATTTTATTATTCCTAATTCTTTATTTTCATCTTATTTACAATATAAAATGTAGATATAAATTGCATTTCGATGAAAACTCTCTGCATCATCGAGCAGTATTAAGTTTCGTCACCGCAAATAATCGTTTTTTGCTCGAGACGAATGAAAGTACGGACAGGAATCTCCGTTTTCCTTCATTTTGGTAGCTATGCAATTTGAGCCACTCCAAGGGCTTAATATTTGTACCGTACTTTCGGCCTTTAACTTCGGAGACACATGGTTTTTCTCCTCTGGCCATCGATATCAGTGGCGAGGCGTGAATGATCGAATATCGATATCTCCTCATTTGAAGCTATGTTGAAGAATCGATAAAGAATGTTAAGGTGTTCGTTGCAAACACCCTGCTAATCGATCCTTTTCCATAGGTCAAAATGGCAGATCAATCGATTTATCGCAAGGCACGCCAAGCCACTGATCGATATATGTATAATCCAGCTTCATTTCGATCAGTGTCAAAAACACTTGTCAATGCCTCGCTCAAGAGTTGACTTCCAAAATTCCCGTAGTGTGAATGGTTTCCTACGTAACGTAATACTTCGAAGAGAAAACATTGGACCTTTTTCTGTAGCTCAGACGCTGTTCAGTGACACATCTCATTCAACTTAAGGGAGAGATTAATCGTTGCATCGTGCGCTTGATTTTGGTAATTTGTTTTTTTTTCGTCCGATTTTGCAACGGTAAAAACAGATGCGATCAAGAACCTGGGCGGTCTGGGCCTGGGCTGACGTCATAGTAGGTCTCTGAATCAAAGGCTACATCCGCGTCAGCTCCAACGCGGCGCGACGCGACCGTATCGTCACGCTGACCAATCCTCACGTCTCGCTCCTCATTTTACTTCTTTTTTAGTTTTTTTATTCCCACTTTTATGTTCCGCTCTCGTTGCGCCGACATTTCTGCACTCGGATTTTGACCTGCTTTCCAGTGGTTCGAACATATCAGAAAACTGTCTTTTGAAATTAAAAGTGAAATTCGATCGACATTTCGATGCCTCCAGTGTGAAACCACGTATCTCCATTGCGGTATCTCGAAATCTTTGCCCCTGTTCATTTTTTCAAAGAGGGGAAAACCGATTTCATACAGCTTGAAATTTACACAGAGTATACTGGAAGGAGACGAAAGGGACGGCCATCAAAAGGGCGGCGACAAGGAGTTTAGAGAAAATGAGGGTGTGTCAACTCTCTGAAGGGCTATTGGAGGATAGGGAACTTTGGCGGCTAGGTGCCGTAGAGCGCCAGAGAGCGCTGTGAAAGCGGCTTTATGTATGCATATTGGGCTGATAAAGAAGAGAAATTAAGGAAGTTTTCAAAAAAGTACGTCAAGTGGTTCACCGAAAAAAAAGTGAAGTTGATTTAACATTCTGGATGTAGAAAAAGTGTGCGAGAACTTACAAAATGCTGAATTAACTCCTACAGCAGTAATTTTAGCAGTGTCAAGATGTAAAACTAACTGCCGTAGTGGGTAATTTAGCACTTTGTGAGTTCTCGCACACTTTCTTTACATCCAGGATGTTAAATCGACTTCACTCTTTTTTCGGTGTTGGAAAATTTTGGAAGATTTGACTGATCATTTAATGGGTGATTTCACGATAATAGGAATAGTCGTGTCGCCGTGGGTTTTGAACGACACCGGGCAAAACGATTGAAAACCAAATTAATTAATCAATAGGAATGATGTCCCTGAACCTATCCATGCTAAAAAATATGATGAATTATTATTATATTTAATAATATGAGACTTTAAAGGCCGAAAATGTCCGGTCGGTTACGCGTCGCCAACCCCGATTTTGAAGCAAAAGAGCAATTTGCGGTAACAAATCAGTACTGATCATGAACTCTTTGGCAATATTTGCTGAAAAGAGACTCTAGTGTTCAAGAAAATTGCCAGTTTGAAGTGAAATGTTTATTATTGAGCGAGAAAAGTCATAAGAAAGAGGTGTCGCCACATTTGGCAACAAATTTTTGCAGTTGTATAAAGTGCAGTGTTTATCTCGCCAGATGGAGTCAGGAGTTTCAGAACTGCCATCAAATTGTTCGCTGAAGTCTTCTTGACAAAGCTATTACTAATAAGTCACTTTTTTTTACAATGAAAACTTTAATTATTATGAAAACCAGTGATTTTTACGTGTGTAGCACTAATTCCTCACTACGCAAAAACCTCAATTTAATAGTATTAAACTAAAAGGAAGTCTCCAAAGCTTAGAAAACTTTTAAGGCAGCATTAATTCCACCTCATAACTCAAGAATTGCCAAGTTTCATCTGTTGTATCATCTTTAATCTCACATTTTTGAGTGTCGGTTACGCTGTGTCTGTTACGTAACCGACACAATTTGGCAGGGCCGCCATGTTTGCGTGGACCTCCAGCAGTCCCGCGGGAAGCGCTGATACCTGATTCAATGGCTTGTTTATCAATCACTTTAACTTTGCACTGAATCAAAATAGAGCGTGCCAAAGCTGGAAAAAGGAAGTTTAATACCTTTAAAATGAGGTAATGAAATCCTGTTAAAATTGGTGCACTTTTATTTCTAAGGTATTTCACATTTTAACTATTCCTGTTATCGTGAAATCACCCTAATCGGGATGAAAATAATGGCGGTGTTTTTTTTAATTCCAAAGAATTCGAAATGTGAACGAAACTTTTCTCAGAATGATCCCATGATGATAAATATTTTTTTGCTTTGAGGGTAAAAAAGATGACATACAAATATGAAACATTTAGAGAGTCTTTGGAGAGTTTTTCTTTCATCCGTGGGAACGTTCAATAAAAAAACTTTAGAGTGTGACCAGGAACTCTTCAGGACCTCAAAAATCTGATCCCTATCTGCTTATGAATTGGTGACAGAAAGTTTTAGCGAGGCAAGAAATCGATAGATTCTCCGTCGCACTTCAAGAAATCGATAGATTCTCCGTCGCACTTAAGTGCGAACCTCAAACCCTTTTAAGCGCTCAGCCGATAGGCAGCGCTTTTTGATTTCGACTTGCCTCTGAGTACTAGTATACTAGTGCTAATGCGTTTAAATGGCGCACCAGCTCATCGATGTGTAGGCTTTTTTTTGGGGGGGGGGGGGGTCCATTTTTAAAATAAATAAAGCTGTGAAAACTGTATTTTATGCTTTTAACGTAATGCGTAGGTAGTTTCGATCGTTTGTCTATAGGAAAATTTCTTAGCGGTAAGTAATTCTTATCGAAATTGATCGTTGAACTCAAATGAAGCCTAAAAAAAAAACGCGCCTGATTAGCTCAACGGTGAGCTCATTTTCGGGAAACAAAAATACGCGTTTACGGTTTCCTTGGTAACCTTTGTTTGCTATCAGCTGATGTTTTATTTCCATTTCCCAGCCAAGTCGACGGAGTTTATACGTCCTTTCTTCATTAAATACATTTACTAACACCTGAGCGCTTTTCTAATACGACAGTATTAGAACTTTTCCGCTTGTTTAATCTGTAATTTTCCGCCAAATCTATATTTGAGCGTCAATAATGAAAGGATAACAGTGGACACTTTCAGACTGAAGACACGAGGAATTTCATGGAAAATATTGAGAGTTGTGGCTCCAGTAACTGCATGACATACGCAGCTTTCATCACTATTAATTACAGCAATTAAAGAGGGACTTGTGAAACGTGCTAAAGAAACAAGTCCCAGTCCCGCATCGCAGAAAAGTGAGCACCTGGAATTAATCGATCTCCCATATCTAAATAATTCTAACTGCAGTAATGGAGAAGTTGGTTAATGGCGCTCGCTCGGGATGCAGTGCAAGCAGACTTGCGGGTCATGCCGGGCTACCCGTGTCCGAGTACGACTATTAAGTTGTTTGCTAAATGCGAGCGGAATGACTTTCGATAATGAGCTCGAGTATTCCTTTTGATGAGATTTTTATCGTGTAACGTGTGATGTGGACTACGTTTAGCAGAAAGGAACCAAACCACAACCGCTATTTTTTCTAACTGAGCGATTTAGTTTTTTACAGGGGGACGTTTGTGCAGATTCGTTGGAAAATGTTGGGGAATTTTTGGGGAAATGTTGCACTGAAAAAAAAATCTCGGTGTATTTACTAAGAAAAGGGTAAAATTACCAAAAATTTAGGGTTCTATTTGATCCCAGTTTTTTCTAGGTAAAATTACCATTTATGGAATTGGTAATTTTACCGAGAAATCTCGGTAAAATTATTGAACTCTCTCGGTAATTTTACAGGACCTTGGTAAAAAAGCCAATATTTTTTATCGACTGTGGTAGAATTACCGAGATAAAATGGCAAAGTTACCGGGAATTGATTACCAATAAAAGTGGTACTCTTACCTGAAAAAACAGTAAAAATACCGGTTTTTAGGTAAGCTTACCAGTCTGGCTTGGTAAAATTACCAATAATTGGTAAAAAAAGTGAATGGTAAAGGCACCAACGGACCTTGGTAAAAACGCCGAGAACTTTTTTTCAGTATAGTGGACCGAATTCACCATCCGCGCCGAATGTTCTGAAGCATAAAATCTGGGGCTCAGCACATTCTCTTTTTTTCAGCGTGGAGTAAAACTAACGGAAAGAGAAGGAAATAAATATTGGAAGTGCTACGAAACCTGAAACTTCTTCTCATTTTTCTTCTTCAAAACATTTACGTAGGTTAATCCGTCTGAAATCGCTCTATAACAATGCATTATATAGCTTTGTTCTTTACAACGTTAAATGTTAACAAAAAGTGGCATTTCGAAACTTTAATAGGAGGAGAGAGGAAGAGAGGCGGAAGAAAGATAGAAATTAATGTTACAACACAAAAAAATACTTTGATGAAGCTTAAAACTTAGGGTGTGAAATGGATAGCTTCCAGTGGTAATAAATAAAATGAATATTTCTCCGGCTGCAGCAAGAGAAAGTGATAAAAAATAAGAAAATGGATACCACATGGCTCGCTGTCATAAAATATGTTGACGATTGAAAGAAGTCTAATTGTAAGCTAACATCGAGACACATTGGTCCACGAGAAATAAAATGTAGACTAGAGCGAGCTTTTTTGTGGTAGAAAAAAAGAAAAGAAAAAAAAATATTTAAATGTGATGAATGCTATATCTCGTCTTAAATCACGAGATACACAGTCGTCAGGTGTCATATCGACAGAGAACGCTAATACTCCTAGACTTTATGCAGTATCCCTGTAAACTCATTATATGCATGTTTGAACGAGAATACTCTTTATCATCTTAAGGACCTTCTAAATAATGTGAAGTACCCAAAACGGAGGAGGTGTAGGAACGCTTGGCAAACTCCATTGAAGAAAGGACAGGAGAGGGAGAGGGGGGATGGAAAGTTGAACAATTCTGAAAATTACCGGAGGTCACATGTGAACATACGAATGAATACTGATCAGCTTAATATCTAATCATAATTCTGTAAAGTAATTGATCCGCATGTAAAAACTAGGAATTATTAACAGGATATCGTAGTGCGTCCACATACGAGTGCTTTACTTTTTAAAATCTAAGGCAAATGGAAGGAAATGAAAAATAAAATGGTTAAGGATAAAAGGAATGAGATTCTTCTTTAGAATGAAAATTGAAACTATATAGCTTTATTAAGTGTTCTGTATCGCGTCCAACCACTCCCTCGACCAGAATCCGCAACGCAGGCACAGACCCCCCCCCCCCCCTCTTCGAGCAATACGTATTTTATGAACAGCCCCTAAACAAAGGCAATACTTCAGAGCTTTGCTGTCCACTTCATTCCGCGAGGGAATATTTACGTGGGAATGGGAGATATGGCAGCCCCGCATTTGAGCTTTTAAGGTGTCAGCCGAGCCGCTCAGGTAGTATGACCATATCCGTGGTAGTATGAGGCAGTGTTTTGGGATGGGATGTTGTAGGTTGACAGGCGCGGGATCAGATCGGATCGGTACTCCCGGATAACTGGTGTCTCTGCCTCTGTCGTAAGATCCTCGGCGTATCCTTTTGCCTTTAAATTAACCAACTTTCCCCGGATTTCGACTCCTAGAGAACCGGGCAGTTCACGTCAACATCCTCCTTTTATTTGGCAGCGTTATCAATATCGATTACGTCTCGCGTTATGATCGCATGAGTCGAGGGGCCTCCTGGCTCACCGAGGCAATCGATCAACGCTGACGCATCTGGATCCGGTGTCTTGTCACAAGATTTGTGGCTAATAACGCCGTGTTCCGAGTTTCTCCCTACGTAATTTCATTCCTTAGGATGGTCCATGCAGTTAAACATTGTGATTACACCGAAAATACTATAATTAAACACTAAACACCGAGTCGCGGTGTTGTAAAAGAACCCTTAATTAATAGTAGAGTCATTGCCAATAATAGTGTGTTTTTACTATAAAGTGATAATTTTACCAACGCACCAACGTATTAGTATAGTTATCACTAAGCACCTTAAGCACCACTAATTCCGTAATTTTAACCTGAGTTTTTTCCGTATCGTGAGGGAGATTTTAAGGAAACCCGTAACATTTCATGTCCAAAAAAGAGACAATTTTAACGAACTAATTGACGAATTGCAGTTTTACGAAATTTTCATGTAGGGTCAAAAGTATCTCAAAATTTGTCAAAATCAATGAGTTTTTTTTTATATCTTATCTATTAATTTGTGCGATGAAAGATCATCGGCATTTTTTGGAAAACATCATGCACAAAGTAATGCAGTTGAATTTAACACAATTTTTTTCCAGATCGTGATTTATTTGTTCCGGTGTTAAAAGCCTTCTTAAACCTCCCTAAATCAAAACGTTAAACTACTTGGGCTACCCAAAGGTGATAAAAAAAATTTCCAACTGACTGGTGACTGTAAATGCAGCCTTTACTTACGAAAGTGCCTAAAGTGACCTGTAAGTTGACCGATAAGATCCCCCTTTTGGGCTATCCAAGGAAGTCTAATAGGGTTTAGTGATAGGTTTAAAAGAGGGGAACCAAGGGCATTCACAAATTGTCTTCATTGAAAAATCGACTGTAAGTAATAGGAACGACTTGCAGAAAGAGCTCGATTTACACTCAGCTGATTCATTCGTCTTGACAATCTCTGAGGACATGAAGCATGGGCATTACGATTGCACTCAAAGGCCTCAGCACATGACGCCAGAATAATTTAAATATTGGAATAAATCTTAATATTTAATTTGAAAAATAGAATGAAATTGTGAATCAACCACTGTACTAATTGCGAGGGGCGTTGGTTCATTTGAAAGGTGTTGTTCTCAATGCTTCGGGAAAACTATAAATTATTTTCTGGGGTTCGTCCCCGATTTTTAAATCCCTAAAAACTCATAAATTGGATGAGGGGAAGTGGGGTTTTTTTTTTTTTGTTTTTCGGAAAAGTTTTGTTGCTACGCATCTTACTTTACCGTTTGCTGCCTTTTTATCAGCTGTTTTCATTCAACAATCATCATTAAGTGAGGTTACTTCCAACACTCAACTGCCATCTTAATATTTAATTTGAAAAATAGAATGAAATTGTGAATCAACCACTGTACTAATTGCGAGGGGCGTTGGTTCATTTGAAAGGTGTTGTTCTCAATGCTTCGGGAAAACTATAAATTATTTTCTGGGGTTCGTCCCCGATTTTTAAATCCCTAAAAACTCATAAATTGGATGAGGGGAAGTGGGGTTTTTTTTTTTTTTGTTTTTCGGAAAAGTTTTGTTGCTACGCATCTTACTTTACCGTTTGCTGCCTTTTTATCAGCTGTTTTCATTCAACAATCATCATTAAGTGAGGTTACTTCCAACACTCAACTGCCATCAACTTACATTTTTCTTTTCCCGCGTTTTTTTTTTTTTTTTTTTTTTTTTTTTTACGGTTTTTCATGATTGGTTCCATCTTTTTCCTATTGCCAATTTTTCCTCCTTAAGTCAATAACCTCCACGTTTTTTTTCTCATTTCCGATCAGAACTTTTCACGCTGTTTCTTTTCAATGTGTATAAATATGTTTATTATTAATTTCCATTTTCATTTCATCCTTTTTCTTCTGATTTATTTTTTTTAATTTAAAAATTGAACTTTTCAGTTAAGATTTTGTTAAAATAATAATAATTTTTACTAATTTTAATTTTAAATTTAACAGTTGTTATGAGTGAAATTTTCAATGACCGAGGCGGTCGTCCTCCAAAACGTGGTCGCGTTTTCCAGAATTCTTTGCATGTTCGTTTAGTGAAGCAAGAACTTAACTCTGTTATTAGTATAGAAAATCAAAGTTTCATTTCTTCATTTCGGAAGTATAAAATTGATGATCAGAACTTTGATGAAAATTTTGTTACCAAATTTTCAGTCGGTTCAATGAATATAATTTGTCATCATTGTGATGCTCGCCATTTTCAGGGTGAAATGTCCAATGGTCATTTTAATAACTGCTGCCAAAATGGCTTAATTTCTTTACCGAGTATTCGGACAAATACCGATTTGAAATCATTATTTTTATATTCTCCAAATTTCATAAAGCATATCAGAAATTATAATAGTGCTGTTGCTTTTGCCTCTTTCTCTGCAAATCGAATTGATATTCCGGGTGATGGACCTTATTGCTTTAAAGTTCAAGGATCCATATATAGGTAAGTTTATTACCGGAACCAGAATGCAGACTGAACATGGAAAAAACGAAGAAGAAAAAGCGGAAAAATTAGATGAAGTTAAAACAGGAGCAGAAAAAGAAGAAGAACCAGAAGGAACAGCTACTGAAGAAGAAAAAGAAGAAGCAAAAAAAGAAAAGACAAAAGGAGGAAAGAAGAAGAGCAAAGTTGTAGGAAATATAGGAAGAAAAGCAGGACAGAAATGGCAAAAGAAGAATCAACAATTTAATCGAAAAAAAAGCAAAGTATTTAAAAAATAAAAAAAGATCTTCTTTAAAATTAGTTTGAAAACAAATGTAAAACCGAAAAAATAATTTTGTATGAAGATTAAAACAAAATTTTAGTTTAAAGTTTACTAAATAAAATTACAATTTTTGAAAACATTTGTTATATTTATTCTCTCAAAAAAATAATTAGACCCGATTCAAAGACAAAACAGAAAATTAAATGAAAATAAATAAAAAAAAAAAAAAAAAACATGTGAAAGTGAAAAGTGTACAGGAAAAATAAGGGGCTGCGAAGCAGCCCCATAAGCCCCTAGTTATAATACAACGGTAAAAAATTAACTCGAGCTAGTTTTGCCCGTCTCGAGCTGATTGTGGGACTGTCTGGTGGTATGACCCTTGAGGTGCCAAGATCGAGCGCCTGAAAAAAGAGAATCGAGGAAACAAGGGTACATTTGTTCGGCAGGACATTTTTTTCATGATCCAACGTCTCTCAGTAAACTACGGTTAGGGTTACTTTAACACAAAATTGTGTTGGGCAACCAAGTCCTTTGGGTTGATCTGTCACAAAAAGAGTATAACGTAGAGTAACACCAAACACGGAAATTGTTAACTGTGTAGACAAAATTAGAGAATAGAAATACCTCTCAGTGACGCCCTTTCCCCTGCGAATAGGCTCTAGGGGGACATTCCCTACACGGAGAAAAATCCAAGGCTTCATAAACTAATTAGTGGTTCGTATGGAATACCACTAATAGTCGTAAATGAACAAATGATTCTCGATCTGTGAACTATACAGAGGTATCTCGTGCCATACTAAGGTATATATACTATCACTATGTTACACTAGAAAAAAACACACTAAATCTAGAGTTAAGAGAGAAATTAAACACGTAATTTGGTCTGGAGTGGCGCGGCGCAAAGAAAAATGATAACGAGGACTTGAGATGAAAAGGAGAAGCCCTCGACGCGGCGGTCGGCATGTAAGTCACACATATTAGCGCCTACCAGACCGCATGGATACTTCACGCATCGCGTCAAAAACAGTGCGCTCAGCTGCGGTTGGCGTAAAAAGCATAGCGCCTACAAGACTGTAGGAATACTTCACGCATTGCGCCAAACACACTGCACTCAGCGCGGCGCGGCGGCGGAAGTTAAAAATATTAAACCACATTTAAGTATGTTTGTTTTTCCATAATTTTTCGTTCATTTATTATTAATGGAAGGCCTTGTCCACACAGAGATAGGCCTACGGAACCTAACTTTCGCGGAAAGTTACGTGAACTTTTGCTAGTAGTGTTGATAGGGCTTCCGCAAAAAATGTGTCCAACACGAGTAAACGCGTCTTATGCACCCCTCTCCCTCCGGCACGTTCATTTAATGGTTTTTATTGATACTTCAAAACGAGTGAGAGAAGGGCGGCAAAATACAGGCGGCCCATGGGTGAACAGTACACTGGAAAAAAAAAAAACACATTTGATCTAGAGTCCAGACTCTTGAAAACATTTACAAGAAAAAGGACTCTTGATTCAATCAGATTTAAGCTTAAATCAAACGGAAATCCGCTCAAATTAAGAGGCTTGGTTCTTGATTTAAGCTTGAATCTAATCGAATCAAGAGTATTTTTTCTTGTCGATGTTTTTAAGAGTCTGGACTCTAGATCTAATGTATGTTTGTTTTTCCAGTGTATATATGGTTTCATTATATGTTGCCTTTACTACTATTAAGTGGTGTTACGTATGAATTACTAATTGGTTTATTAGTCATAACTTTTTCTCAGTGTACATGGTCTGAGGGAGGTCAGAGTTTTTATGGAAGGAGCTTTGAAGCCGTTCAGTTAACAAAAAGCAATTCACCCCTTTTCGTCCTCCGAAGCGCTGGCGATGGGAGAAGAATGAATGGAGAGCGGAAGATCGTGGCGCGGCGCGCAGTGAATCGAGTCAATTGGAGAGGTCGGACATGAAATTTTTGGCTAAAACTGCAAATTTTGATTTTTATTTCGTCACATTTTAAATTGAAGGCGGTGCTATCTCGAAGTAAATTTCACGAGGAAACCAATGAAACTACTTTTAGAACCTCAATTTTTTGTATAAACGGTGTTATATGAGCGTTAAAAGTTTCCAAATTTCGTCCGACCTCTCCTATTACACTGAAAAAAAATTCCCGACGTTTTTACCAAGATCCGTTGGTACCTTTACTATCTCACCTTTTCTACCAATTATTGGTAATTTTATCAACACAGACTGGCAAGCTTACCCCAAAACCGGTATTTTTACTGTTTTTTCAGGTAAGAATACCACTTTTATTGGTAATCAATTCCCGGTAACTTTGCCATTTTATCTCGGTAATTCTACCACAGTCGATAAAAAATATTGGCGTTTTTACCAAGGTCCAGTAAAATTACCGAGAAAGTTCAATAATTTTACCGAGATTTCTCGGTAAAATTACCAATTCCATATAAATGGTAATTTTACCAAGAAAAAACTGGGATCAAATAGAACCCTGAATTCTTGGTAATTTTACCCTCTTCTTAGTAAATACACCGAGATTTTTTTTTTCAGTGTAACTCGATCCACTGTGCGGCGTGCCGTTGCAAGCCCTCTGTTTTTGAAGCGGCTCAAAATCCTTGATCGCCGATAAACTACGCGAGTCTCCGGCGGTGAACTTTTCAACACAAACGAGCTCGATTGACAATAATGGTTCCGTGTGAGGTCACCGTATTATATGCCGCAGCAGGATGGCGCGCGCTTCGTAACGCTGAAATTCAGGTGTGTTTCGTTGAACCGGGGGAATCTATGACTGCTTGGGACATAAATTAGTCCATAACGACACCATAGATACTCTTGTTGGGTGTTTAACGAGACTCATGCCCGAGAAGGAAGCACGCGGCAGAGAAAAAATTAACTATCTCGGCGCTGAGGTAATGCCTCACATTGAGCAATTTCAGCAATCACAAGAGGGACATGGGTATAGTTAAATATGCAGCACCTCCTCACAGGAGAAACCATGTTGTCGCTCTAAGACTCAGGAGATTCTTGAGGTATACACTGAAAAAAAAAAAGATTGGTAGGATTTACTATTCCTTCACGCTGTATTTCACACAGCGTCTCTTCAGAGTCAATTCTGCCAGAAGAAAGGCAAACGTTACTATATACTGGTACAGGTAACCATTCCTCTGGCAAAATCGACTTGAGGATTGGTAGAATTGACCATTCCTTCACGCTGTGTGAAATGCAGCGGGCCGATCATTGAAAGTTTAAAGCGACCCGATAAGACATCGAATTGCGATATATTGCATGGTTAAGATAGGGCTAGTCTTGTCGTTTCGGGCCGACGTAGTTTCAATAATCTGGCCGCAGCGTGAGGGAATAGAAAATTCTACCAATCTTTTTTCAGTGTACACGGCGAGTGAAAATTTCGTTTATTTCGACAGAATTTAGGTTTAATTGGTGTAGTAAAGTTCTCAGCTCAGGTAACCTTAGTTTTTGACCACGGACACCTAGACTCGATTTTGATAACCGGAGTATATCCGGAAAAAAGTGCAGGTCTTGAAAAAAGCTAATCACTCCGCTTCTATAACCCGTACCATCTATGTGACGTTCAAGCCTCAAGAAACCCTTGGAAAAAACTGTGCTCGAGAAAGCCCACCAATGCCGTGACGAGAGAGGACTTCAGGATATAAATGCACTATTCGATCGCTCTCTCTCCATCTAATTTTGATCTTATCATTATTTTTTGGAATACCTACACAGCGGCATCTATTTTTTCTCACTCAGCACTGTGAAGTTTTAGCTGAATTATGAGACAATGAAGTGAGACCACCTAGCAATAGGTACTATACCGTCTAGGATTCAATATAAAGAAAAACGCCGTATGAGCTTATAGACGTTGCCAAATCCCCCCAAACTATTTATTTTTGAAGAAAATTATGTAAATGTATCCTTGAAAGGAAGGATGGCAGACGATCGGTTGCTCAAGCAGGTTTTCGATTGGGTTCCTCCCGGAAGGCGACGGCGTCGACGTCCTGTGAAAGGTTGGCGACAAAGGGGTTGAGGAGGAGATCAGAAGGTGCCAATTGCCTGATGAGCTCTGCAAGGATAGGGGGCAATGGCGATTGAACGTCGCAGAGCGCGAGGCTGCGCTGTGAAAGCGGCTTTATGTATGTATCCTTGTTTTCAGGTGTTATAATTACAAACAGAATTTCTGAAAAATTGGAGGAAAAATATTCAGAAATTTCTCGATAAATTCGGTTTTTATCGAGGGAAATGTGGCAACGTCTGAGGGCTCATACAGCGTTTTTCCTAACAGAGCAGAAAACATGACAATCCTGTTTGACGCTACATACCGATAAAAAGGTACAGAAAGACAGAATCCGAATCTAAAGGAAGAGAAAGAGGTACGGCGGAGGTGGTGGAGGAGTAGAAGAGAAGAGCATGGGGCAGAGAGGCCGGCCACTGACAAATCAGGCGGACCAAGCCATGTTTAAATCAGTTCTCGGGTTGTGAGGCTGGAAAAAATGCTTGATATGTGTGAGTAGTGCCGGTGCCGGGTATGGGTCATCCACTACTAGGCATGGAAAGAAGGACACTATTAGAGTTATATCACGGTTATATCATCGTCCGGCCGGCCACAGACTGGCTGACTCTGGGGTTCGATACATAGTTCGCCTTACCGCCAGTGTAGGTTTCCATTAGTAGGCCCATCGCCCGCCAACCCGCGCTCCCTTGAATGCTCTTGCTTAATCCTGTCTCGCTTATTCATTGATTTCAGCGGGTCACTAGACATCTACTACCTTCAGCGCCCCGCGTTTTCAACGACTTTAATTTCATTGGTTTTCAGTTCAGAGGAACTTCCAAACGTCCATTCTTCTACAAGAACTTGTCCATGTCCATGCGGTGCACGGTGGATCGAGTCAATAGGAGAGGTCGGACAAAATTTGGAAACTTGAATCGCTTATAACTCCGTTTATACAGAGCTTTGAGGTTTTGAAAGTGGGTCTATTGGTTTCCTCGTGAAAGTGTTATAATGAGAGCACCCCTAGAAATTCAAAATGTATGACAAAATAAACATCAAAATAATTAGCAGCTTTGGTGAAAAATTTCATGTCCGACCTCTTTAATTGACTCGATCCGTAGTGCGCCTGTCTGAAGAGGTAGGGTACTTTTATAAGGAGAGTATGACCACTGAGTCTTGTGGAGACTCTAAAAAATGGTGGCGATTTTTGGTTGGAATAGGTGAAAGCGGGTGAGAAGGGGTTGTTTCCAACTTTTGACGAATATATCACCTACTGCACGTGTTACCAACTTTGTCATTGTAGAGGTTCAAGCTGAATTTTTTTTTTTTCAAATGCAATGCATAAAATCACCTTACCTGAAATACGAAATCATCTGACCTAAAATAACCGAGAAAAAAGTCTGGTGCGGGTTCTCTGGAACACCCTATGTATAGCACCAAGGCCATGCGCAATTGAAGGAATTACAGGAATGCCGCTGAATATAAAAAGGAGTGACAGCACTCCCAGGTCTCCTGCCGTTAAAATCAGGATATTGCGAGAGGAATGGATATCTTGTTGACATTGTTCCATTTTCTAAAGGATTTTGACCTAATTTTCTTTGAGGAAAAAAATGTCTTTGAAAGTTTTCCCGAGCAGCATTTGAGGCGTTTTGATCCTGTCCCTCTATGCTGCAAACACTAATAAAAGAATACCGTCACAAAAAAGTATGCGAAATCAATGAGATATTTCTGCGCCTTTAGTTGAGAGGTTGAGGCCACGTTTAACTTTTGAATCAAAATCATTCTTTGACGAATTTTAAACGCTTGAAATATCACAATTCATAATTTATTGTTAGCTTACACTCAGCATTATGTGTAACTCCCGTTTTGTGAATCATTATGCTATCCTCTATTTGGTTGTTCGAAAATTATTCGTGATGTAACTCAGGTGCGTGTAAACGGTGGATTTTTCAGAATAATTCCATGATTTAAGTTTTTGGAAGACGTCTCTGGAATTTTATCAACCGGCAACTTCGCAGGCTGATACCACTTAAAAGTTAAACTTTAGTTTCATTTTTTCCCGCATCATAATGAATCTGAAAACTAGATTCTGCGAATCCACTCTTGAAGCTTAATTGAGCCGATGGCAGAGCTGAAATTAAATTTTGCGGTTTAGCTCAGTGCAAAACAATTTTGTTCATGAACTTTTCTCCCTTCCCTTTATCAATTGAAAATGTGTCTGAATTCCTCCGCAGCGTAATTCCGGCATCTTCTAAATTCAATTTTTTGTCGAACCCGCGTAAGAATTACGCTGTAAAATCTCTCTTCGGGTCAAAGACGACGGCGATGTAAAGTGAATTTATTGGCTCTGAAAAGAGGATGGACAGTGAGGAAGGTTTTTACGCTTTTACGCTCTCGCAAAGAACTCGTTGCAAAATCGCCACTTTTCGCTCTCCTATAAATTTGTTTATTTGACCCTAGATTATTCATACTTAAACCCTTATTTTCTCAATTATTTGGACCGCTGGAAACTTTTGGAGGGAGCTAACGGAGGAGGGAAGTAAAGGGGTCCGACTCAAAACCCCGAAAGCTCAAATTCCGCTGGATGAGAAGAAAATGTGAAATCCCAGCGAGCACTAAAAACGAACGTAACTTCATAGTAAATCGCCAGAACTTTGGAATTCGTTTACGTTATTTGCATTGAAATCCTAGTCCTCCTCTTGGACTCTTGGATCTCTATAGCCTCGACTCCCCTCATTGACTTACTTAATTGACCGCCGCTGATGAGGCGGCTACTGCTTGAAGTCAAAACGCCTTCGCTTCTGTGCGTATGCAACAAGGACATCCGTGGAGCTCGAATAGTTGCATCCAGGCGCTATAATAAAATTCGTTTTGTATCCGTCGCAACCGGCACTAACTAAGACTTTAATTGTTTCTCGTACATTTTAACTTAATGCCAGCATTGCCCATTGTGCCGATGAAGTAAACCATTGCTGCTTCTTATCGCGATATCCTCAATTTTCTAAAAACTGTATTATCTGAAAGTATTAAAATGCTGCCGGCTCTCGAAATTGCAAAAAAATGAGGTATCTGAGCAGGGTACGTGGATTTTACTGCTTTTTTATATACTTTACTGAGCCACCTTACGTTTGTAGAAGAGTTGTGAACTTTGGTAATGGTAATTTTGAAGTTTAAGTACAGTATTTTCAAAAGGACAATCCTGATGAATTGCACGGAATTTAGAACAAAAACGATGATCGTCTTTCGAAAAAATAAAATTCAACAGGAAATCTTGGATATGACAAGCCTAAATACACGTATGTGAATTTTTAGGTGCAATGGTGAAACATTAGCGCAGTGAAGGCTACTGTAGAAAATTATACCTAATATGTTCTGCTGTTCTTTTTCTATGTGGCTGTGTCTAGTAATTTATTTTAACAATTGTTATGATCTGTCGTTTGTAAAGCACGTATTTGATCAGCTTTTGCATAAATTATTCATTTTAAAGGAAGGATGCTCATTTATAAACATTTTTGGCCGTCTTGGTTAGTTATCGGAATCTGGAGTTTGGCAGCAGCATTTTTCAAGTTCAATTATGGACCATTAACAGTGTATAAATTTAAAAATTTCAAGTTCAGTATAACGTTGAAATTTTGTCAGCAATGTTATTTTCTCATCAAAAATGTATTGCGAACTGAATTTCTTGGTCCCATCTCTCAAATGCTTTCGATACATGTCAAGTAAAATTTGCTTAGGTTTTTCACAGTTTTACTCATCATGAAAAAATAAGCAGGGCAAATTTAAGTATATGACTGATTCGTCAGTTGAAAATAGAAAAGAATCGCCAATATAAGTGAGAGAAGCGATCTTTAAATTTAGCACTCTTTTCATAAATCTAATTGCTTCTGTTCGTGCATTCAGACAAATTGTGCTAATTTTTCATTACCCAATTTTAATTGAGAGTCTGGCATTTAATACTGCAATTAAACTCGTGTTTGGACTCGTTTCACTTAATTTATCTAATTGCTTGTGTCTCCTCACTTGTTGAGAGGAGTAGAGAGGCTTTGCGCTGTTCTCCTTTCTTCTTTAGCTGCATCACTTTTTTTGCAGTATCAAACGTTCAATCGTGCCAAAATTGAGTGGGGTAGGTCATTGTCGGTTGGTCAATTCTTCATAATCAATTCAACTTGAGCGCTACATTGGAGGTTTTTTTCTGTCCAAAATGACCGACAAACATGCAATTTTTTTGAGGTGAATTTACTGGCCTTAAATAATTAATACGGAGTTTTTTTCATATTCTGTCGTGCGGTTGGAATTTACAGCGTACGCATAACTAAGGAAAGGTGGAGAAAAAATATTTTGTGACTTAATTATATTGATAATAAAATAGTGTGTGGTTTTTTGTTTTATTTTTGTTGGACGAAAACTTTGCGTATACATGTGCATTATTCCAAGCCATGAGCTCTATAAAGTTTTCCTCTCACGTAACCTAATTTTTAATATCGATGGCTAAAGTCGGAAAAAGTGCACCTCCGATGGCGACGTTAGGAACCACTCAAGTTTTATTTTTAGAGAGCATATCAACCAACTGTGTGTTTTTTTGTTTTTTTTTTTAAAAAAAAATTGTCGGTGAATTTTTTCCACTCATTCATAGTCAGATATTGGTGGCGAAAGTGCAAAAACCACGTATTTTTATTCCGATGTTTCAAGATTTATTCTCCAAATTTATTTTTTCGATGAAAATCAAGCAAACTTTATAGCTTGAAATTTATGCAGAATTATCTGCTACAAGAAACTACATTCACCGGCCTTTCAAAGAAAAAATTAAGTATGAAATCCAAGGATGTCTGTAACGTCGCAAATGGAGATGCATGGTTTCGCACTTCGCCCATTGATATTTTGGTTGTTTTTCTCTTAAACGAATAGTGCAGTCGGAAATTTTGAAAAATTGCAATACCAAATACGCATTTTTCGACTTAAGTCATCAATATTTTAAAGCAACAGTTTCGACTCGTTTTTTCCCGAAACCGACTTTTAGAACGCTACCTTTGAGGTAGCTGACCTTTCAATTTCATCACCAGCTAAGTTGAACGTTCGGAGAATGGTCGGCATCCAAGTTTACTCATTTGATTTCGTCATCGTGCTTTGGCCTTCAGTCGTTAATCGAAAGTAGAATGATACTTTCCTCCTTTCCTCTAATGTGTTTTTTTCTCTTTCATGTGTTGAAGCAGACCTGAGGCTAGCGTTACAAATGAGGAGTGTAAAAAAGCAATTTAATTAGTAAATAATTCGAGGCCCGTCACCAAGTAAGTGCAAATGCACACGTGAGTGACTTTTTCTCCAGCACTGATTAAGTCAATCTGCACATAGCTGTTCACTGACCTAAAAAAAAAATCAAGACAGTGGCAAAACCACTAGTCCCGCGTCTCTTTTTAAAACTAATCCTCTCAGAATTAGTGTGTCCGTGAATCTGAGTGTTCGTGGATTGTAATTTTCATCCCATAAAGCAAAAAGTAGTCGTGCCATTGATGGAAACTGCTGCGTCATCCCGATTATCGTCCCCTGCCACATGTCTCAATTTCATTGAAACTGAAGGAATATTAATGCATTTTTCAGCATTTCAGAGGCGCAGTGTGCCATCTCTAGAATTAATGGACAATGAAATATGATTATCAACGAACTCGAATTCGCGTTCTTGAAGATGACATAACTATTAGACGCACATTGGCGGATCTAGTGAAAGCGCCGCAGTGATAAGATCTCCGTCTTGAGTTGAGAAAAAGAAAGAAACGAAAGAGAGGCAAAATACTCCTCAATTTTTCCTCTTAGATAGTGAAGCAAATGAATCAAAGGACGAGTAGGACCTATCCAAGAATTATAGCAAAGTTACAATTTGTTTGTAATAATATACCATAACCACTGTTATCATACAGCCACAGAAATGAAATTATTTTGTCATCCGTCCGAAAAATATTCCTCAGCTTCTCCCTACTTCCTTCCCCACACGACGACATACTGAATTTTCGTTGCTTATTTTCTGCAAAATATCAGGTAAAACACCACACAACAGCCCCGAATTGAGTCGACAATAAATTCCAAGAAAAATGCACTAAAAAAATGGGTAATGATGAAGTTAAATGAAAAATAAAACTAACTATGTATATACTTAATGTAACTAGGATACGAACTACTCCACTACTCGGTCGTTTGTAACACCAATTCATGTACAATGAGTAAAATTCTAAATCGCAGCTCACAAAGAATTATTAGAAAAAAACACACGCAAAAATTCGTAAAAACTCTCAGAGTTCCCTCCATTCCTTTGGAGGGCATTCAATTTTCCCAGATGGCCCCTTCTCAGCTCCTCTCTTCATCCGCAACTGTGGAGCGTGGGTGCAACTATACCGGCTCAACGGTTGTCTATGTTGCATATCTGAATATATGAAGGCGCTTGAACTATTTGTGCCTCCTAAAAGTCAAGCCGTTGTAAGCCGAAAGTAAACGTAGATTTTATTATAATAATTATGTACAATACCGTGCCAATTAACTTACACTCGTGGCACTATGCAAAATTCGATCGGTCAAAAATAGTTTTTACCATTCAAAACTAGTCTTGTTATCACCGAATGTTTCGAGGATCAGCTTTGAAGTGACTCCGATTCCACCCTTTTGACGATTTTTCAGTCCGATCAAGCGAAGATTCAGCTTGCGGGTGTAAATGCGAAGTTAAATTTTATAATTTCCAGTTCGTTGACTCGAAGATGAGCAAGAGACAATAGCGGAAGTAAAGCATTAAATTATCTCCTGAGAAAAGGCGCCGCAGCCGGTGGGAAGAGGTGGAACCGAAGACGGGGTAGGCGGGGCGGGGCGAGGGGGGAGGGGAGGGGGATGGGGAGGGGGGTTGGAGAGGATATTAGTCGGATGCCGAAATTCGATCATCTCCGGGTCGCGGGAGATCCGCCAATTGTGAAGGTCAACTTTCATCATCCATAAATATGTAAATCACTTGGAATCGGTGACGACTGGCAGCCGAAACATTGTAGGAAGCCGACGCCGACAAGCGCACGGGGAGAGGAGGTGACGACTTGTTTCGGAGCTACAGCCGCGTCGCGACGCCCCCCCCCCCGCCCCCTCCATTTAGGAGGGGGGCCGGGAGGCGTCGCGGCGCGGTGTGTTCGTCGTTTTCAGGTGCATTAATGGCGCGAGGCGCAGCATGAAAGCGCAGGTGCCCGAGAGATGCGCTATTGCATGTTTCGTCGCACAGTAAAACGAGCTTCCCGACGAAGTGAGACATGAAATTTTTCCTTTAAACAGCGGGCCTATTTTGAAAGTTTAAAGCAACCCGATAAGACATCGAATTGCGATATATTGCATGGTTAAGATAGGGCTATGTCTTGTCGTTTCGGGCCGCCGTAGTTTCAATAATCTGGCCGCTGGAGTGTTAAATGGACTGCGTTAAACAGAAAGGAACCAAGCCACATCAGCTACTGCCAAAATTAACAGGGAAATTTCATTTTTTACGAGAGAACGTCTGTGAAGATTCCTTTGAAAATTTTAAGGAATTGGCCTTGTATTATGGAGAAAATTCACTGAAATTTGCACAAAAATCCGCACAACCGTCTTCATGTAAAAAATTAAATTTCCCGGTAAAATTTGGCAATAGCTAATGTGGCTTGGTTCCTTTCTGTTTAACGCGGTTCAAATGTTTATTTTGTCACATTTTGAATTTTACGGGGTGCTTTTGCAAGGAAATCGTGCGTAGAAACCAATGAAACCAACATTAAAACGTCTAAGTTCCATTTTGTGGGAATCCATTTTGTGGGTTTCCAACTTGGGGAAGACAAAAGCACTAAGAATGAAATCGTGAAGGATAGAAAAAGCAAGCTTTCACTTGTAGTGCCGAAAATTCCGAGTTTTCTAAATTCAAATGGATTTGTTTTCCTTTCTTCATGTGACTTCCTGTGAAAATCCAGATTTTTAGGGGCCACGTTGGCGCAGAACCTTCATTTTTAAGGTGCCAGACCGATTTTTAGGCGCATTCGGCGCGTTGGCGCCTGTGAGTTTCGAACACTGGTTGGGTTGGCTCGTTCCTCCTCGGATATAAATAAACTAGGAGCGGAAATTTTCAAACACCGCAATAGAGATACGTGGTTTCGCACTTAGGCTATCCATATATAAGCTCCCAAAGTTTCCTCATTTTGTCGGACTTCTATCATTAACTCCGCTCCATTGTGCGTCGTTACTCATTCGTGACATTATTCACCGCCCTTTGACGCCTTTATAAAGTACCATCATCGCATCGGTGACAGGTTATAGGCTTCATAGGCGTCGCCTGGGGCTGAAAAAATGAAAAAAAAAAATATCCCTAATCTTTTTATTTCACCTTATTCTTGCTTTCGCCTTGTCCCCCACCCAAATTTTCTATTTTTCTTCCGCCTCTTCCTCCACTTCCGTCTTCTTTATCTTCCTCGTCTTGTTTTCCTCCGGGAGGGATCTTTTGATAGCGTAACTCCTCCTCGTGCTCTAGTCCAAATTTTCAAGCAGAAGCAAAGAACAGCTCTTACACTAAAAAAAAAAAAAAAAATCTCGGTGTATTTACTAAGAAACGGGTAAAATTACCAAGAATTCAGGGTTATATTTGATCCCAGTTTTTTCCAACCCCAGTTCCACCGATTCCATAAATGGTCATTTTACCGAGAGATCTCGGTATAATTATTGAACTTTCTCGGTAATTTTACTGGACCTTGCTAAAAACGCCAATATTTTTTATCGACTGTGGTAGAATTACCGAGATAAAATGACAAAGTTACCGGGAATTGATTACCAATAAAAGTGGTATTCATACCTGAAAAAACGGTAAAAATACCGGATGACTTTTTAACCGCCAATCGGAAAATTTCCTACAGGTAAGATGCTTCCACCGGATGAGTAAGCAAACACCATCTACGGTGATCTATTGGTATTATCTGGAGAAATTTTGTAAGTAAGGAAATCTTGGACGCGCAAAAACCAATGACCCACCAGTACTCGTGTCAGAAACCAGCTTCGCATTTTCGGGCTACCGTAAAAATGTTGCACCTTTTCCCTGATCAGTTGTGTTTTCAAGTTGTTGACTGGATGTAATAGCAATGCAATATTCTTAAGTTTTTTAAGTGCATTTGTCTGCAGAAATTTTGAAGTGCGTGCAGAGAAGAGTGGAAAACATCGAAACACTGAATTAGGTACCTAAGTGCATTTATATTCTGCCTGAAGTACCTAGCATTGTGATGTTAACTGCAGCATGTATAGGTACTGCTGGCACCGGTTAGCAGTCATGAAGTTATCCAGTGGGCACCTCAGCAATACTTAGAAAGATTTTCTAGTCAGGGTACCGTACCGCCGAATAACCACTTCAATCAAATATTATGAAATAAATAAATAAAAAACAAAGGAGAAAACTAGAAATAATCGACAAGCAAAAGAGGGTTTAGGACTCCGGGTGCATTGCATAGTTTTTGATAAATTGATGGACAAAGCTATAGACCGAGGAGACAAAGGATAAATGAGGAGTTCCTATTGATTGAAACGGGCGGTTGTCATACTCGAAGGCGGGGGAAAATGATGGACTATTATAAATATAGGGTTCCGGGATTCCTCATGGGTTGCCGCCCGTTAGACTATTACTTACCACCTTGTCCATCACAACCACCCGCTTCCAACAATAGAATCGCTCTATTTTCCCTTTTTCTTTTGTATCTATAGCATTGTCTATTAATATCAATAACCAGCCCACAGGTGCTGGATTAAATCCAATCACAGGTCATAAGAAGACCCACCGACCGAGAATCAATAGACTGAGCGCGTGTCCAGCGGGCCGATTATTGAAATTGATAGACAAAGCTACAGACAAAGAAGACATAGGGGGTGTATAAAGCAATCCTATTGGTTGAAATAGGTGGTTCTCATAGACTAAGGGAGAAAATGATAGACTAACTGTCGGGTCTCTCGTGGGTTGCCGTTAGTTAGTTTATTACCTACCTCCTTTGTCCATTGCAACTACCCGCTTCTACCAATAGGATCCCTCCAAATAATGTTTGTCTCCTTTGTCTATTGCTTTGTCTATCAATTTCAATAATCAACCCGCTGGTACGTAACTCAAACCACCGTTAAATTGTGTCGCCCTCAAAAAGCACGACAAAACAATCTCTATCGGAACACTTCATCTATTCTGGGTTCAACTATCGAATACATCGACTACCCAACGTCATAGTCACTGAATCTGACTATAGAGAACGATTTCGATTTCGTCGCGGGACATTATTATGCTGAGCAAATACTTGCGTGATTTTAGGTTAGGAGCGCATCGCGAACAATGAGCGCTTAAATAACATGATTAACTGATAGATATTTTGTATGCTTTGGTTCTCTCCGGGGGCCGCGCGACGATTTGGCACCCCGTGACCCCACTTAACAGAGCCGGTGCCGTGCAACACATCGGTCCCATGCCCTCATTGTGATCCCCGCCCCCGCATATCGCCTCTCCTTAGACGAAAGGCCGTAACTCGATTCCCGCATGAGCCCTAGAGAGCATGGGTTTATGCGGAGAACAGGGCTCACGTGAAAATTGAGGTACGCCTTTACGTCAGGGGGGCGACGATTTGTCTGATAAATAATTGATGAGTCCATTTGGCAATTATATGCCGTGTGATGCCTAACCGTGGCGTCGTCTATAGGTGAGCTAATTAATCGCCCCCGATTACAGTTCGATAGGAGAATCTTTCCTTTTGATTGACACTGTTTCTCAAGTGAGACAGGGGGGGGGGGGGGGGGTTTCTCTCATCACACGCCCGCGCCTGGACTTGTGCATTTGTGGTTGCGCACTTCACATCTCTCATGTCGTCACCTTCCAGGCAAAGTATCACAAGCGCCATGCGACGTTTGAAAATTTCCGCCGCCATTATATTTTTTTACAGAGAAATTGTTCAACGAAGCTGTCCGAAAATTACACCGAATTTTCTTTGTACTGCCGATAAAATTTAGTGAAATTTTCGAACAGATTCAACCAACAATTTCTCAGTAAAAAAATAAAATGGCGGCGGAAATTTTTAAACGTTGCATGGCGCTTGTGATACTTTGCCTGGAAGGTGACGATGTGTCATGAATGGAGTTCCTGCATGCAGCATGGATTCCCGATCCATTCTCCCAGGCAATAGACTAATGCTGCCGCACTAAGGAAGAACGCCGTACGAGCCTTCAGACGTTGCCATATTCCCCTCAATACATGGAGAAAAAAAACTTCGTGCATGGGACCCGAAGTTGAGGTCATATGGATCTCTGAAGTTTTCTGATCACGAATCCGAATACTTGAGGTCGAGCTGCCGAAGTTCGGGTCAGACATCGAGGCACTTCGGTATGTACCGGAGTACTTCAGATGTGTGATCCGAACCCTTCGGTATATATCGAATGACTTCAGATGTCTGACCCGAACTTCGGCAGCTCGACCTCAAGTTTTTAGATGCGTGATCCGAAAACTTCAGAGATCAATATGACCTCAACTTCGGGTCTCACGCACGAAGTTTTTTCTCCGTGTAAAAATTGAATTTACTGGGAAGATTTTGAATATTCCATCCAAATTTTCAGACAAGATTGTTCGCAATTTTATCTAAAGTATCTGAATTTTTCTAGGATAAGTATGAACCAATTTCGCCAAAAAAAAACATTTTTTATCCAGGGAAATTCGGGGAAAATCACTACTTTGCTTAATTTTAAAATGAAAACTCGGCAGAAATGTTTCGTGCGGCAGGAAATGATTAATGGTGGCACTCCATTCCGAACGACATTTGACGGCCCGTCCAATTTTGATCAAAGAGGACTGCTGCATGGTGACCATCTGTCGTCAGCTAGTCTACTTCGATCAGAATTGGTTCCGAATTTGATCGTGTATCCAGACCTTTCATTATTTTCAAAATCATTAAAGTGCGTTGACGAGTAGGTGAGAGGCAAGACATGAGTTTACAAATTTCACCGCGGAAATTGTTTTCGATGTATGTAGGGGGATTGACCGGCAACGTTGATTTGGATTGTTTTAATGGAGGTGGGAGGTGGACATGACACGATTACTCGCAGCTCATCCTCATATGTATGCGCTCGGCACCCACGTATGAGGTATGGTACCCGTAATACGTCCGAATATTTTGCTCGC
The DNA here is from genome assembly GCF_918797505.1 of Bemisia tabaci. Taxonomy (NCBI): domain Eukaryota; kingdom Metazoa; phylum Arthropoda; class Insecta; order Hemiptera; family Aleyrodidae; genus Bemisia; species Bemisia tabaci. The sequence goes on from NC_092795.1 coordinate 31,116,374, forward strand.
GGTTCTGATTTCATTTTGAGACGTTACGTCACAAACTTTCCAGTATCGCCATGGGATGCGCTTCAAATTTAGCTTACAAACTGAATCATATGTAACCTGACCATAATTATTGGATGTATCCTAACGTCCCTGCCACGTTTGCATTGTATTTAATGTTCGTATGGAGTAAAATTTTACATTTCCTCCAACCATGGTCAAACTTGACCAGTAATCACAGAGTTCAAAAACATTAGAAGAATTTTACCTCTGCGAATTTAAGCCATTAAAAATGGGGGAATATTATGAGAAGTGCGGTTTTTTTCATTACATCACCCTCGTGCGGAACTTACATTCAATATATCTTAATTTAATATGAAGTGGCTCTCATCAGAAGAAGTCAAGGAACGCTAATTTTTTTCATCGGTCGTACGAGTAATACATTGCGACTTCTTAAGCTTACTATGAGCAAATCGGTTTTATTAAAAAGAGTAGTTTACTGGAGCAAGGTCATTCTCAGAGAGAGACGCTAAACAATTATTGCCAAATAGTATGAAAAGAGTTAAAACAGGTTGTTTCAACATGTTTATGCTTGATTGGCTTGATTGTTTATGCTCACTTAAAATAGGGCCTCGTACTACATGGTGACGAATATAGTGTTATTTCAATATATTTTTTGGAATATGAATGCTCAACACAATTTTGAACGGTATTGCTAGATTTGAAAAATATTTCGTCAAATGACTTTGTTAAAAATACGTCATTATGCTATCAGGCGTGCCACGCTTTCCCGATTGCTTACCTATGTGATGTTAGCACTTCTAAAAAATTAGCAAGGTAGATTTTTCATAACTCCAAATTTTACCAGATTTCCAGAGTTAGGAATCTTTCTTTTCGGTCGAAAACTATAGTTTTGAATAAAATACAGGTAAATATAGACCTTTACTAAGTAAAAAAATGCAGAGTTGAGCAAAGTCAGGTAGAAAGGGCCCCAAAAACGGCCCGTGTAGACGCTAATGTGACGTTGGCATGGGGATTCTCCATTTCATCAAATTGGATCCAAACAGTAACAATGACTTAATCCCTTTCAATGCTGCTAATGAGAATAAATCTATACAGGGTGTCCCAAAAGTCCCTTCCGACCCCTCTAAAATTTTACCTAATTAATATTTTGAAACGAAACTTTGGGGATGTTCATCGATCAATGTTAGCTACTTGTGGGGCCCCCCAAAATTTTCGGGCCCCCCCGTGGGGAGGGGCTGCGGACCCCAACTTTTATTTTTTAAATGGCAACCCCTATCTTGTGATACCTCATTCGAAAGAGCATAAAAAACTAAGAATTTTGGTGCAAATCGCAGATCAATATCTTAATTTTTGACCGAGTTATGATAGGTCAAAGGTCAAATTTGACCTATTTTCAAAAAATCATAACTCCGGTTCAAATTATCGTAATGAAAAGAATAAAACGGGAAAATTTACCACATTGTAGGCACTTTTAAGGAAAAATCACAGAAATTACTTCAAACTAATTTTAAGGGGGGTTTCGGACCCCCAAATACGTCAATTCAAATGTCATTCAATTTTCCCGCGAAATAAGCCAATTTCCCCCAGATTTGCCTCCACATTAGTTCAGTAAGGTCAAAATCAGTTCAACATTACGTTGGCAACTCCCCAAATTTCGGGAAAAGTTAAAAAAAAATTTAAACGGTCAAATTTAATCACCTTTAATTTCGTTTTTTTTTAAACTTTTCCCGAAATTTGGGGAGTTGCCAACGTAATGTTGAACTGATTTTGACCTTACTGAACTAATGTGGAGGCAAATCTGGGGGAAATTGGCTTATTTCGCGGGAAAATTGAATGACCTTTGAATTGACGTATTTGGGGGTCCAAAACCCCCTTAAAATTGGTTTGAAGTAATGTCTGTGATTTTTACTTAAAATTGCTTACAATTTGGTAAATTTTCCCGTTTTATTTTTTTCATTACGATAATTTGAACCGGAGTTATGATTTTTTGAAAATAGGTCAAATTTGATCTTTGACCTATCATAACTCGGTCAAAAATTAAGATATTGATCTGCGATTTGCGCCAAAATTCTTTGTTTTTTATGCTCTTTCGAATGAGGTATCACAAGATAGGGGTTGCTATTTGAAAAATAAAAGTTGGGGCCCGCAGCCCCTCCCCACGGGGGGGCCCGAAAATTTTGGGGGGCCCCACAAGTAGCTAACATTGATCGATGAACATCCCCAAAGTTTCGTTTCAAAATATTAATTAGGTAAAATTTTAGAGGGGGTGGAAGGGACTTTTGGGACACCCTGTATATTTCGCTTTTCTGTGATGTGGTACTAATAGCGTCTATCGATACCCTTTCTTCGGCAGTTACCCCCTTCTTGAAAGAGCCCGTTCAATGTGCACTGGCGCGCGATGACCAGGTCATCGGAGGGGTATGGCACAGTGCCCTCGGCCCTTGGTTCTCGAGCTTTTTTCGCTGCGTCCGTCGCGACGTCGCGTCGCGTCGCGTCGCGCTATGCCGCACGGTGGATCGAGTCAATGGTACAGGTCGGTCATGGGCGATTCGGGCGAATCGCATTTTTTAAGGGTCAAAAGTGTTCCTCAAGAGTTATATTTTAAGGATCTGACATTGATTTGAAACGAAACATGTTCATTTTTGTGACAGAAGGCATCAAAGAGGGGCTTTGCGTAACTTTTTATTTTAGCGACAAATCGTCCGAGTCTTGCTATTCCATTTAACTTGCTTCTGTTTAAATTAATGCTAATTTCATTGACATATTCTTGTTCTTCAGAGTCTGGAGAACACATTGCACTAGTAATTTTTTGTATTTGGCCCATTTTTTCAATGATTATGTTTGCGCTAATGTGCTCATCTCAAAAAGCGAAAAAAAAAAGTTTAGGTAAACTTTTAACTACCCATCCGCCACCATCCGCCAGAAAAATTTGTATAGGCATGTTCGTAGGAGTCCTGAGAATACGATCCCGCAAAATTTGGGTGCCACTTTGCGCCACTTTGGCCGTGACGTCACTTTTTCTGTTGCGTTCCGAGATTGTGCGCGAGCCTTATCTCGAAAATCAAGCGACCGGTTAGCTGCCGCGGCACTTAGCTTGCTTCTGTTTAAATTAATGCTGGTTTCATTAATTGATTCTTATTTTCCAGAGTCTAGAGAACACATACCGCTAATAATTTTTTGTATTCGGCCCATTTTTTCAATGATTATGTTTGCACTAATGTGCTTATATCAAAATGCAGAAAAAAAAAGTTAAGGTAAACTTTTAACTGCCCATCCGCCACCATCCGCCAGAAAAATTTGTATAGGCATGTTCGTAGGAGTCCTGAGAATACGATCCCGCAAAATTTGGGTGCCACTTTGCGCCACTTTGGCCGTGACGTCACTTTTTCTGTTGCATTCCGAGATTGCGCGCGAGCTTTATCTCGAAAACCAAGCGACCAGTGAACTCTCGTAACTGCTAAATGACCCAGGTAGGTATGATTCCTGTTCATCGGAAACTGAAAAACAAGTTTCACCATCAAGACGTGCTCTTTGGCCCGTTTTTCGTATTTTCATTATTTCCTAAACTACATATCTATAGGAGAACTAAAAAAAAAAAATCGGGCATATTTTCACTCGGACATCCCTTCATATCCCTTATAGAAAGCTTTTTTGGGACGTATGCGTAGATAGCTTGAGGAAACTTTTAGCAAGTAACCCCCCCCCCCCCTTTACTTGCCTGGCCCCTGACTATGATGCCATTTTATCTGTTGGCCTCCGCGATCGCGCGCGACCGGTCACTGGTGAACTCTGATAACTGATGCTTCTTTCAAATACGTACATATTTTTTAATTTTTCACCTATTTCGATGTAAACAAAGTGCAGTTAGTGCGAAACTAATTACACTGCGAGTACGTTTTAACGTTACAAGTCCGGGAAATTTTGGAATTTTTGCGGTTTTTTGCGTTGCTTGTTTTTTAAGTTTGATGCGGTTTGAGAGCGGAAGACGAGGATGAGAGTGATGGGGAACTGAATATGAAGAAGAAGAATAAGGAGAAGCAGATGACAGATGACTGTTACATGCATGTTTAAATTTTTTTTCTTTTCTTTTTTTTTCTAGCCATCTAGTGTTTTTTCTGCTCTAAGTCCCTGTTCCGTCCTTTGAATGTAAATATGAATTTAAAGTAAAAGTGATCTTGAATATTTTCAAAGAATTCATAAATGTATTTCATTTGTTTTCTCACCGATCTTTATGCATAAGAATGATATCTTATGACAAAGTTTCGAAATTAACTTTGCAGTGAAGGGAATGATTTATCTGATGCAGCAGCTCATAACTGGGGAGGTATTTTTGCGTATTTGTGACACTTATTAGTAAGTTTTCATAATTTTATTCATAATTTATCCTCTTCCATCATGAAAAATTAAAAACTCCGTCCTACGAAGTAAAACACAGACGCCTAAACTTTGCACCTGTATAGTTTTCCCGACATAATGCACAAATACGGGTCTTCAGGTACGTTGTTCACCAAAAATAACATCAAAAATGAATTCTACGCGAAAAATTACATGAGATTGATGGTACATAATCGATCAAATGACCAGGAATATTCGTTATCCTCGTAACATTGGAAGCGCAACGCTCCATGACCGACCTCTCCCATTGACTCGATCCACCGTGTGCCGGTGGCACGGTCATACCTTTTTCGGAGCATCTCGATCCAACCGCGTAAGAATCAGACTCCACTACCGGCCACGTGATGCGTGATGGTGGTGACGCAACACACCCTCTACCCATTCATAAAACTTTCTACCGCCGTTTTCGTCCATTCATGCCGACGAAGACCTGCCGATAAACGGGTGCGATTTCAGCCGCCGGTTCTTGCAAGGTTGAGAGAAACGTATCCATTGCTGAACTCGGAATCTGTACCTACCTCGCTTTGCAACGTTTCAGACTTTCCGTTACTCCTGGTTTTTTAATTGGAAACGTCATCAGGGTGACTTCGGTAAAATCTCCGCGATATTTCTCTCCAGTTTGAAATTATTCGGAAACATGAAATAATCGTGAAACATTGCAATTGAATCAGTGAGAACGAAAACATGCCAACTCGAAAAAATGAAAATAATCAAGACACACACGAAACTACACAGTAGGTGAAGAGGTTAGTCTAAGAAAAAGATTTTTGGTGCCAAAAAACAAGTACCTAAGGACATTTTAAAGATCCAAGTTGGAATGGATGCGCTAACTTCAATGACCTTTATGAAAACTGAGTGTCTATAATGAAAATTGAGCATTTTGGAGTCATCGAGTTGGTGTGTTTTCGTTCTCACTGATTCAATTCGATGGCCGAACTGCAAAACCACGTATCTTCATTGTGGTATTCAAAATGTCAGCTCCTATCTTATTTTTCGGAGGAGAAACAACCAAACTTATAGCTTGAAATTCTTGCTGAATATTCTGCTATCGTGGAAGAAAAATCGAACAAGTTTCTGAAATTATGTCAAACAGTCCTGCACAGAAAAAATACAGTATGAAAGGACGTTGCAAATGGAAGCGTCGTGAACGCAGGAAAGTGGTTGCGCACCTCAGCCGCTTCAGCGAGAGCTTACGTTTTATAAATGGCATTTCAAAGTGATCGGGCGTGGTATGTGTACCGGACCGGAGTCTTTCTTACCACGGGGGGATAATCCTTTCGCGTGCTTCGTATAGTTCCGTTTGATTTACGCATATATAGTTCCTTGTAGTTGACACATAATTTCTTGTAGTTAACACATAGTTCCTTTTAGCATAAAAGTGTCCGCTTAAGATTAAGGTTGCAAACGACTTTAATTTTAAGGCCACAGGGGTGTTCATGCGGTGTTTCTCCTCAACAGCGGGCTGATTATTGAAATTGATAGATAAAACAGTAGACAAAGGGAAATTGAGCCTGTTGCTTGAAACGGGTGGCTGCCCTGGTAAAAATTGGTAGTAGAATCTGTGTTCCAAAAATACCATAGACCTACAGCCGGCTGTAAGGTTTCCAATAGCTTCTATAGCCGGCTTCACAATTGCTTATAGCCTTTTATAGCCGATGGCGATTAAGCAACAACCAGGCGATAAAGTGTATGCTAAACGTTACTATTTACGGATGCTAAGACTTAGTGAGTTTTTGGACTACCGCTCTCTTTTTGGGCCGTAGTATCTTGATTTATTTTGCGAAGAAAGCTCCGTACTTTTGATGGATGCCTGTCATTCCTAATATATTAGAGCGCCTTCAGTTTCGTATGATACTGTGCAATACCTCTGGTGTGAAATAGTTGCTTCAAGCGCCGTGGCACGCTGCGGCGCGGCAGGCGGGCAGCTAGCGCGCTTTGGCGCCTACAAACCTAACAGGGATACTTCACGCGTTGCGCAATGCGTGAAGTATCCCTGTTAGGTTTGAAGGCGCCAGTGCGTCGCCGCTCCGCTTTGTGTCCGGCTCTAATATTTAATATGGCGGATTCAGCGTTATACACTTCATGATTTTGAAATGTTTGCACATCCTGTATGGATTATTCTCATTTTAATTGATGAAAAAAAAATATGTATTAAAGGAAAATATAATGTGTGTTTTGTAAATATTAAGGTGGTTCCGTATCAAACTTAATAATTTCCAAGGCACACGAATGCCCGGCGATAAAGTGTAAAGCCCGGCGATAAAGTGTAAAGCCCGGCGATAGGAACTATAGCCCGGCTGCATAATTTTTTATCGCTTCGTATACTACCGTGCTAAGGAAGAACGCCGTATGAACATTCGAGAGTTGCCAAATTTCTTCTCAGAAAATAGTTACTTTGGAAGAATGTTATGAATATTTTTTTATTGAAATTTTCAGGAACTTTCGGTGAATCTGAGAACAAAATTATCGGAAAAATTGGAGAAAAAATCTTTAAAAATTTTCCCGAAAATTGGTGATTTACCGAAAGAAATTTGGCAATGCCTGAAGGTTCATACGGCGTTTTTCCGTAGCACGGCAGTATAGCCCGGCCGTATGATTTTCTCCGCATTCTACAGCCAGCTATATGATTTTCTGTAGCCTTCTGTAGCCTTCTTTAGCCGGCTATAAGAATTCCTATGGTATTTTGAAACGCAGCTCTTATCGCCAATTTTTACCAGGGTGCTATAGGCTAAGGACCTATAGAAAATACACCTATATATATATAGAAAATGATGGACTACCAATGGGGGAGGTCTTCGGGAGTTGCCTCTCTGTCTGTTGCATCAACCTGCTTACATCTGGATTGTTCCATGTTACTTTTGTCTTCTCTGTCTACATCTTTTTCTATTAATTTCAATAATTCAATGAGCCCGCTGGACTTCGATTACCATCACTCAGAAATCTACGTGGGTACCTCAAGCATACTTGATTTAAAGCTCGTTTGAACCATTATTATTTTTGTTTTTATTCTAGGGTAGTGATGTTTCGGCGATTTGAAAGGATGAAGAAGCACCAGAAATGGCGAGGATGAAGTCATCTTGGGTGATGCGACGGGCCTGGAGCGATGGGAAGATGCGGTTGCTGTTGCTATCCTTGGCACTGTTGGTTCACCGGCTTACAGAGGACGAAGTTTTTGCTCAGGTGATGACGTACGACCAGTTGATCGGGAGCCCTGCTTACAATATCAGAAGCTACCGACAAATCAATGTAAGTTCGTCCGTTTAAAATTTGGTTATATATCTAGACAAAATTAGGCAATATACGGCTCTGCGTGTTTGTTTTCGTCTGAACCTAAATTCTGTAAATCCGCACTTTAGAAACTCTGTGAGCGTGCTGGATGAAGTATCTCGACCGTACCGATTAAAGGTCCTCCAGATACCTGGCAGATCTGGATGGGAGCTCACATGAAGAGCCAAGGAGTTATAACGTTGGACGCACAATAATAGTATACCTACTGCCTTTCAAGACCGCCGATAGGTATACGGTTTCCACTTTCCGTAGAATCCTCATTAGAGTTTAGAGTCGCAGCTTTCATGATAAAAATACGAAACTCTGAAGAGCTCATGTATATTCTTTGACAACGGTCCACACATTCTACGTGCATAAAACCGATGGATATTCATATTCTCTTAAGAGTTAGGTGTATTATATCGATGGTCAAAGTGCAAAACCACTTATGTCCGTTTGCGACATTGCAGACTTCCTATCATACTTCACTGTTTTCCGCGGATAAAGAAATAGTCAAACGTAATTTCATGAACCTGTGATTTTTTTGCTCTGTTAGCAGAATCTTCTGTGTAAATTTAAACTGTAAAGTTGGAATTTTTCTCCTAGAAAAAATAAAATCGGAGCGGGAATTTTGAAACACCGCAATGGAGGTTGGAGGTACGTAGTTTTGCACTGTAGCCATGGATATCTGTCCCAATTCGTAGCTACTCTCACAATTAATACGCAAGAATAGCTTTATCTAGTTGCACTGCCATACTAAGGAATAATGACGTATATAAGCCCTCGAATGTTGTCTTTCCAACGGTAAAAAATCAAATATGAGGGAATTAACAAATACTGTTCCTCGAAATTTTGAAATTCTCCAGCCATAATGCTTCGAAAAATTCGAAGAAAAGAAGGCTCTCATTTTTCAGATAATACGTGCTTTATGTGATAAAAGTCGGCAGCGTGTGATTCAGTGGCGTGGCGTAAATGATCGATTATCGATATCTCGTCATTTGGAGCTATGGTAAAGAATCGATTACTAAGGTGTTTGCTGCGAACATCCTGATAATCTATCTTTTCATCGGTTTCATAGGTTTGAGTGGCAATCGATACATCGTAAAGCACGCCACGCCACTGGTGATTATTCATACGGCGTTCTTCTTTGGCCCGGCGCACGTTCGGTGCAGTGACGGAATAAGATCTCATGATCCCACTATTCCACCATCGTGGTCTATACCCGTGACAGTGCGACATAGATTTTTTCTCACGATTAAAATCAGTCTGAAAGTAAACTCTGAACACGTTTCCCGCACGGTAACCATTTTTTACTCTAATCTCATATAATTGATCGTTAGGGGTCATTTTTGCGATTTACCACGGCTCTATTCTTAGCTTCGAAGGATGCGAACAATCTCGAAGAGTTTTCTTCGGGCGCACAATATTCAATTTCTGTGAGAGGTGAAGTGTCATGGGCTCGTACGGGCCGAAATCGGCAATGGGGCCAACATTGGTAAATATTTACACCCTTAATTTATTTTTTCGAGGAGAATCGAGTCAACTTCATTGCTTGGCATTTATGAAGAATATTCTGCTGATATTCTGCTGAAAAGAGGCAAATATTGAAATTTAACTGTCAGAGGGTGTTTTCCAGTTATGAAAAACCGAAATCTGGGACTTTCGGGGACTTGTAGGGGTGTTTTTTTCACGAAAATCGGGGACTTATTTCCCTGAAATAGTAAGAGAACAAATGTTTAAACAAATTTTTAAACAAGTAGCTTTTTTCTTCACAGCGGAAAGCTCACGTAAGACTTGGCTTGAACCCCCCTCCCCCCCATTCATAAGGCTCCGTAGGACAAGCTGGGACACCCCCCTCCTAAGTATGGATGTACCTATAAAGCCACTTTTATAGCGCTCTCTGGTGCTCTGCGACACCTAGCCGTCAAAATCCCCTATCCTCCCAAAGCCCTTCAGGGAGCTGGCAAACCCTCATTTCTTCTAAAGCCCCCTGTCACTACCCTTTCACTAGGTGCCCCCCCCCTCCTAAGTACCTTACATAATACTTGAACGGCCCCTAAGTATGTCCGTCGCAAACGGATATTCTTGGCTCTGTACACTTTGGCCTTGGATATAAACTTTATAGTGGATAATGTGAAGAGTGAGAAGTAGAGTTGGGACGTTTACGTGTTGTGACTGAAAAGAAGGTTTCTACCCCGTAGACGACTGACGGACCAATCATCATTTATCCCGGCAGACAGAACGATGGTATCAGGAAGCAGCCGTTGTTCTCGGAGGAGCTCCCGTTCCCTTGCGCCAACGCGACCGCCCTCGGCGTCGGGCGATCCATCGAGCGACCGACCAGCGTCCACAAGCTTCGTCCGGGGGACATCGACGTCGTCGGAGCCATGGGTGACAGCCTCGTCGCCGGCAATGGAGCTCTTGAGGAGTACGCTTTGGGCACTCTCATCGAGTATCGAGGCGTCTCTTGGTGCGCAGGTAAGCAACCCTACAGCAATCCAACACGGAGAAATAAACTTCACGCGTGGGACTCGAAGTTGAGGTCACATGGATCTCTGAAGTTTTCGGATCAAGTATCTAAAAACTTGAGATCTAGCTGTCGAAGTTCGGGTCAGACATCTGAAGTACAGTGGCGTGGCGTGCTTTGCGATGTATCGATTGTTATGCCATTTAAACCTATGGAAAAGGATTGAAAAACAGGGTGTTCGCAGCGAACACCTTAATAATCGATTCTTTACCATAGGTTTAAATGCGATAAAAATCGATATATCGCAATTTACGCCACGCAACTGCTGAAATACTTCGATGTATACCGAAGGGTTCGGGTCACACATCTGAAGTACTCCGGTACATACCGAAGTGCCTCGATGTCTGACCCGAACTTCGGCAGCTGGACCTCAAGTTTTCGGATTCGTGATCAGAAAACTTCAGAGATGCATATGACCTCAATTTCGGGTCCCATGCACGAAGTTTTTTTCTCCGTGCAAAGTGAAAAGCCTCAGACAACAAGAGCATGTTTTGTGGCTCAAAATAACCATTTTTTTCTTCCGGGAAATGTTTTCCAGAAGTGGAAAATTGTTTTTTTTTATGTTTGATAACATTCTCGCTTTGAAAGGTACTGCCAGGTACTATTTTAGATTTTTACCATTTTTCTTTTTATTTGACCAACTGAGAAAGGCTGAGTTTTTAGCCGAAACGTTTCGGTGTCAGTCGTGAAATTTTAGCCTAGTTCCCCGCTTTTTAAATTATTTTTTTATTGTTTTCCGGAAGTGATTTTTAAGTGGGCTGCAGCGCTGTAGCCCCTCTTATTTCTGAGAAATAAATCGGATTTCCTGCATTTTGGGAAATAAACATTTCTCGACCATAAATCGATGGCTAATCACTTACTCAACTGGTGGCTGCAGCTCAGGAGTCCTCACACAAGTTGGATCAGATTTTGCAATTGGGAATTATAATTAAGTGTGAATACGGATAGGTTAATAGGGAATAGTAGTTCATAATTGCAAAATGAAGTCCAATTGTAAAAGGACCTTGGGTCCTTTTGCCTTTTTGCCAGCTGATACTTCAAAATGTTGTTTCATTGGCTGGACGTTTTCAAATATAAATCTCCATATCACATCCGCATGTTTTGCAAGTTTTCTCAGAAGTCTCGCACTATTCTTCTGTCACTTGTCAGACTTGAATTTCTAAATAATACAAATTTATCTAAGGTTTTATAAGTAAACTTACATAATTCAAACTTGAAACGTCTCTGATGACGGCTATGGGCTATGCTGCCCTAAAAAGCGCTTGACATAGGTTGGCAACGAAGCTGACGGCTTCCATTTTACCAGCATGCTCGCTGTTGATAGCGAGATTATTATCTCAACGTCAACATGACACTTGCGAAATGCAATCAGGCTCACAAGTCACAGTTTTAGTATAATCCGAACACGTTGCGCCAAAACAGCATAATTGCTCCCATTCCGTTTGGAAGGTGGCCTCGCAGTTCGAAATTTTTGAATATCAGCGATTCAAAAAAGGAACATGAATTTGAATAATGGAGGGAATGTTTGGAAATATTTTTCCAGGTTTTCCGCCGTGATATACTACGAGTAGGTATTATGAAAAAGTTAAGGATGGCACATTAGTTGATAATACCAAATTCGACGCACCTTAATCTCAGGGGGTTTCAAAAGAATATGGAACGCTGACTCTTGGATTTTGACCCCCTGTTATACCCTCCGTTCTACTCTTTATCCTCTGATGGCTGTGGGTTCCTAACGGAGTATAAACCAAACGGAGAGTTAACAAGACAAAAAGAAAAACAATAAATTATAGTAACTGATGAAGTTAATTTAATCAGAAAAGACGCTGGCCAACTTGAGGTTTTGGGAGATTTTGGAATCATTTTTACTGTTGGTATCTTGTGGTCTATCATTTGAAAGCATCCTATATTTATAATGAAGAATTTGCACGCAAATTTTTCATTGCTTCATCTGAAAGTTCCTAAAGAGCTGATTTAGTACTATTTTTTACGATTTTTTCCTGCAATGGGAAATGGTCTAAAAATTGATTTAAAAGTGAGAAAATGCGCCGCCTGATGACGTCATCTGGCGGCATTTCCTATTTAAACACATGTATTTTAGCAGATTAGATCATTTTATCATATCTTCTATAATAATTGTTCAATTTATGAACTAAGGGTATCCTCATGTTCAGTTCACTCAGTAGTTTCCACTTAAAAACTAAATTCAGCAAATTTGAGACACCTGCAAATTCTCTATTGGACGTATTTCTGCCAGACGGAACTATGTGCGCAGTATCTCCTGAGCCCTGTTAATATGCATATATTCTTATAAGTCTCAAAGCTCGTGCGTTTTATAATGCACTTAGTTCCGTTCAGCAGAAATACGTCCAGTTGGTATAAATGCACATAACCTGCCTTATTTCGGCTATAATGGGCGTGATTTCCAGCATTTTAGATCGGTGCATATTATTCAGCATAAAATGTTGAACATCGTGATGTCCTACATCATTCTCGGTCTACTGGCCTTTTTCTGCTGCTTGGAACACCGAAAGTCTTCATTCCACTCACTGCACGCGATTAAAATGCGCGACAGTGTTCTTTTTTTTTTTTTTGACGACACAAATCCTGACGAATGCGGTCATGCAGCAGTGTCACGCCGGCCACTGCACGCCACCCTGAGCCTGCCTTACCTACATCCGAGCTGATAATTGGGGACTATTACAACAGAGCTAAGCCAACTTCAGCGGCGCACGGTGGATCGAGTCAATATGAGAGGTCGGACAAAATTTGGAAACTTCATAAGCTTATAACTCCGTTTATACAAAACTCCGATGTTTTAAAAATGGTTCTATTGGTTTCCTCGTGAACTTTTTGTCTGGAGGCACCCCTTAACATTTAAAATGTAACGAATTAAACATCAAACTAGACATCTACTACCTTCAGCGACCCGCGTTTTCAGTAGCTTTAATTTTGTTGGTTTTGAGTTCAGAGGAACCTCGAAACGTCCACTCCTCTACTAGAGCTTGTCCATGTCTATGCGCTTTTAGCCTCACGGTGGATCTGGTCAATAGGTGAGTTCGAACAAAATTTGGAAACTTGAAACGCTTATAACTCCGTTTATACAGAACTTTGAGGTTCTGCAAGTGGTTCCATTGGTTTCCTCGTGAAATTTTCTACTAGGATCACCCCTCAAAATTCAAAATGTGTCAAAATAAACATCAAAATTTGCAATTTTAGTCAAAACTTTCATGCTCGACCTCTCCAATTGACTCGATCCACTGTGCGGCGTGCTCCGCGACTCCTCGTCAAAACACCAACTGTCAAATTGCATACAAAAAAACCCTCAACTGAATGTGAAAATCTTAATTAATTAGTACCCGCCCGGCAACACTGCATTGACTTTGGCTGTATCATAAGTTTATGGTCGAATACCTCACTCCGCATTTATGACGTGCATGGACAAGTTCAGTTCATTGTCAGACCTGTTTGTTGCTGGCCATAATATTTTTTAATGTTATGTTTCATGGTAGTCGAAAAAAACGAATTCTTGTGAGATTTATTGCTCCTGAGAGTTGACACATCCATGCATGTTCAAGTTCTTTTAAAACTATCAATATAAGAATATGTATGTTTTTTACATCAACATCGTTTATGTTGAATCAACATAATTACGTTGTAAAAAAGATGCATCCTGGAAATTATGGAGGGTAAATTTCCTACTATTCCTCATCCGAAAAATTTCAGTAAAGGCTGAGCTGTTTTTTCTCCAAGGAATAAACTGAGCAAAGGGCTAATACTGAATAGTTTTACAGATAGCAAGGGTTAAAATTTTCTTTTCAAAAAGTTCATTTTTTTTCTCTTCGATTTAATATTTTTTTTTTTTAGTTAAAAGAGCTTTCTTTAAAGAAAATTGTTCTTATACTAAAAAAAGTTCTTTAAAAAATCAAAGTAAATGTTGTATAATTAAAATAAATATAGTTTAACGATTTTGTAAGGGCTTTAGAAAAGCCCATGGCAGTTCCAAGAAATCGAATATCACCAATCCAAGTTTTTTATACATTATTTAACGTAAAAAAGACCAAACACGTTGAATTCAGGTATTTAGATCCTTTTGGCGGTTATTATAATAAAGTAGCAGGAAATACATACATTTCTGACTTTATACCGAAGTGCCTCATGAATTAAGGATTTAGGGAATGCTGAGAAAATTCACTTCCTAAACCTTTTTGACGCACTCTCATTGCAGACAGAATCCAGTCGAGAAACGCTTTTCTTTCTATACGCATCGAGGGCTAAAGGGGGATTAGGAGGACAGTCAAGGTGAAGTTGTCTGTCGGTCTGTAGAGTACAATTTTGTGTACTTCACCTCTGAGTGTTTTAAGGAAAGTCGCTAATAAGAATAATCCTCTCTAAATCAGATTCAAACCGCTCGCGCGAGAGATGGGTTTAAAATTTCTGTTCTGCCCGTGCTTGTCCAATTATACTCTCTCTCGAGAAAATCGGAGCAAATGAACTCGACGTCAAAGTCAGACTCACCGTTGTCGTATTCTTCCCCATCTCAATCGCATCGCCCTTTTTAAGCGCTTAATCACTTCAATTTCAGCCGGAGAAATGTTTCAAAAGAACAGAAACGTTCTATTAGTCAAATCTCAAGGGCGGGGTGATGGTGGAGGCAAAACTTCGAAAAATCCCTTAAATATGACACAGACCTCTTTTTATTGCTGTATCTTTAAAAAGTGGAGAGCGTATTTATTTCATGGGAATTTTTTTAGATTTTTTGGACAGTGTCAGCCCTAAATAAATAAATTCCAAGTCGGGTATTTTGAGCTGCGATTCAAACGAACATCGTCGAAAAAGTCAAGATGGCGTCCGAAAATATGTTGGAAACTATTCCTCTCGCCGGGGTGATGATTCCGATTGCGCGTCCTTATGCAATCTATGGTCCGCGGTTGCGATTCTTGAAAGTTGGCAACACTGCTTTTCCTCCAGCTAATGCGTGTAAAACAATCGATTCTTGATGAGGAAGCTTGCCACACTAAAAATCGATATTTTTGATGGATTCAAATTGAGGAAAAACATTGTCGCTAACTTGCAAAATCGCCACTGGTGGTCCGTGGAGCTCTTATAAATGCACGGCTGTTCAGTCCATACATAGCGGCAGAGGCTAGAACACAATCGAAATCGTGGCCAAAACGGGAAGAATAGCTAGTCAGGGAGGCCATCTTGGCTTTCTTAGAGATATGTGTTTGGATGGGAAATCAAAATACGCAACTTAAGTTCGTTTCCCGCGGGTAAATAATGCCCAAAAACATCCAGGATCCCAGCTATCATTTGTTCCGCATTCAAAAGCACAGGCCACAATATGAGTCTACTCAAAATATTCAACCGATTTATTTATCGTCACTCTGTACATAACGAGCGCGAATCGGCTTCAGCGAAAACAGCTTAAATCTATTTTTCCAAGTGAGGCCCAAATACTGCGCGATTCCTCGAATTTTATAACAAGTTGCATATATGCAGATCAACAATTATTTAGGATGTCAGTAACATTTACAGCAATAATAGGGAGGAGGAGAGACAGCCAGGCGGCATAGAATAAACCTCTGAACATGTTTTACCTTTGTTCGCATTGCTTTGAAGTGCCTTTTTTTTTTTTTTTTTTTTTTTTTTTGCAACATGCGCATTGCGCGCATTCTGTGTTTTGAATATGCACTCATCGCCTGCAAAACTACAGGAAATGGAGAACAATTCGATGGTGAGGGTGGAATTGCGATTTGCGATGATACAAAGCTCCTATCACATTTCACGATCCAATGAAGGCCATCGTTTTTCTCAACATATCGTTTGATTTTCTTCATTTTTGACGATGTTTTCTGAGAGATTGGCGCCAAATAGTCGAACAATATTTTCATAAAAACAAAACAAAACGAGGGAAAATTTTCAAACCGAAAAATTTACCGTATTATTAAAGATCTGTGATTTGATATTGATTAAGCATCGGCGTGGCGCGCAGCGCAACGTGCCCCCTGCACGCATTTTGTTGCAAGCAAGAAAAAAAACCATGCAAAGCGCCTTCAATTTTTCTCATGCAACACGCACATCCAAGGAGCACGAATAGTTGCATCCACGCGTTGTAATGCATTTTATTCATTTTCACTGATTCAATTTTAATAGGAGGTGTTTATTTCAGAAACGAATTGATTTCTTTTTACACATATTACGTGCTTTTATACGTGATCCAGAAGAATTGGTTTCTTTCCGCTAAGCTCCATGAGACTTTGGCCCTGGTTTTCAGGTGGCGAGGGGACGTGGAGACAATTCATGACGTTGCCGAATATTTTGAAGGAGTTCAACCCGGATGTACGAGGCTACTCCGTGGGCAAGGGCGAGTGGCTGGCACCGAACTCACACATGAACGTCGCTTTCCCGGTCTCAGCTGATGCCGATGCTTTGCGCCAAGCCCAGCTATTAGTCAAAAAAATGAAAACAGACCCCACCGTCGATTTCGACAATGACTGGAAGGTAATTTTTTTCTCTCTCTCTTTTTTTCACAGCACCGCTGATTTGTTGTCTCACCCCGCAACCAAAACTGTGCATTACTCAAACAAATTCAACGCCGCACAGTGCGGCCCTCAGTGGACAAAAATAAAAAATTCACAACTCGACATCTGAATATTTTCTTTTGGAGCTTGTCATCTTAAAGTTGCTACTGACTCACGATGATGGCTCATTTTCAAATTTTTCGACAAAAATTACTTAAAATTTGGGTAGAGAGTGGGTGGCAAATGGGTTGAGCATCACTAGTCCATTGGAAATACGCAGGAAAAAGACGCCAACTTCAAATGAAGATTTCTCGCTTGGAAAGCATAATGCTCTGGGTGGTTGACATTTACTTAATCCTCAGATACCCAACTTCAATTCTACCAAAAAGATTTTGCGACTACCAGAGATATTTGAAGTTAAAGTTTAGGTGTTTCACGTTGCTTTTACATTGTTAACATAGGGCTGATTCGAGGTTGCCAACTTCAAATAAACTTTTCTCGAAAAATACGCAAAAAATCTAGAGGTATAACTTTTTCTTATTCCTCAAATGTTTAACTTTGATAGTACGAAAGGGTTTTTCTAAGTAGGTACTACTATACTCATTTTTTGAAGTTAAGTGTCTTTTACCGATTTTTGTCCGCATCGTCCATAAGGCTGCCGCACTGTGCGCCGCGCCAACAGATTACACAGTTTTCATGGGGTCAGAAATTGTTTCATATTTTACCATCAATCATAACAACGCATCGGAAGTTGCTGCACGGCCTTTTAAATATTTTTTTAAAATGATACAGAATTCAGGACATAAAAGCTTGCGAAAATTCCTGTAATTTACTCAACTGAACTCAATAAACATGTACACGCATGAGCCCTGTCGATGATAAAACGGAAGGACAAAGGGGGAGAAATATAAATTCATTCGTGACGTCGAGAACTTTCCAACTGCAGCTTTTCCTGGAGAGCGAAACTAATCGTTTCGGTTCTGGAAACAATATGATTGCTGTTCGCTCAACGGATATCACTGAAAAGTTGCGAGTAAAAGTATCAAATGTAACTGCATTCGTTCTCAGGAAGTCATTTGTTTGCCGGCAGACTTATTTTTAAACCAATAAGACTAAGATTTTTCTCTCTCTCCCTTTGTCTCTCCCTTTCCTTCTCCTCCTCGTGCCCCCCCCCCCCCCAAATAAAAATTGAGCTAAGCTTAAAGGATTATTTCCTCGACTCTGAGATATCTCTCTCGTCAGAAATAGGTATCCATACTTCAGTTAACAGAGGAAATGAAAAAATGCCTTCCCTTTGACTGCATGAGCGTAGCTGTGGGGGGCGGAGGGGCTGCCCCCCTAAAATTGAAATACTATCACCTGCCCCCTTCCCAGTGATTCTGTATGGTGGAGCATAATCTTCGTCAACTATAACTGTTCGTCGTAAAGTAACTCTGTAATAATGCGAAAGTATTTCGAACTGAAAATAGGTACTTAAAACAGCGTAATTTACATGCAGAAAAATGAAGAATTTGCGTCAGTGAAGTTTCAACATACGTCCGATTAGAGTCAAGATTTCAAAAAAATTTCGGGAGTATCCCTCCGGACACCCCAGTTTTCCCGGGCTAGGCCCTCCCCAATAAAATAACTCAGCTACGCCCGTGCCTATGAGGTCGTCCATAAAATACGTGTCGCTCCATAGGGAAGGGGGTCTACGTTTAAGGGGTGGGGAGGGGGAGAGTCCAGGTTCGTAACGAAGCGGTCGAATCTAGAGTCCCTTTATACTGAGAGTCAAGACAATTGGAATCCATTTCTGATTGGTTCCCGTATTTTAGGCCTCCACAGTGTCACAAACGGGAATAAAGATTACATTTTCACCAATTGCAAAGATTATAATCTAGAATGGACCAGGGAATTACGGGTTCGGCAAGGAACAAACGGAATGAGAGGAGGAACGGAGAAAGGCATTTGAGAATGGGCCGATCAAAGATTACGAAAAACGTTCGATTTCTGTAATCTTTATTCCCGTTTGTGACATCCATGAGCCGAATTGTCTTGACTCTCAGTATAAAGAGACTCTAGTCGAATCCACGCGTACCGCCAAAAAATCAATGCAAGGTGCGGCAATTTTTCATCCAATATATATATTACAATACGTCAATTTTAGGATGAAGGGGTCAGATAAAGCGTAATATCATTCATTTGTATAGGGGATGTAGAAATATGTCGTCACCTCCTGGCCAAAGTATCACAAGCGTCATGCGACGTTTCAAAATTTCCGCCGCCATTTTATTTTTTTACAGAGGAATTGTAGGTTGAATCTGTTTGAAAATTTCACTGAATTTTATCGGCAGCACAAAGAAAATTTAGTGACATATTTGGACAGCTTCGTTGAACAATTCCTCCGTAAAAAAATAAAATGGCGGCGGAAATTTTTAAACGTCGCATGGCGCTTGTGATACTTTGGTCGGAAGGTGGCGATGTGTTACGGGTGCGTCCCGAGGAAGAGAGAGAGTAAATTCCGATTTTAGCGTCGCGTCTTCCCTCGGATCAAAGCCGTTCGTAACCCCTCCGGAAATCAATACGCATAGGGTAAGCACTTATTACTCCACATTTCAGGATCACAGGATCAGATACCAGGAGTGATATAATGCAACGTCACCCTCAAAAAACCTCCACAACAGGCTCGTGCGTATTCGATACACAACATAAACAGTGGATGATGTAAATATCTTCGGTACACACTAGGAAGATTAATCGACATAAAAACGTTGTTGCCGAATTTTTCGCGGAAAAAAACACAGCGTCCGACGCTAATAAACATCGACAAAGCTTGGGCGGCTCTCGAATAAAATTTGACTACTCTTTGTGGATTGCAGTTGGTAGTTTACATGCAAATTATTAGCATTTGTTTGCGTTTCGGGAGAGCTGTCCCAAGTATTTGTGCCCGCTCAGATGAGATGTGATTTTGAACGACCGCGCCGGTCCTGGACCTGCCTCCATAGTTGTCAGATGGTGCTGAAAAATCAGCACTTTCCCCATTCAAATCGATGTAAAGTGTCCATATTTTCTTGCACAATCAGGCAACTAAGCCTGCCTCGCATTAATAATTCTAACTCCCTCTCCGCCGTGCTAAGGAAGAACGCCGTATGAGCACTCGAGAGTTGCCAAATTTCCCTCACTAAAATGTTTATTTTCAAGGAAACTTATGAATATTTTTCCCTGAAATTCTCAGAAACCTCGGGTGAAATTGTGAACAAAATTATTTATAAAATTGAAAGGAAAATATTCACACGTTGTCCGGGAAAGTCGTGTTTTATCCAAGGAAATTTGGCAACGCCTAAAGGTTCATACGGCGTTTATCCTTAGAACGGCCGCTCTGCTCGCAGTCGGTGCATTACCTCTGCTCTAGGTTAGCGCTGTGGTTTTTACTCCGACGGACGTATGAAAATAATGAAATATGAAGCCTGTTTGAAACATGAATGATATTGGAAGAGTTAAGAACAGTGATACGAATAGTAGTACAATAGTAATAGTAATAAGTCAAAATCAACGATCAAAGACTCGCGATGATAGTAGTGAAAAGGATCGCATAGTTCCCGGCGTGATTTGATTTCTGATACGTGCGCGCAAAAATGTATACAGTAATAAGTCTCTTTAACTCAATTAACTTTTATTACGTTAATCAACAGGGAAATATTATCGTCATTAATCGTGGAGGTAGCTTATTTGCGTTCTAGTTAAATCGAGGCTGCTATTCAACAAGTGCCATTGCACCCTTTAATTGAGTAAAGGTACAGCTAATTGGACGTATTTCTGCCAAACGAAACTATGTGCATTATGACGTGAGTCCTGTTATGCATATATTTTTATGGGTCTCAGGGCTCATGTCTTAATACACGTAGTTCCGTTTGACAGAAATACGTCCAATTTAACCTCGCTCATTGATTGAAAGCCATCAATTTACATGTGAATTTTGTTTAGTTTAAAACCTAGCGCAGAGCTGATTTTTCAAATGTATCTTTGCTGTTGCATATCTGAAATTATGAAGTATCGATTATGTTCCTCACGGTATGAAATATTCAATGCATTTTTAAAATACGCGCAAACGTAAGAAGAAAAAACAATGTCTCAATGCTCGCCATGAAAGCAGATGTGCAATTATTTTAAGTTTGCATTCATCTGTAACTTAAAAACAAGAAGAAAAAATCCAACATGAGTATGTTGGAAAAGCGTGCCGAATAAATGAAATGTTGGACAAATACCTCTTATTTTCACGTCTTTGCTTTTTGCATCAATTGGTACTTTTTGCTAAATTTGGGAGAAAATATTGATTCATGAACGTTGAATGTAAATTAATTTTAAAGATTCCGTCCAATTATCTTGATTTTAAGCTGATATGCGGCATTTGCGCACGACCGTGATTTGGGCGAACTGCCGTGCATCGAAATCGCGTTCAGTTAATCTCTTTGCATTTGGATTTCGAACTGTAACTTCTCTCCTATTCGGCCGATTTGTACAAATGAGGTCTCTTTTTATTTGTACTTCAACGGAAAGTAAAGAAAAACTCGCTAAATAGACGGAAAACAATTTTTGAGAAAATTTGGTGGATCCTGGCATCACGGTGAATGGTTAATCGGTTAATCGCCTCGCCGTCTTTTATTGCCTTGCTCGAAACCGGACACCCAAAGCTATATCGCGAGATAACTGTAGTGGTTTAAGTGGATTTCGGCAGGGGCCATGGTTAGTACATAATATAATGAGTCACGAGGCTCATCACAGATTGCACTTACAGTGCAAGACGCTCATTGGCTATAGAGTTTTGGCGGGAAAGAAGGTTCTAGAGTTGAGTCCTCCGAGCGTAAGAAAGCTCCTATGAGGTTTCTGTCGAATTGAATAATACGGTTTTGACAGAAAAATATTCTCAAGGGTTTCCAATTAGCAGTTCATTAGATTTTTTGGTAAAAGACCATCAGGGCTTGACAGTGTAATGGTTCAAAGACGAAGAAACGGGTGCGAGGAAAAAAGTATTTGGACGACCCGTTGAATAGCATTGGTTGATCTGTGTGCTGTACTATGGTACATCCGAGTGATTTCAAAAAGCGAGCCCTACTGGCACGCTTAATACACAAAGTTTGTGCTTTGTTGTTTTCCGTTTCCTTCTTTTCTTCTAAAAAGCAATGTTAGAGGGCCGATGCTGTCCTCCTATCCTACAATTTTTTTGTTTTTTTGAAAGAAAATACATTCACGAAGGGAGATAGGACAAAGAATGAAGAACAAAAAGTCTTGGCTCTAGAGAGATTTAAGGGGCAATTATTTTATGACTGATCCTCTAGTTGAGTGTCAATTTATTGAGAAATGCTTTTCAGCTTATGTTCGCATCTAATAAAGCATATTTTCGTAAGGCAAGGTGAGCAGTAAGAAGAGTCAACCGTAAAGTATGCGCTTCCTAGCGATCTGAGTCGGACTTTAGCATTAGTTGCATCATGCAGTTTAAATTAGTTCTACCGTTCCGGTTTTAGGTATCCATTAAAACTTGAGGGCTACCACGAGAAGCTATTTAACTAGTCTCTAACTTTTCTTTGAAGCAAGTTTAATTTAATACATTCCACTCGAAATTAACCATTTTCAGAAACGGACTAATTATAATAAAAACACTTTTGAAGACCTTATTAAAATAAACTTTACTTGTCGACGTCATGCGCATGACGACTTTTACTGGCTTTTTAGAGAGTCTTCAGACTTCCATTTTCGTGAAGGATACTAACTATTATTGCATTGTTTAACAACAGTACATCACACATCTGAAAGCGGAATCTTAAGAGAAATAGGAACTTATAACACACGAAAAGAGAATATCGACGGTGTAAGTCGGCAATCACATAACTCATGTTAGCGCCTACAAGACTGCATGAATACTTCACGTACTGCGCCGAACACAGTGCGGTCGCCGGTCGGCGCGCAAAGCATGAGCGCCTACAAGACTGCATAAATACTTCACACACTGCACCAAACACAGAGCGTCGCTGGTCTGCGTGAAACGTATATTGACGATGTAAGTCGGCATAACTTGATTTGCGACGTCGCAGACTTCCTGTCATACTTTATTTTTTAAACGGAAAACTACTCAACGGCAGTTCTTTAAAACTGCCGTAATTTTTCTTCTCTGTGCTAAGAAAATTCTGCAAAAATTTCAAGGAATGATGTCAATTTGTTCTCTTTTAAAAAAATAACAGCGAGGCGGAGATTTTCAGACCCCGCAAACGAGATATGTGATTGCGGACTTACGCCGTCGATATATGTATTTTAGCCGACCAGGATTAGAATCAACTTTAACTCCAAACGCAGGGACAGTTAAAGAATGAGGAACGTTCATGGAAAAAATTAAAAATCGTACGTTTAACCTTACAGGGTATGCATCCTCCCATGTATCCACTCAACAGGCGAATAAAATAATTCAAGCTGTTCCGATGTCGTAAATGTTTTTCTAACAGTACTCCTATTCTAATTTCACCCGTCAGACTGGAGGAAGAGCCGAAGTCGAATATTCAGCAATTCATAGTTAAAGCCATCATATATACCACATTAGTTCCTTGTTGCAAAAGCGGTCTGCCAATTGTCACTTTTTAGGATTTGCGTTTACATTCTTAGTGCCCACACTTTTTACAGCACAGCGCACTCCTATAAATTAGTGTCTCTATTTACTTATTTGTGTGTGTGTGTTTTTTTTTTTTTTTCAGCTGATCACGCTGTTTTTTGGAGCAAATGATTTATGCTCCGGTCAGTGTTATGACAAAGAGGGAACTTCTGCTCTACAGCACAAGAAGAAGCTCCAAATAGCTTTAGATTATTTACAAGCGAATCTACCTCGCACTTTAGTCAATCTTGTACCTGTATTAGGTGAGCGCACATATAATATACCCGCCGATAACAAAAGTACATATAACAAAGTACATATTAACGCCGATGACAAAAGTAATTAATTTTTACTGCAACATTCAAGAATGTCCAACTATGTTTTGTTTTGTTAAAGGATACTAACCAAAACAACCCGTTATAATTTTTTGAGATTTTTTTCTTCCTCTTGAATGCGTGAAGAAAATGTATAGAAAATGTCAAGATTAACAAATGGTTGGTTTTCTTTCTTTATAAATAATAAATAATGAATTTTAATGAATTCTAAGCGGATATTTGCAACGTCGCTATTAGCAGTGTGCATCTTTTTGCTGTAGCAATTTTCTTTTCATAGGAAATGTGTCGCTGACTGGAAGGGGTAATCATCAAAATAAAGAGGACAAGAAAAGGTACCTAGTGTTAAGAACCACAAACGCGGATTTAAGTAAATGTTAGGACATTTTATGCTCTAAAAAAGGGATCAATTAACCGTATTCGATAGTGGTTTGATGTATCGTTTGGTTCAAAACAATAGAATATAACCTCAAACCAAAATATTAGGAATTTGTCAGAAAAGCTGAAAATGAGAAATTTCGTAGAAATTTTACTACTCATCGTCAATTAGTACTCATACGAATCAAAAATCTATCACAAAAAACCCGCTCTGTCAGATTACTCAATTGACTTTTGAGGCTATGTTTATGTTTTGAACCAATCTATAATTCTATATCGATGCAATCTCATCCGTTTGATGTATCGAATACGTTCTATAGGTCACATTATTCCATACCAAATCGAATATTTGACTGAACGACCAGTGAGATTTTATCATACCGCAAACCGCACAGCGTTAGTTGCAGGCGGAAGAAGTTAACTCCACTGGAAAGCCCAACGAGCAGAAGTTACGCCTGTGAGGCGCACGACACACCGATATAGTCACATTTGCGTTTCAAGTATCTGAAGGGGCTTGTTTTGAAATCCTGAGACCCTAGTTTCTGGCATGATCTAATATGATGTAGCTACCAACAACTCCTTGTTGCGAGTTTTAGCATTTTAAATTTTATTTGGATTTGATGTTTCAGATGTGTCTGTAAGTATGAGAGTCAAACGATCTCTAGTTTGCCGGCTCTTACATAGATTTTTCTGTACCTGCTTCCATCAAAGTGGAAACATCGATGAAATGGCAGTCATCACTCAATTAGTGAGAGATTATCAGCGAGCTGAGGAGACTTTAGTGAGTAAATATTTTACCTTTATTTCTTATTTTGCGGCGTTGACTTGACGCAAAACAGTTACTCGAAAAATTATGAGCTTATTCTCCCTTCCTTCTTGGCCGAGGAAGTTGCAATTTTTTGGTGGAATGGAGCGCTCATAAATTACGCAACGCATATTTAGACGCCATTTTGGACCCCCATCCCTCCCTTTTTGTACAACATTCGCGTGACTTCGGTCACAAAAAATAAATGTATTAGATAACAGAAATAATTAAATCGACATAACTAAAAAATGTTGAAACTAATAATTAATACTATTTTCTGAGAGTGAATAGTAGTTGTCATAATTAATGTAATAAAAATGTAAATTATAACTATGTCAACTGACTCAACTAATATTATTCCTTTTTTCCCCTCCTCAAATGAGTTTTTCGCTCTAATGGTAAAAAATCATGCTTAAGAAACCACCGGTTGATTCCTCAGAAAAATACTGCAATTATTTAGAAATGTACATCTCAGAAAATAAATATTTTTTTGAGAGATAACTTGGCAACTTTGGAATACTCGTACGGCATTTTTCCTTAGCACGGCGGATATATTGATCAGCTCACAGCAATAGATATCCAGTGATGAACTTTCAGTGGAATCTGAATCCTGAGAAATGTGAACGCAGGATCAGGCGGGATCCCTTTGATGCAAGTCCGTCTGAGTCATACCGTGTGAGTTCTTTGCTCTCTGCGCGGAGTAAGGCCAGGGACAGGGACGCCAGGGGAAGGGTTATTGAAAGGCCTTAAACTTAATGTCACGGCAGGACTCGTTTCTTTCAAAGGCTCAAGTCAACAAATGTTTCTCTGCTAATTGCCGAGTTCGAGTGTAAGTTGAGTAAAACTTCTTGAGCGAAAACACACTTGCTTGAACCCGGCCTGTAAACATTTCCTCGCGATTCGGTGTTCACGGGGACTCAATTCAATCGTCATGGGTTGTATTTTCAGCTCTGACAAGATAAACACAAATTTCCTTGTTAAAAGTTACGATAACCGAGAGTACAAGTACTTGTTCACAGGGGAAGTGATACACGTAGGCCAAAGGTTTCAATTAGAAACAAATGTGCAATCTTTTCAACATTTTATAAAGAAAATGATTCGAACAACAAGAAGTTCGGAAATAAACTCCTGAACAAGATATTTTTTGAATTTTTGCCGCAGATTAATCAGACAGCAAATTTTACAAATTACGTTTTTGTGTGTTTTCGCGGTTATAGGCCATTTCGTCAACGATTTTTTGTCCGCGAACCTGTTTTTTCTAGTAATTTACGTCCCCGCGTTTTTTCGGCACGGGGGTTTTGGTCCATGTACCAGTTGAGACCCAAAGTTAATTGACCCACATGTAAATATAAAACGACAATTGCTCAAGACGTTTTTGGATGAAAATATACTTATAATGTCTTGGAAAAATGAGGGTTTGCTTATTTTTTTGTTTTGTCTGTTTGGTCCAACGGAGAATAATATGTAGTTGAGAGTTTTGTAAAAATGGGGGAGTGTCAATTCCATGAGACAAAATTCACTAAAACTCTCTACACCTCTTTGGTGTAACAAGACTTAATTATCATTCAAGAGATTCCCACCTTGTTATACCTGAACCGGATGAACCTCTATATTTGCCTC
This sequence comes from Bemisia tabaci, assembly GCF_918797505.1. Taxonomy (NCBI): domain Eukaryota; kingdom Metazoa; phylum Arthropoda; class Insecta; order Hemiptera; family Aleyrodidae; genus Bemisia; species Bemisia tabaci. Next base: position 31,142,838 of record NC_092795.1, read on the forward strand.
AGCTAAAGGCTCTTAGATTTTTCCTGTGTAGGTACGATAAGTATCTTGATTTATTTTGCGAGGAAAGATTTGTACTTTTAAAGGATGCCTGTCATTCTTAATACGTTCAATTTCGTATAATACTGTGCAACACCTCTGTTGTGAAATAGTTGCTTCAGGCGCCACCGCACGGCGGGCGGGCGGCCAGCGCGGAACGCGGATTGGCGCCTACAAACCTAAGTGGATACTTCAAGCATTGTGCCATGCGTGAAGTATCCACTTAGGTTTGTAGGCGCCAATGAGCCTCTCGCGCTGGCAGCACGCCGCGCTAATATTTATACTCGCATAATCAGCATTTTTTATTTCATGATTTTGAAATGTTAGCACACTCTGCTTTGATTATTCTTATTTAAATTGATGGGAAAAAATATGTATCAATTTATCAAAGGAGAATAATAATATAATGTGTGTTTTTAAATATTGGTGGTTCCGTGTCAAATTTAATGATTATCAAAGCACTTTAATTTTTTCTTTTACATTTTGTGCTTTTACTGTGCTGCAGCGAGGTGTATACGCGCAACGAAACGCTCAAAATTTGACGTATTTGACTCTGAAAGATCGATGTTCAAATGGGTTAAAACTAAAGGTTGCGTGCTTCTTGGTTTTTACCCTCTTTTATTCATTTTTACAGTTTCTGTCGGCACAACTGCGGCTCATTGAGATTAATGTCGCTTGAAAAAGGTTTTACAAATATTTGTCTAGTTTTAAAAATATAAATGTTTTCAAAATGAAGTAATAATTTCGTAAAGAAAAAATAAAAAAAAAGTACGTATACGTAGATAAGGTATATTGTTCATTCAATATTTTAAGGATAGAAATAAAACCAAATATTCACCAATGACTTTTTAAAAAGATGATTCAAATGGAGAAAGTAATAACATTTTTTTTAGAAAATGAGCAACCATAACAACACCTCCTTCTCTCTCAATTTCTCATTTCCATATTGTCAATATAATTTTACATACTGACTCTAAAATATAACACTTGGACCAAGTCACTGTTGCTTGTTTTACGTGTGGGCGTAAACTACTGGACAAAAAAGGTACACGAACAAAAAATCGTTGACAAAATGTCCTGAAACCGTTTTTGCCATTTAACCAATGTTAATCGTAAACATTTGCAGCTTTTCCAGGAATTCATTTCCAGGCTTCCCGTTGTGTAATTCATTTTCTCTGCATTTATAAGTGTAAATGTCGCGCAATGCCGTGATTCATACCTTGTGTAGAAACCCCTCTTGGACCCTAGGTCTGACATACCAAAATTTCCAATTTTTTTTTTTGAAAAATAAACTTTTGTTCTGCAAATACTTTAAAACACCGTAGCACAGATTGATTCAACATTTTCGCTGAACTCTACACCAGTATGTCTGTGAAACACTCTTTCCTATTCAAAGGTGTCAAATGAGTTCAATATGTGTCTCTTGCTCTGGAATCTTTCCACTACTTTCTGGTGATACTTTAAATTTGGATTTCAGGTGAAAAGTGGCCGATATAATAAGAAAGAAGACTTTACGGTTGTGATTCAACCTTTTATCAAACTCTTCAACGCGCCACTCAAATCAGATAGGAAAACAAGACTGAAGGAGGTCATCGATATCTCATACGTTACTTACGACTGCTTCCATTTCAGTCAAAAGGGTCACGCACTAGGTAAGTAGAATTTTGAAATTATATTTCTATGCATTATTTGTGCAACATTTCAAATTTTATCATCGCTAAGCGAAGACATTTCAATTTGATGTAATGAATCAGCAGATGAACAGCGGTGGTGAAGAAAATTCCTGATTGCTTCCTGAGGTATTTAACTTACCTGAAACGCTACCCTGTGATATTCATTCAAAGGGTCGTTTTTGGAAAAATTGAAAATTGTCGTCATCTAGCAACCAGGAGGCTTGCTGATAGTTGTCATCATTATTTTGGTCATTCAAAGGGTGGGGAGTGAAGGAAGAGGGGAGAAAGAGAAAAAAATAATCTTTGACTTATTCAAATTGATTTCAAATTATTTTAGTTCGGCTAAAAGTTTTGCGCAAAACATCAACAAGAGCCCTCTCTAAATTCGCCGTTAATTACATTTTCACATGATAGTAAAATGGAAGCGGAGATCAAACACCGCAAACGAGTTACGTGATTTAGTAGTTTCACCGTCGACATCTCATTCAACCGATTACATAAGCTCTTCAAATTAAATCATCTTATTCTCAGCATTACTCTATTATTGTTTCGATCTACATCATTTCGCTTTACAGTGTATACTTTCTCTGTTTCTGTAGCTGCCAATCTTCTGTGGAACAACATGTTGGAGCCACTGGGTCAAAAATCCGAAACAACCATGAACTATGTAATGGAGAGATTTAGGTGCCCAACACCTGATACTCCCTACATATTCACATACAACAACACGGTCAACCTTTATCAGTATGGAAAACAGGACGCACCCTTGTAGATGAGAATGGAGATTTTGAAGATGTCCTTAATGAAACGAATAATATTTCTTTCACCTGTGGGTCGATTGTTAAATCCGTGTCGAATGATCCTAATCGATAAATCCGTATCTTAGCAATGCTATTTATCGCTCAAGGTCATTCGATATCCATCCAACAATCGACCCACTGGGGTTCCCACTCGTCATACCCACCGCAGTGCCCTTCCTGAGACGAGTTTTCAGTGCGCGGAAAATGCTCGCTTGAGTTTTTTGTCGAGCCCTGGTAAAAGGCGGTTACCTTAAATGAAATCAGCATGCGTGAATTGAATGAACGAATGAATGCATGTATTTATTAAGTATGCAAAAGCTCCTCATTTTGCACTGCCACTCATCAAGTCAGGCCTTAAGTGGGCGGTCTCATCTTGAGCGAAGATCCTATGGAAAATTAGGCGCTCTATTACCTGTCTCAGCGCATAATTATTTAGATTTTGAACAGTCCCTTAAAATAACAATAGAAAAGCGGGTTATCGAATTAAAATGTCTGGATTTTCCCAAACATTCGCAGTGGTGTGCATCACTTGTTTTTTTTTTTTTTTTGTTCACGTTGATGACTCCGCTGGTCTTTCAAGTCATTTTGAAAAATAGACATATACTGGGACCGCGTTAAGCATAAAGGAACCAAGCCACACCAGCTATTGCCGAAGTTCATCGGACAATTAAATTTTTTACATGAAAACGGTTGTAGGGATTTTTTTTGCCAATTTCAGTGAATTTTCAGAGTGGTACAAAGCAAATTCCTCAAAATTTTCAAAAAAGTCTGCACAAACGTTCTCTTGTACAAAAAAATTAAATTACTCGCAATTAAATTTAGTAATAGCTGATGTGACTTGGTTTCTTTCTGCTAAATGCGGTCTACTTGTTCCTCCCTTAATTCAAAATTATATTATCATTTCGATCACCAGATAAATCAGCCTCTCATAAACCGCATGTCGATATCTCTTTTGATTTCCAAGAACGAGTGCGATGAACAGTTGTTTTGGGACAGCTTTTGTATAGAGTGGTGCAACCATAACGCTGTGTGATTCAAAATTGTAGAGTCTGCTCGATATTTCAAACTGGCCGGACCGGACGCTCTGCGATTCGAAATTCTTTCGGTAGCTTCGGTTTGATACAGATTAGGAGGATTAGCAAAACTAATGATTGAACTTTTGTTTACATTCCCGCATTAGTCCATGAAAGCCGCATTATCTGTATGCAGTACGTGTTTTTTGTAAGGTTCTGAGTACACTTTTTCCAATAAAAACTCCTTTCTGATGAAGGACGGGTCCCTGTTCAGTGTTCGCGTCCTACTAAAGACCCGCGATTTTATAATAAAATTCTACTCTTTTAGGATGATACCTTTTTAATCCTTAATATTCATTAAAAATAGGCGTATGATGTAGAATTAAATAGCAATTGGCAGCTGCAGCCTTCTTTACATCATAGGGCTTATTTGAAAACTTCTGTACTTCAACTTTTTTAATGGCACCCTGTACAGACTCTCCCCTATTTGAAATATATTTAATGAGTAAAAAACTTCTCAGTCATATCAGCTCCAAATTAGCGTGAGTCCACTGTGCAAGAAAATACAATTTTTTATACCGAGACATCGTTCTTAAACACTTTTGTAAATCTCCTGCCTGATTCCCTTAAGTAGGTACGTTTATATCATTCAGGCAAGTTTTTGAGACCCGACAATTCCTGGATGCAACTGTCATGAAAATTTATTTGTGAACATGGTATCAAAGAATATCGAGTTTGCTACTTTGAGTCTCGAAATAAAAATTTTTTACCCAGATTTGAATTTTTCGAGTCAAAAAACCTTGGCAGGGCAAGTGCGTGTTTTGTATGAACGAAACAAATTTTTTTGAAAGATCTTTCAATGTTGTGGTACAATTCTACGTCTATGGTTTCACAAAAATCTTTACATGACATTTTTTACGTTCCGAGGACGTCACATATGTTATATTATTTTCAGACAGTTCATCGATGGATAATTAATTATTTTTAAGTTCTACTTAATATTTTGACCTCTTTTGCGTTTGGATCTCCACTTTTGAGACCCTTAAAATCTTTAAACTCGATGAAGAATAATATAATGTCCATTGAAGTACGGCACAGTGCCTTAAAACCATAAAGGTTTTAAGGAAATCAATATGCTTAACAAAGTTGAGAGATGATGAGAAAAAGGAGAAGAAAAAACATGATGTCTACCGCAACCGTATTTCACTTATTTTTGATGATTTAAGATGTGCGTCATTCAAATTAAATTTTCAATAAAATGATATTAAAAAAGTTTTTATTTACAAGAAAGTGAAACTTTTGTACTTACGTTTATAGATGTATACGTTTGTAATACGAGGTTTGACAAATGAAAATAAAGAAAAAATAATGAACAAATGGATCTATACTTGGGCTAATTTCTTTTCACTTTTTATTTTTGTGGTAACCTCGCAAAATCTCTATAATAAAAGGCTTACCAAGAGGTAATAGTAAGAGAGGAAGAGGCAATGGATGGAGCTATCAAGCAAAATATTCGTATTCCTTGTTCGGAAATTGTACGAGGAAGAGGTGCTGTAAAAAAAGGAATGATGAAATCATCGGACGGTTGGTTGGTTGATTGGTTGGTAGATATGTATACTTATAGGTGCGACGACGCCATGTCACCATCTCATCGGTAAATACGCATTGAGTCGGATGTGGCTTTCATAAAAATATGACTCCCGATTCGAAGTTGACAAATTTTCATGAAAAAAGGATTTTGATGTGTCAAAAAAACAAATAAATATAAAAAACAGAAAATGAAAACATGGCTGAGAAAAGACTGCCAAAGAGGTGTGAACGGATTTTTTCCTGAAAGGCCTGTCATAAAAAAATGCGTAAAGTTGTAAATCGAAATTTTTCACTCGTCCCTCCCTTTGACGCACCCGCAACAATGGTCTGCGCCCACCCTCAACGTCCTGACTATGACGTCACGTCAGTTCGCCTTCAGCGTTGAGTGTAGGCAACAAGGGCTCTCACGTGGTCAAATAGTGGTATCATGCATATTGAAATGTTACACTTTCATGAACACGCACAGGCGCGAAGAAGACCCACCCCCCGATGAAGCTTACCTAATTTATGGACAGTCCCTATGACGGGCGTAATTTCATCGCGTAATTACTTTACCTTTACAATTACTTTATTTGTTTAATCTATTTTCTGCAAATTGGTATTATTCTTAAGAATAGTACAAAATGGCAACAGTCTAACAGTCTCTAATTTTAATATAAAAGTTCCTACACAAGTTCTCCTCCAAAAAAATAAAGTCGAGTGAAACCCGTTTTGTATAGAAACTTCATTTTCGAGGGGTTTACTGCTGAAATATCCCATTGAGTTAACAATATCTAATATCTGATTAAGTATTTTTAATAAATGCCGCTACGAAATTTAAAATATATTTTTCAAAGTTGAGGTTCTCAAAACATGAATCCAATATATTTCTTTCCTTGATGTAACCAGTATGTTTCTCCTTCATTTTTATACCTTAACATAATAATTCAAAGTTTTGATTTTGTCTTTTGAAGTTTCGTAGCGCGGTGTATTTCATGATTGTGTCATTAAACTACTTCAAAATAAAATTCTTCACAAATACCGCAAGTTACAAGCTCAAGGTAATGTTGAAACGACGCCAAAAGGCGGAAAATGCAGTGATACGCCTGAATACCCATTTATCCTAATAGTTCAGAGGTCGGGCGTCTTAAGTGACCGAGCATCAAAAGCTGTTCCCGCACTTAACAAGTTTTTGGCTATCCGGTAACAATCCCAAGTTCTCTCGACTCTTATTCAATCGTCTAGAATTTAAGGTTACATAAAAACGCAGGAGTGGATTCTCAAACGCGGTGAAAACTGGACCCTATCCCGGAATCGGCAATTGTATGGAAGAGACGTTTCGTCGCCTCTCTGACGTAAGGTCGTATCGCAATCTCCAAGTGACCCCTGTTTCACATATAAACCCATGCTTTCTGGAGTTCATGCGGAAATCGTGATACGCCATTTTTTCAAAGGAGCGACGGTTTGTCTACGACCGCCCGTTTGATGAGGATCACCTCAGCGAGAATTTAAGGATGTACTGATTGGTATAGAATTCGGCAATTTCTATATGCGCATAATATTATCATAAGCTGTCATGCTTATGGTGACAGTGAACTCACAGCGCCCGGCCGGATTCGAAAAAGGAACGCTATACGTGCACAATGGAATATTTGGAAAATTTTACACCAACTAACTTCTCGGCTGCTGTTGTATCGTATGAAACGTGAAGCTCGCATCGGTAAGTATATTTAGACGGACCAGTATTTGATTAACTCCTTTTGTATTGGTATATGAATGGTACAAGGATATAAATGGTTCGCAGTTAGAGGAAGGGAACCGATGTGATTGCAGTATTTCAAAAATCGCACTACTTCTGCTTTGCTCTCAAAAATACTGAATATATGTGGATGCAGAAATACAATTCACCCATTCATTATCCTTTAAAAGTAAGGACGGGTAAAATAAAACAAATAAAAACTATCTGCTATTCTAAGCAATTAATTTTTTAGATATAAATGAAGGTGCATGATTTTTAGAATACTAAAATCGCGTTGAAGCCCTTTCCTGGTAATTGGTAAATGCGATCCAAGTACAGGTATTTGTTTGATTTGAGCTGCGGAGTTTCTCGAGATCGCATAATACATTTAAACTAAATGTATGCACAATAATTATGTCGCAGCAGATATCGCTTTATATTGCTTTGCAGCAGATTTTTATCTTTCGATTGTCTCAACTAGAAAATAGAATCATAAAAAAACAAACAAATAATTTCAAGCGTTAAAAAATAATTTGGAGAGGTTGAATATAATCAAATTTAAGATGATTATGTTGATAATGAGTATTTTATGAGAATTTTTGAACCCTGGTCGCTTTATTGCAGCGTTAACTCAAGAGGTATGGACCGTTGTCATACTTAAAATACATACGCGTATAAGGAATAGAAAGGCGTAAAACTGGCAACTACTTTGCTTGTATGACAGGAAGGGAATGTAGCTCATTTTCCACGAACTTAGATAGTTTTTCGGTGCGAATAAAGTTGAAACTCACGTCCAATGTACAAATTCCAATAGGAACTGTCACCCACTCATTCCGAGATTTGAGATGTGATTTTTATTAAACACTGTTAAAAAATTCTGACAGTAGTTGCAAGACGGGCTGGCTAGATATATGTTCCCAAGTACATCCAGCGCCTAGTATCGGATTTCCGGCTGTGTGGATGAGACGTTCAGTAAACCCTCGTGAAATGCAGAGGGTATATCACTATAATTAATAGCTAATAGATTCCTCGGGGAGAATAAGTAGCCAAAAGTCACAGATACATTATGTGATCATGTACATTCGACGGTGCATTCACTTTTGTGTAAAAGAGCCATGCGAAGAAATTCCAAAATTTCTGCGAACAAAAAGATTTGGAGATATTATCAAACTACATAGAGAGCCCATTGTGAATTGCTACATGCAAAATAAACGTGTCTGGTCGATTTAGTAATTTATGATTATCTAATACTCTCGGGCGATAACAAATTGCAGTTATTAAGCCTCTGGCATGGGCGGTTTCTGGATCAGTAATTCTTGAATTAATGTATACATCGAAAAAGGCATTTAGTTCGTAGCTACGAGTTTACGCGCAGCTAATCAGTAGAAGCTAAATATTTATCTCCGTTGTCTGTAATTTTTCCATACTTGTTTGATAATTTGTTCTATTCATGAACGAATTCTCTAACTCACCCATCTATGTTTTCATCCTGGTGTCGCTCTGCCCGTACGCATGATAATGAGGCCTGGAACATGGATTAAAAATGATACTCCTGGTTAACCCCGTGGACTGGTTGAAAGTTGGTTTTCGTTAATTAAAAAAACGCATATGATTTAGGCACAGCGCAGGGCCCGAAAATCCGACGTGTGAGCCGACAACCGAAAGACAACGTCGGTGCAACGACCCGTCAAAGGATCTCGATCTGCCGTTTTAAGGAAAAACGTCGTATGAGCATTCAAATGTAGCCAAATTTCCCAGCAGAAAATCCTTATCTTTGAGGAAATTTATGAATATTTTCCCCTCAAATTTTCAGGAGCTCTCAAAGAAATTGCGGACAAAATTATCTGAAAAATTGGAGGACAAATATTCATGAGTTTACCATGAAATTCGTGATTTATCAAAGTAAATTTGGCAGCGCCTGAAGGCTCATACGGCGTTTTTTCTTGGATAAAATGTTTATTTTTGAGGTAGGTTATGAATATTTTTCCTTGAAATTTTCAGGAACTTCAGGTAAAATTGCGAACAAAATCATCCGAACAATTGGAAAGAAAATTTCATAAGTTTACCAGAAAATTCGTGTTTTATCAAAGGAAATTTGGCAGTGACTGAAGGTTCATACGGCGTTTTTCCTTAGCACGGCAGTATTATACCACCATCCGTCGCCGATTTGCGCGCCTGAAGTATCATACATTTAATTAATATTGTGTCATTCTAAAAAAGCACGAGAAGAAAATATTCCTCCAGGTAATCATTTTAACGAGAGGACAGTCAACGAAAGTTCTGCGGTGATGGGTCATTGCCAAGGGGTGTGCCAACTTTTAAGAGGTGCCGGCAGTGGTGGGTCCACCTACACTGCCGTGCTAAGGAAGAACGCCGTATGAACCTTCAGGCGTTGCCAAATTTCCTTTGATGAAACACGAATTTCCTGGTGAACTTATGAATATTTCCCTTCCAATTTTTCGGATAATTTTGTTCGCAATTTCACCTAAAATTCCTGAAATTTTCAAGGAAAAATATTCATATCTTTTCTCAAAAATAAACATTTTACTGAAGAAAATTTGGCAACTCTCGAATGTTCATACGGCGTTCTTCCTTAGCATGGCAGTATACAGACTACACGTGGTAAATTGTCATTATCTGATGGGGTTACGCTGAACCGCCTGGCACTTCTTCAAAAGAAAGGGAGAGAAGTAAATCAACTCGGCTGAAAAGTTTCAGCTGAACAAATCAAGTCACCTATTATTTCAAGTTATCATCACATAGGTATTAGTTTTCATTCGAGTTATCACTATTTTCTAAACATTTTCCTGGCGTGATTTTCCATCATTTCATCTTAGACTGAGGAAACTGGTATAACCTTTTCCTCTACTTCATATTCTTCTTCTTATTCCTTTTTTTAATTTATTACATTTCACCAGCTATTCAACTAACATACGGATCCTAAAATATTGACGCTCACTAGAAAAAGACACAGAAACTATAGATTATAGTTTATCAAATAAGTCGCTGATCTCTGAATATTCTGGGAAAATGTAAAACACAGATGTTGGTTGAGCTCAACTTTAACCAATCAAAAGGCCACATTTCAAATACTTCGCTGACATGCCGAGGCAGAGCACTGTATGAGCGCTTGAACGTTGGCAAATTTCCCAACACAAAATATGAATTTTTAGGTAAACTTGTGAATGTTTTTTCCTATTCCCCCGAGAATTTTATTCGCAATTGAATCTGAAGAAATATTCCGGAGAAAGAAAATATTTTCAACTTTTTTAAAAAAAAATACGTTTTTTATCAAGGGAAATTTTGCAATATTCGAATGTTCTTGCGGCGTTTTTCCCCAGCACGACAGTGTAGAGAAGTGGTTCCGGGCAGCAAAATTAAATTCATAAGCGCAAGTCTTCAAATTGTAAGTTCATCAAAGCCTGTGCGCAATCAAAACTGCTTTAAAGAATTACGGTGGCGCGTTTAACCATTTAATCATATGTGCACGCCGTGTAAGTGCGCAATCAGCTGTAGCCATATTCATTAACTATGCGCGCAGGAAAGCCACAGTTGTGGAAAAATCCCTATAATGCCCAAGGCCTCCCAGCCTCTATCTTTCTCTGGAAAGATGTCGTCGATAATAGCGTTATACCGGCGGACTTTTTCTCCGTTTATCTTTTTTATCAATTTTAGTCCTTTTAACATAGCCTCCGTGTTAAGTGCCCCGCATGCCCAACCAAGAAACTGAACTTTACATTGTATTGTAGACTTTGATTTAAGTACTTGCAACGCCACGCCACTTTCTAGGCAAAAGAATGTGGGTGTATTTCAGTGTTTTAAACTTTCTGGAGGAAAATTGTACTTTCCCTAGAAAACCGTTGCACGCTTCCAACTGAAGTCGTTGATTAAGAGCAAAAAAAAAAAAAAAATTAGACGACAGCAACTGCGGTCGAACGCTTAAAATATTATAATTTTTCAGTCGATTTGTCAATTGTGGAATAAAGTTACGTTTCTTCGTTCGAGAAACAACAACAAGCGCCGGCCGAGTGACTCAAATTAGCCCGTTTTTGCCGGTAGCGCTGAACGTGCGCTAATGTCAACGGCTTCAGCTTCAGCGGAGGACGGGCGGAGCGACCCGGAACAACCCGCCTTTTTCAAGCGCGATTTCGGAGAAAAGGAGAAGAACATGAATAAATAGGAAGGCAGTAAAAATTTTACTGCAAAATTGATGAGTCAAACTTTAAATCTCATTGGGAGAACCTGCGAGAGACTAGCCGAAGGTGTCCACATGAGGTCACTGCGTAAAAAAACACATTATTAGCACGGGAGAAAATGGGAAGGTATAGGTTCGATCGACATGAATCGATCGAAAAACGAAAACGTGAATCGATCGGCAAACGAGTGAATCGATCGACAAAAGCCGTGAGTCAATCGAAAAACCCCTGAGGCGATCGACAAGCCCGTGAATCGATCGAATTTTGAATTTTGTCGATCCAATCGGTGTCGATTGCTTCAAGTCGATCGGTTCACCTTTCCATTTATCGATCGAATCCATACCCTTCGAAAAAATGGACCGAAACTTTTTGGCCGGGTGAAAAATCACCAAATTTTGCGAGTTGAGATACGGCGTATCAACTTTGGAAATTTCGGTGAGTAGCGCAGGGGGAAAAGCTCAGTAAACGACGGAACTTTTTGAGAGAGATTTTTGTCTAGCTGAATCGAAAAAAGAAAATCTGAGTTTTCGCTGAGAGACCAAAGCAATAAACACGTCTCGTCCAAAGATTAGTTGCGGGTGGTTCTGTCAATGTTTGTGCGTATGAAAAGGCTTGATTCCCATTTTGATTCAGCAATTTTAAGCCTCGGTAATGTCAGATCAAAACTTTAAAACAACTTTGTTTCTCAAAACTATGGTTATTGAACGGCAACCTTCAAACAACTTTAGACTCTAGTTTAATCACATTTTTGGACGTTTTTTGAGCCAAACAGCTACTTTAAAAAATCTGTGAGCTGCAATGCCGCATGTTACCAATTAATTCAATTTTCCATTCTGTGGATCTAGTATTATAAACAATCAAAATCTCAGACCCCCACCGCCGATAATTTCCCTAAGCATTGTGTACATGCAGCTTAGTCTCGTTTGCTAATTTTCTTGTTTTTGTCTTCCGTTGAATTATTCGGTATATTTTTGTGTATTGTCCTAATGTGATAAAGACTGGCGGCTAGTGGCTCGAGTTAATGGTTTCAAGTATGGAGTGAAAAATACGAATCAATCCTCACTTTTGATGTAAGTGATAGTCGTTTAATAAATGAGACAAAATGTGGGAAAATGGGTTCAGGAGGAACAAAACTTTTTTCTAGGACTGAACACACAATACCTTTTTCTCGACTTCTTTTTTCTATATTCTAACCATGACAACCCGCACAACCGCGATGGTGGCAATTTTTTGGCGGGAACATGGAGTAACTTTGAAATTTATTTAATGAGTCTCAAAAATTCCTGAAATAGCTTAAACAAGCCCGAAACTGTTTTCAGAATAGAGTATAAACCAAAAGAATTTTTAAAAACAAATTAAGAGCGTTACGTAATGGAAATCTGAAGTAAGGCTGAATTGGGAACTTGTACGGAAACGCTCAATTCAACCTCCACATCACACGCGCGCCCTTATTCTGCAAGGCATGCTACCAAATATCCTAGGCACAGCAATAAGAAATCCGCATTCAGAACTTCAAACAACCGCACTTCTGAAGATTTATCCTTTTTTCCGAGGAAGCTCCTATGATTTATATCTTTAAATATTTATGCTGTAAAAACAGTTTGTTTGTCTTCAATATATTGAGGTAAAGCAGTGAATCCCCAGCGTCCAAGTTTAATACGCTTGCTACACCCCCACTCTCCATCGGCGGGATTTTTCCGTCTATAAAGCGACGCCCGTCGGTCAGAGGTCACGGGCTTACGGGTGCGCCAGCACCGGCGCCCCTGGGGCTTTTATTAACCGGCTGTTGCTTCCACCCCAGCACTGCCGTGCTGAGGAATAACGAGACCTTTACGAACCTTTAGGCGTTGCAAAATGTCCTTTGGTAAGTCGCGAATTTTCGGGAAAATTTGTCGATATTTTTCTTCCAATTTTTCTGATAATTTTGTTCGCAACATTACCTAATGTTCTTGGGAATTTCTTGGAAAAATTCTCGTAACTTTCCTAAAAAAATAAACATTGTATCGAAGACAATTTGGCAACTCTCGAATGTTCATACGGCATTTTTCCTTGGTACGGTAGAGAACTCAGAGCCGTCACATGTGGTGTCTGTGGCTGGGCTGTTTCAGTTTTAGTGTTCAGAAGACTAAAGTTTCTAGTCCAGGTAACCCCTGGTAAAAATTGGCGATTAGAGCTGTGTTTCAAAATACGATAGGAATTCTTATAGCCGGCTAAAGAAGGCTACAGAAAATCATATAGCTGGCTGTAGAATGCGAAGAAAATCATACGGCCGGGCTATGCGAAGCGATAAAAAATTATGCAGCCGGGCTATAGTTTCTATCGCCGGGCTTTACACTTTAGCGCCTGGCTGTTGCTTTTTCGCCATCGATTATAAAAGGCTGTAAAAAATTGTGTAGAAATTTGTGTGCTTTGGAAATCATTAAGTTTGATACGGAACCACCTTAATATTTACTAAACATACGTTATATTTTTCTTTAATACATATTTTTTTTTCATCAATTAAAACGAGAATAATCCATACAGGATGTGCAAAAATTTCAAAATTATGAGTTGAAAAACGCTGACTCCGCCAGATTAAATATTAGAGCCTAACACAAAGCGGAACGGCGGCGACGCACTGGCGCCTACAAACCTAACAGGGATACTTCACGCATTGCGCAAAGCGTGAAGTATCCCTAATGCCAATGCGCGTTTCGCGCTGGCTGCCCGCCTGCCGCACCGCAGCGTACCACGGCGCTTGAAGCAACTATTTCACACCAGAGGTATTGCACAGTATCATACGAAACTGAAGGCGCTCTAATGTATTAGGAACGGCAGGCATTCATCAAAAGTACGGAGCTTTCCTTGCAAAATAAATCAAGATACTACGGCCCAAAAAGAGAGCAGTGGTCCAAAAACTCACCAAGTCCTAGCATCCGTAATTAGTGACGTTTAGCATACACTTTATCGCCTGGCTGTGAGTTGCTTAGTCGCCATCGGCTATAAAAGGCTATAAGAAATTGTGTAGCCGGCTATAGAAGCTATTGGAAATCTTACAGCCGGCCGTAGGTCTATGGTATTTTGGAACACAGATTCTACTGCAAATTTTTACCGCGGACTGCACTTTTAATTCATGAGAACTGAGGCTCGGCTTAGGTAACCAAAGTTTTTCTAACAATAAGCCATTATTGGGCGTATTTATGCTAAAAGGAACTATATTGCACGCAATCCCTATGCATCTAGTTCCTTTTGTTATTAATGTGTTCAATTATGATTTTTAGTGATAGTATTTATTAGTTTTTCTTTGACTCGTATCCTTTACGAGATACTTCGATTATCTGAACAAAAGTTCGGTTCCTGGGACTTGAAAATTCGGTTACCTGACCACGAGGTCCCGGGTTCGATTCCCGGCCAGGTGACCTGAGTTTCTTGGGCTCAGACAATGGTCACCTGAGGCTGGTGGTGAGCGTGGGATTAGCCAATAGGGGCTATTTGAAGTTTGTAAAAGAAAAAAAAAAACCCTGAGGGCTGACTATGGAAATTGATATACAAAGAAGACAAAAGGGAAAGTAGAGCGATCCTGTTAGAGGAGGCGGATGGAGCTGCCTGTTTCAACCTATAGGATCGTGCCGTCTCTTCTTTTTTTTTTGTCAATCAATTTTTAATTATCAGATTAGCTCATTAGCGGATCCAGCAAATCGGCAACATTGTTGTTTTCTCCTTTAAACCTATGGAAATGTATCGATTCTTCCAGGGGCCAGGTGCTTTGACGAGTATCGATTATTTAACATAGAATTAAATGGAGGAAATCCGGCATTGCCAAATTGCTAGATCCGCCTCTGCTGAACCGGAAAATCTGTGTGGACGCGAGTTTCCCCACCGTGCGTCACCCCAAAATCGTCTAACTTATTCCAAGAAATGGAACAAGACCGGATCCTGATTTTCCGTGGCGCGAGTCCCGATGACGAAAAAGAAAAAAAATTCACAGAAATATTTCCGACAGGAAAGCTGGGGGAGCCCGGGAAATCCTCGGCGACATTTAATGAATGGAAGCAACCGGTATGAATGAAGTCGTGACGCAAATTTTACGCATGTTTGTTTTTCCAGACGCCGCGGCCGCGCGTCGTTGGCGGTCGGAGAAAACCGGTGGTTTTTTTCATGAGCCGTTGACTGCTCAGATGCAAATGCGAACCGCGAGAGGAGAAGTCAACGGATGAGCCGTGAGACGCGGGGAGGGCGGGCGTAAATGCAGATCAGGGCTCACGATTAGCCGAGTCGGACGATTCGCGGCGCGGTCGGGTATAAAACCGCCGGCATTTTCGCAGCCGCCAGCAGTCGTTCTTGAAAATTCATTGGAAGATCTAATCCACTAGAGCTTAGCTTTGAATTCGTACACAAGTTTCCCACGTGGTATCATCGCTTGCGATATTATTTCGATTTAAGTTTCCTGACGATTTTGGAACTTCGGTCTATCGGTACTCAGTGTTCATTATCTTTCCTGCCTTAGTGACAAACGTTTGTTTCCTCAGTTCTGGACAGTGTAGCTTCGTTTCGGACGTCAAATTTGAAAAAAATTCTCCACCGACCGAGCTTGTGACTGTAAGCTTTGTGTATTTTTCTACCGAGTAAACCAACGAGCTGATCAAAATGTATCCGAACCCGTTGAACAGAAAGCACTCTGCTTTCAGGCAGATCATCGACCGCTTCCTCCTGCCGGACCTGAACAACAACGAGAAGAACAAAATAATGGACAAATTCAAAAGTGCCTTCATCAAAAAGTCCAAAACCAACATGCACAAAATGAAAAGTGAGAAAAGCATGTGCGCGAGCAAGTGAATGTTCAGTTTTATTGTATGTAATATTTGCTTATTCATTCCGATGACTTACGGATGGGAGCATTTCGAGAGGAGTGGTTCCTTCAGAGAGCGAATCCGATTACTGGAACGGCATTTCGCTCGAATTCAGGCTTTGAAAAGACCTCTCTTCGGTGAGAATTCCAGCTCAGAATACGAGAGTCTCGTGCACGACGAGTGCATGCTTTCCCCGCTCTCAAAATGCCTCACTTGATTCGATGGCACGGGAAATGATCTCAAACCCCTTTTATCCCAAGTTCATCTAAATCAATGTCAGTACGTAAGTACGCCAAACATTAGTCGACCGACGCAAAACGGAGAGCCCCAAGCGAATCTTTTGAAGGGTTTCACAGCACATGTAAGTTCATGGAAACTGAAAAGGTTGCGGGCGCATCGAATGCCTTACTTTGGTGCCCTAAAGTCAAGAAAATGGAACTGAATCGTTTGCGTTTAGAATCAATTCATTCGGTTATCGATACCTGATTCTTCTTCTTCGTCATAAAAAATGGAGGCTTCTGAAACGAATATTGCGGAAGGAACGATTATCACGCATAATAATCTATTGGATATGGCGGTAGAAATGCCTTTATTGAATCGGTCAAGTTCCACGTCAAATTCTCATGGGCATTGGACACATCGAACAAATGTTTCGGGAAGATCTGTTTTCGAGCACCAGTTACAAGCGGAAAAGTAATGAAGCCTGGAGCAATAAAACCAGCCCAACGATTGCGGATGTGTGTCTATGGAAGTAGCGCAGATAGGTCAGGATCACGATGTAGAAGAAGTAAGCCGGAATCGCCAACACCGAAATTGTGGGCCCAGATCTGACCGCAAGGTCAACACGTTGACACCGCAATACCTCGGTTATTGCTCCACACAATGGTAAGTTAATGCACTTGCCTCGCGTCTGTTTCCTTTTTTAATTATTTTTTATCACTGCTATTTCCGGCAATTTTTTACACTATTAATATATATATAGCTCTATCACGTTTTAATTCATAAACTTTTGGTCACAAACACAGCATCTTCCCAAAAAATGAGCTTGATTCCTGAAATTAATTTTTCCACTGCTCAGAGCTTCTAATTACATTAGTCGGAGGGGAACGGAAATTGGCTCTACCGATAAAAGTTCTAGAGATCAGAGGTATAGTCGAAGAGTCTTAAGAACTTCTGAATCAATTATTATTCATAGATTTGATTTTTGTCATTTTAAAAATGCTCCAATACTCCTCTCCCATCATACTCTGAAAATGTTTCGGGGTGAATTTCCCTCCATGCTGAAAAAATGAATTGCGGAAGTTCGGGATTCCTTGTGCTTTTCTGTACATTCGGTGATGTCTTAACCTTTCTTCAATTGGAGGAAAGTTTTCACCGATCCTTTTCAATGAAAACTTTGCAGGGTGAGCTGAGCGCCTTTCTATTCCCTCCTGACCGTCTACCCGGAGAAATTTAAGTCCTAACTAACTTTTTCCTGTTGCTTGCTCTTTCGTGTTAAATTACTCACCATTATGAAAAGCAGATAGGAAAGATACAAGTAAATAATTCCTTACTAATGAATTTCGATTTTTAACTTCATAACTAGTTTGAAAAGAGCTGCTATTATCAATCATCAATATATGAATGACTAGCGGGAGGCTTGTGATTGAATTCGCGGGTTTAGAAGATGCTTTGCCATAGATTAGAATTGAAATAAATGATCACTTTATTGACTGATGAGTAAAATGATGAATTAGTTGAGGCGATCATAATAAAAGTACTCATGTCTACAAAATATTCCTCGACAAAAAGACCGCTTGACTATTACAAGGGGGATGATACCACTATTTGACCACGAAGGAGCTCGCAATGCCTACATTGAAAATTGAAGGCGAATTGACATGGCGTTTATCTAGCCTCTTCCAGTTTGATAAAACATATTTTTGGATTGTTTTGGAGTGATCGCATCATTTCACGACGATACCACTATTCGACCACGTGAGAGCTCGTGTTGCCTACAATGGAATTGAAGGAAAACTGACATGGCGAAAATGTAATCTTTTCCCGTTTTGTAAGAAGCTATTTTCTGCCTGCATTCCGAGTAGGCGTGCGATTTCACCATAGTACCACTATTTCACTTTTCTCTCATTTCTTTTTGCCCCTCTTCTTCCTCCTTCTCGTATCTCCTAAATATGTCTAATTTCTTCTTACTATCCTCTTATCCTTCGTCTCCTCTCTATTTCCATTTTTCTTCTCTCTGTTCATCTGCTTCTTCTCGATGGGAAATAAAATGAAGCAGTTTGGTGAAAAACAGCGTAAAAGTAGCTCTTACATTCATGATCGTTTAATTGTGCGGTAAATGCGCTGAAATCCAAATTCGCACTCGACCCTCATACGACTAAAATTCAGACTATCAAAAAATTGCATAAGTCAAAGTGATTCTAACAACGTATCTACTTACAATTCACCGACGGAGACCGTCTGAATATTATATGGGGGATGTGCTAGAAAATACACCCTGAAAAACACTATAATCGAACAAACAAAGAAAATAAATTTATTTTGAAAATTGGTTAATAAATATTCACTAAAATATTTTAAAAATGCTTCTCTAGTTTAAAGATATTTTGCATCCAAGGTGTTAATATCAAAACCATCTTGGTGAAGTATTGAAAATTTTTTTCTCGTTTCTCGAGTTTGAGAAAGAAAATTATTACAAACGCCTGATGCAAGATATCGGTTCTGAATGAAGAATAATCAGCATTTATCACCTGACCTCAGATTTGAAAGGTCCCGCAGTTCGCTAAAATAATCGAGAATATATGCTTATTATCTTGTGTACTCTGCTTGGGCGGATGGTATGAAGTCGATGTTCACTTCTCATGTTCTAAAGTTTACATCAAATTCGTAAACTGTCTATGAGAACTTAATTTATTGCAGCAAAATTTGAGAGTCAATATTATCTAACAGTGCTTTCTCGACGAGGAGGTGCTGACCCCTATCAAATGAACAGAAAATAAAATAAAAAAGAAGTAAAAATTATAGACTCACCAGAGCGAGGCTTATTGCCTCATTGGTTCTTTGAGTTGTTTTACTTGGAATTTCCAAAGGCATTAAGGACTATGTTACTACATTTAACTGATGGTTTGATTTCAGGTTGCTAATCTCAATCAACTGGATCCCCTCACTCTTTGCATGGGATTTTTGTACACCCAGTACAGAGCGTAGAGATGTTGAAGGTGCACACTATTCAAAGCAGCCGGATTCAGGACTTCATTATCGGACCGGTAAGTTTTTACTTTTTTCCGTAGTTTTGTGAAAGACGTAATGAAATATCTAGAGAAAAAAAGATTATAGTCATCTGATGACTACTACTTTAGATCGAATTGATGTAATTTTTATATTTATACTGGCTGCTGTTACCTACACATGAGGGGTTTGGAGGGCAAGGCGTATAAGTGTATAGTTTTTGAGATTTTGAGAAATACTTGTGTCTAAAGTTTCAAAATATTACGTGGAGCTTTATGGCGGAAAAGAAGTGTAAATTCACATTTTAAGGCTCAAAATTGGATTTAAGTTGTGAATTTTTCACGGAATATGTGTTAAGACTAGTTTTAGTTGAAACCACTAATTTCTCATTTTTTTTTCAAAAACCGCACTTGTGTCCCTTATTGTCCTCCAAGGTCCCTTGAACATAGTTTGAGGGGTCGATTACTGTAATTAATAAACCTGAACACTATGTCACCACGAATTTCAGGTCCTCTAACTCAACAATTTTTCTCTACAAGCAAACTTCTAGTCGCTATAAGTTGGAAAGTTTAGGCACGGTTGTAAATAGATCTTACTTTTTCTTTCTTTTTTGTATAAATGAATGACACCCGATTTTCATCCTTGCATCCATTTGCAAGAGAAGCGGACGCAAAAAGGTGCGTCTAAATGCTATAAAGCAAGTAGTGTGGAAGAGTCAGGTTTAAAAACTTTAATGAATGTGATAGGGTAGCTGAAAATTCACGTGAACATTGCTACATGTAACACGTGATAATTCGGCCCCGGCCAAATTCAAAAGGAGCATGATTTTCATCGTTTAATCCAAGCTTGAAAGTTATGCGAGTTACTCCTGGTGGATATAGCTGAGCATCTTGACAGTTTTCCTCTGTTTCCATCGCGCGGCGATTAGTGGCAATTTCATTAATTACTGAGATTTTCCCGAGTCCGTACGTGAGGGCTTTCAAAAACCTCTGATCGACCATCATCTAGGCTCGCTGAATGGTGCAAAACCGTCGCTAAAAATACCAAGTTAAGTTGTCAAATTTTAGACCCTATTTCGATAAAAAAAAAAAAGATACCCATACCGTAATCGAAATTTATAGGAACATAGGAATCTCTGTTAAAAAGTTAACAGGATATCCTGTATTTGACTAATCCAAACGCTACCGTGTGAAACATTAAACGACGATAATGTATCTAATTTGTTACGGACGTAACCTTTGTATCCTGTCGAAAATATGTTTACCATTTCCAAAACGAGCGCGAAGCACTGTTACTTTTTTGTCCTGGCGAAATTTTGATCGTCTTTTCTAGACTTCTTCAGAGAACCTGTCTAATTAGTAAAAGATAGAATCAATGAAAATTCTATTATAGATATTATCAAACATGTCTAAATGCAGCATACTAGCGTAGTCGGGTGTTAGACCCTGCAATGCTGCTGTGATAGCGAAGAGAGCAGTAAATGCATGCGTGGATGAGCCTCGAGACACGTAAAAACAAGTGCTGGTCATGGCTCATACAGAATTTCACTTGCTGCTTCCTTTGCTATCCCGGTAGCATGGCTGGACATTCTTCCGAAAGAAATAACGTAATATTTCACGATTTTCAGGGATTTTTTTGCGTCCACCCCCCCCCCCCATGAAAAATTTCTGGCGACACCAATGATATAATTTAATATAATATTAATATTATTTTTTACTCAATTATAATATTTATGTTTTTTTTAAATTATCGTGTTTGTCGTTGTTAATAAAATTATAGTTGAGGATATTAATGAAATTATAATCTTAATAATCTAAAAACTTATCTAAAGTTATCTTTAATTCCACATATTAATGTTTTTATAAACTATTTAGACCAATATAGACACCAATGAGTGTATCTCTGAGCCGCGTGTGATGTGAATTTCCCGGAGAGTCTGGAGATCAACGCTGATGGTTCATTAAAGCGAGTTTCATTGTCGCGTATTTGCATGGCGGAGTTGAATGTATCCACAGTGGAGACATGGGCGGCCTTTGAATTGGAGATATTCCGGTGATTTAGCTAAATTGGCTGTAACAGATCTCAATGGGACGGACCAATTAGGTGAATTGGATTCATGGAGGCTCCGCTGTCGCTCCCAATGAGTGCCAATTGAAACGATTCGAAAAAGTTGCACTCGGCTCACGATTCCCGCCGACCCGGCTTCCCGGGCCCTGTCTCACGTTTTTTTGCCGACGTCGACGCTTAAGCTCCTAAAACCCCGCTGCCCCGCCGGCTCGAAAACGAACGAGACTCCTCTGCACCCGATCCCTGCAATTATCCCCGGGCTTCTGGAAATCTTGAGGATACGTTCTCCGTGCGATGAATCAACATATTCCTGCTGCCGTGCTATGGAAGAACGCCGTATGAGCCTTCAGACGTTGCCAAGTTTCCTTTGATAAAATACAAATTTATTGGAAAAGCTATGAATATTTTTATCCCAATTTTTCAGACACTAGTGTTCGCATTTTAATCTGAAATATGTGAAAATTTCAAGGTAGAACATGCCTAACTTCCTTTCAAAATACAAATTTTATCGGAGGAAATTTGGGAACTCTCGAATATTCATACGGCGTTCTTCCTTAGCACGGCAGAATAGGGAACTACTGTTTCTGCCTTCTACATAAAAACAAAACCGCTTATCTGTAAAGGGAACC
Organism: Bemisia tabaci; assembly: GCF_918797505.1. Classification (NCBI taxonomy): domain Eukaryota; kingdom Metazoa; phylum Arthropoda; class Insecta; order Hemiptera; family Aleyrodidae; genus Bemisia; species Bemisia tabaci. The sequence continues at coordinate 31,164,616 of NC_092795.1, forward strand.
TAGTGACACTTAAAAATTGTCTCTAAAATGAGCTAGGAATAGTAGTCCTGCTGTAGCTTCGACTTATCCGAATCGTACACCCGGAACTTTCGGCCTCTGAGCCCGGAACGCAGACGGTATGTCAATACAGTCCGTGTAAGTACGTCTTCTACAGCCGAAGTCTTTTTTCAGTGTTCTACTCAGCTTTTTTTCTCGATGTTCATGCTCTGGTAATTACAACTCTATTCAGAGTATACGAGGGCCAATGCCGTCAGTTTTCTCATAGACCGTCATTCTCGGAGGCACACATTTTGTGAAGGAACGGCGAAAATTTCGTCGTCCTTTTGGCGGAAGGGCGTACCTCAATTTCCACGTGAGTCCTGTCCTACGTGTAAATCCACGCTTTCTAGGGCTCATGCACAAATTGAGATACGCCCTTCCGCCAGAGGAGCGAAAATCTTAGCCATCTTGCCTGTCAGCAGGTCACTTGGCCGCACAATGATCGCGAGCTAAAAAAAAAACCTCTGACGCAGATAGCTACAAATAACCGAGCGTTTGTCCGAATCTACTGTTATGACGAGGTCTAGAAAACCTGCCGGGCGGGATGGGCGACGAAGAGGACGGCGAGACGTCAGGATGTGAACAACCTGCTGAGAGGTGACGCTCTCGGATCTCAGGTGCGCAGCTTCTTCTCGACTGACGTCATCATAGACCAGAATCGCGTGTTAGGATCCGCGCCGCCACGCGGTCTTCCATCTTATTTTTATCTTGGTCCACTCGAGACTCGACGTCGACGATGGCGATGGAGGTGCCTTCACCCGACGAAAAGATCAACATTCCTAGGCGGGAGGAAGTGGTCGTGTCGCTGTCGAAATAATGTGGCTGCTGCAGGTCGACTGTTGACTCGCTATCGAATGACCTTGATCGATACATAGCATTGCCAAGATAGGGCTTTATCGATCAAGCTCATTCTATAAAGACTCAACAATCGACCCGCTGATGTCGTTGGCTCGCCAAGTCCAAGGTGATTGACGCCGCGCCATGCTAAGGAAAAACGTCGTATGAGCCTCCGGGCGTTGCCGAATTCCCTCCGGCAAATCACTAATTTTCAGGACAATTTTTGCATATTTGCCTGCCGATTTCTCAGCTAATTTCGTTCATAATTTGATCTGAAACGTCTGAAAATTTCAAAGAAAAATATTCATAATTTTCCTCAAAAATTAACACTTTATCCGGAGAAATTTGGCAACTCTGGAATGTTGATACGGCGTTCTTCCTTAGGATGGCAGCATGGTGCTCCGAACATAGAGGTTTTCCCTAGCTTCCGAGTCCGTCCGCCGGCTTCACATTCCCGTGTCCACGTTTAATTACTTTGTAAACAAGTTTAATGCGTCGCAACGCCGCGGCCGCGCCGGGCCAGCCCGCATACGTCATAGTCCATGCCTGAGCACATCCTCCGGTGCGGATGCTTATATTTTACCTATATTATGTGATCATCAGTGGGAAAAGGGACCGTTTCCAGTCGAGCCAGTTCTGTCGAGATAAACATGTTGACGTTACGTCACAGCCGTCGGTGACATTTTCTGTCGGATGGAAATCTCATTACGGAGGGAAAAACTGTAGAGTACCTCTCCCCAATTTTCTCAGCTCCATTCCAAGGCTAATAGCCTGATTGTTGAAATGTTGTGTTTGTCGACATAGGCGACATAGGTTAAAAGGCGGAGCGTGATTGGTCGGCTTAGTCTTAATCGCTGCTTAATCGTGCCTTTGTTAGGTGGAGTGGACGACATGTCAGATACTTAAGAGGTGCCTTTAGCCTGTCGTGAGTTTCACCCGACATAGGCACGACAAAACAGCGATAAGACATAGCCGACCAATCACGCTGCGCCTTTTAACCTATGTCATCTATCTCTACTCGACAAACACAAAATTTTAACAATCAGGCTGCAGGATATCTTTTAAATAAAACGCCTAAAAACGAAAATCTTTGTTCAGTTTTAAAAGATTAAAAAGTTATGTTGGTAAAGTAGTGAAGTGTAACAAAAAAAATCAATGAATAGATCGGTGGTGGAATTAGTTCGTTTTAAACGCCTCGCAGTAAGGTCGTGCAAACATTAATGTGGCTATATGGACGATTTTTAACACGGGCGTAGTTCAAAGCAGAGGCGTTCAGCGTTTCAGCCTCAACGCTTAATTCTGAGTGGCAGCTAAAGTGATGAACTGAGTTCCGGGTTGCCTCTCTCCTCCACCACCCCTCATAATCAGCCGCTGCGACCGGAGATCTCAAAATCCAGGCCCAGGGAACTCGACAACATGGACGCAAGACGCAAATCAAAAGGACCTATCTCCATTGTCTCAAGGGCCCTAATCTTCGTGGCATGATCTTAAGGTTCATAAGTCCCAAGACACGATGGAGATAGGTCATTTGGATTTAAATATATCCAATTTGAGCTTAATTTAGTCAAGTTCAGCAGTCTGTCCATGATTGTGGTTTTTGATAGACTTTTTTAACTATAGTCGCTCTTTTCTTAGAACTCTTTCGAAAGTTGCTTTTAGCGCACATAGTAAAATCATGGAAATTTTAAAGAATAAACGTTGATTAGTTTTTTAAGAAATAAAGTATGCCAGGAGGTCTGCAACGTCGCTAAACGAGATACGTCGTTTCAGAGTTTCACCGTCGAAATTAGCTTTGGACTTTGGGACATCCATAATTAAAGACAGGAAAAACCCCTAGCTTGTATCCGAGAGCCCAGGTTTCAAAGTCGGACTTATAGCGTGTATACTACTATAGCCCTCCCGCATCCCGACAAATTTTAGAACTAATCGTAGTTTTTAATTGTGCGCGAAATCGATTGGGTTAGCAGCGATGCACACTTTTTGCCTCGTGCTTCTGGACTAATGAGAAATCTGGCGCCTATATTCAATGCCGTAACCGACAATTTTCCAATGGGGGGGGGGGGGGGGGGTTCGGGGTAAAAATTCCCGAGAATTGTGTTCTTCCGCCGGAATGTGCGTTTCCTAGGATGTAGATCGAAGAGTAAGATAAGTATTGTATAATGCCGGATTCTCTGGTCTATAGATGCACGGCGTATACTTCACTGTTCATAGTTTCATCATCGGAGAAATGTGGAGCGAAGTGGCTGACCTTGCTGAACCTTTCCGTAAAATATTTCTTTGTAGGTTAATGTCTGAACTTGACTCATTGGTCTGCCACTCATGCTGACTGTGGCAACTCCTGGGTTCCCGTTTCTGTTTTTTGAGCTATGCACACAATTTTTGTATCAAGTAGTATGCATAATTTAGTTTTTGCACAATCCAAGCTAACGTCATAAAAAATAAAATGAAATCAATTTAGTTTGATGAATGTAACATTCGATGCTACATGTTGAGAGAAAAGGTATAGGTGCCCTTTTAGAATCCCGGATACGCAATGGTGATCGATCATTGACACCAGCTATTTTGTTCCAAAACCTGCTTTTGAGGTAACCCATATCCTCGTTGCTTAAGGGGATCGGATCGTAATAAGTCGGCAAAAGATGCTATTGAATCGTTAATCCGCTTGTAAATTTTAGATCAAGACTGACGTATTACTAATCCGGGATCTTTCCGACACCAACTCACATCTACGCACTCGTCGTGCATTTAATAATACGAGCAATGAATTCGAAAACTCAGTGCCAATTTCATCAAGACGAGTATTGAATCAATGGTTTTTATTTCGGTCATGGCTTTGCGGAATACTGTCACCCTTCAAAAGCCAGTAAACCCATTTCCACACACATTTTTCTGTACGTCGGGAAAAAGGAGGAAAAATTCGAGCGTAGTCCGGGTAGAAGACGAGCCGCAAGGTCCATGCAGAATCCTGCTTGGCAGGTTATCCGCATAATTTTGACACTTTTTCGCATGCGCTCCATTGATAATTTATAGCCCTTGATATTCTGACCGCGGTTGCGTCTTTCCCATCATTACGTCACCATGCAAAATATTCTGCAGTACCGGTAAAAATCATAGGTATACGGTATGCGCGCTTGTTGTATAAGACGCTTAAAAACAAGAATTAAAAATATCAGTTTTATATTCATAATGACCAGACGCAAAAATGCCACACCATATTCTTTCCTGATAATCAGTAAGACTGTGTCATACAGCGCCGCTGTGATTCTCAGTTTGATGACAACAATATTTTCAGGAACTTTCAGGATTTGTCGAAATTTGCCGATAGCAAAGAGGATAGTGACGTGACTAGCCTCCAGATGAGTACGTTGTTAGGGATGGAAAACTATCAGAGTGAACACTCTGGCAAATTTTAAGCTCATGGGAGGAAATCCTTTTATTCCACCCGTGGGCACGTATTAAACGTATTTACTGTAATGCGGAATAAATAAACTGGCAAAAATACACCAGCGCTCAGAAAGCTTTTTTCGTTAACTCCTCAAACTTTTCTCGGGAATTTTCCCAGCTCCTGAGAAGGCGCGCATGATCGATCTTGCCGAGTCTATCTTTTATTGCTCAATGCTCAATCAAGATTTCCATGCCTCCCTCGTCCTACGCGCCACACCGCAGGGAATCTGCCGGAGTCACGTCAAATCAACTTCGACATAAACCGCAAACAGCGTTTGAAATTACGTTTACCGTCAGGAAACACTTGATGCATGTAAACAAACTCACGTCCAACTCCTAACGTCACAGATGCTCGGTTTGTATCCACCGAAACAGACCAGAATTCCAAAGGAGAGCTTATCCCCATCTCGCGATCATCCTGCATACATGCAAGCGTAATTATTTACGCCTCTCGTCCAGTATTTGTGAATTTATACAAATTAAATTTATGCGTTATATTGTTTCAGATTGTACCGACTGCGTCACTCGAGCTTGCCACAATACTCAACATGTTGATGGTGGAATTGAGATTCATGAGGCTGACTGTCGTAACCAAGGATGCTCTACGATTTTTGACTGCCTCCTTATAACCTTAGCTTCTACGCTCTTATTTATTTGAAGAATTTAGTTATAAGTTTATGTCAGAGACTGATAAAAATAATTATAATTTGTAATACACAAAACAAAAGTTTATTTTCTACGATCTCAACTACTCTCCTGTCCTATAGGCATAGATCTTTCGCCCTCAAACGAATTTCAAATACGTCCGAAAAACTGCATTTCCACTTTTCCTTGTTGAAGGTCGAATCCTCCATGACAATTGTAAAAAAGAAAATAATACTCAGATGTAAAATAACTCGAATGCTCCCAGTTTTTTCACTTGTAGTAGTGAAACACTCCTCAGCCCTGCGTGGGTGAATTCTAAAAATATCCTACTAATTTGATCTCTTATATTCATTTGTAAATTAGGTAAACTATAAGTGAACAGAAATAAAAATAAATTAATATACATGATCAATAGACTTGTCTATTCACATTTTTTAACTCTTTAAAAGCAGTACCTATTCTACATGCAAACGACAACAAATAGAAAATTAGCGAAAATTATCCTCCGGGAAGCACTATGATGTTCAAATGATCATAGAACAGTCTTTTTCTCTGTTACTATAAAATTATTGATGTCGTAGTTAGTAATTACATTTTTGGATCACAAATATTCAAATTTCAATTAGAGGTCTTCAATTTTAAGTCCCAACAAAATTCGAATTTTAGCTGGATTACATCATTACTAGTTTCATATCCAGTTTACAGAAATAATTACTATAGGTAAGATAGGTATCGGCTCAGAGTTCATACGGAGATCATAGTCAAACAACCAATCAATCGACTCGGAAACTCTCAATGCAGAAGGGTAAATCATTTCGAGTAACTACACTATTTCAATACTACAGGTTATATTCGGGTTATATTACAAAAATCGGATCGACAGGCGAAGTAGAGACAGGGCTCAAAAATGTAATATGAGAGCAAGTTTGATGTTAGTTAGCCCAAGCATGAACTCAAAAATAATGTGAACAAAATCTCATGGAGCGATATCGGTATCGCGATATCACACCATCGCTAAACTTTTTATAATCTCTAAAAAAAGAATTCTGAATGCTGCTTGCCAGGATATATCTGATGGAGTGAGGTAAAATGTGCCTTTAGATGGAAACTCATACTGTTTATAGGACAGCAAAAAATCAGTTTCAAGTAAAACATCTAGTTTTCAAATTTCCTAAGCTAAGCCTTTTTTAATAAAAGCACTGCGAAGAACTTCAAGTCAAAATTTCAAGCCCGTGATTAGCATTCTTAATAATTGTACCTATGAGACTTTGAACCGATCTGTTTAAACATTTGGCGACGGGGAGGGTAATTGTTTACAGTATTTCCTCAAATTGTCCAATTTCCATCCCAAAACTTTGAATAATTATCAAAGGGTCATCCGCTAGATGCAGAATCGACTCTTCCGCCAACTTCAGGCACATTTTTCCTGACTCCATCTCATCTAGGAAGCCTTATCCCTAAATTGCAGAGTATGTAAATAAACCATGATATTTATCCGAAATCGAACGCACACCCAAACTTTGCGATCGATGACATTCCATTGGTACGAATAAATCGTCAATCGGCATTGCACCGATGCCTGCATGCTTGCAATCGCAACAAAAAAATTTGTTCGCAGAGCAAAAAATGCGAGGGCACAGCATGTATGAGAATGGGAACTGTATGAATACCTCAATCGCAATTCATTTGGACGTATCTCTGCCGAGCGGAACTATGTACATTAAGACACGAGTCCTGACAGCCATAAGGACATATGCACGACAGGGCTCACGTCATACTGCACATAGTGCCGTTTGCCAGAAATACGTTCATTTTAGGAGGGCATTCCTTAGGTGCGTTCGCTAACTTCATTCATGAAGAGATAACACGTTCATTCGCGATCCGGCACCTATGATAAAAAATAATCCGTTCAAGCGAGAGGCATGCCACCCGTGATTACTTCCACACGCAAAAAAAAACGCATGCAAAATGATGTATTTGCCTCGATGCTGCGTGATGGATGTTGAAAAAGAAATGGGAAAAAACCGGGCTGAAAAACTTAACTAATCAAAGGAAAAAAAAAATAAAGTTCAAACACAATGACGCATGTCATATAAAGAGTGAAGTCTGAGGAAAATATTAAATAACTCATATCCAGTAGAAATAAACAGAACGGTTAATTTCTCCGTGCCTCGGGAATATTGAAGCATCCACGCAGCGCCTCGAATAATTGAACGTTGAGGTATTGCACGGTCGAGCCGCTTGGCTTACGGGTGTTTTTTGTCCGCGTTTTGGTGTGGATGTACCAGAATCCTACCCGTAAACAGAATTTCCGTAATCACCGGGGGATTGACGTAAGTTTTTCCCCGTTAATTCTCGCAGAAACTTCCATGAAGCTTCTCGTAATGTCTGGATGCTCCAAGGCGAACATCCGCGGCGATTTTAAATACAGCCGTTTGAGCCGCGTAATCTCTCGTCTCCCAACCAGTTGGGCTGAACTTTATTGAGAGGAACCAAAACACATTTCGGGGGAAAATGAGATAGCACACTGAAAAAAAAATCTCGGTATATTTACTAAGAAAAGGGTAAAATTACCAAGAATTCAGTGTTCTATTTGATCCCAGTTTTTTTTGGTGAAATTACCATTTATAGAATTGGTAATTTTACCAAGAAATCTCGGTAAAATTATTGAACTTTCTCGGTAATTTTACTGGACCTTGGTAAAAACGCCAATATTTTTTATCGACTGTGGTAGAATTATGGCAAAGTTACTGGGAATTGATTACCAATAAAAGTGGTATTCTTACCTGAATAAAACAGTAAAAATACCGGTTATTAGGTAAGCTTACCAGTCTGTCTTGGTAAAATTACCAATAATTGGTAAAAAAAAGTGAGATGGTAAAGGTACCAACGGACCTTGGTAAAAACGACGAGAATTTTTTTTCAGTGCAGTACTTTTGGATTTTGATCTTGGCCAGCTGCACATCTTCCCCTGTTCAAAATCCAGAGTCGAGAGAATATTTTCAAAGTCGAAACAGGCCTCAAAATTTATCTCCAGTATCGAGTCTGATGGAGGGAGAAAAAAACCTTTGAGAGTTTTCTTCTCGGTTTGATCTTTAGGTCACTTGGTTCATCTCTGTTAAACAACTCGGTTCGGATGGAATTGAGGACTTTCAGGCATTAATATGCCATAACGCACAATGGCGGTGAAACTATAAAAACTTACGAATCTATGTCCATTGTCCATAGTGCGAAACCAGTGCGGTGTTTCAAAATCTCCGCTCCTATTTAATATTTTCGTAGAAGAAAGAACAAGCCAATTAAAATTATAGCTTGCAATTTGTACAGAATATTCTGCTAATAGAGGGCAAACATCAAGTAAGTTTTCAAGAAATTACGTTACCTAGTTTTCTGAGGAAAAAATAATGTACGACAGAAAGCCTGCGGCGTCGCAAGCGGAGATGCGTGGTTTCGCCCTTTGGCCATCTATATCACTATCACTCGCGGTGTTCCAAAATCTCCACTCTCGCCATTTTTTCAAAAATTGAGCACAAACTAACTTTATTGCACCAACTTTTCAAAGAATACTCTTCACATGGCCGGATTTACCTACTTGCCGCCCATGGGCCGCCTGCATTTTGCCGCCCTCTTCTCATTCATTTTGAGACATCAATAAAAACCATCAATTGAAGGTGCCAGCGGGGAAGGGGTGCATGAGACGCGTTTACTCGTGTTGGACACATTTTTGGGAAAGCCCTGTCAACACTGTACTAGCAAAAGTTCACGGAACTTTGCGCGAGATTTAAGTTTCTAATCCTATTTCTTTGTGGACAAGGCCTTCCATTCATAAGAAATGAACGAAAAAATCATAAAAGAACAAACATAAATGTGGTTTAATGATTTTAACTTCCGCCGCGCCCCGCCGCGCAGACCGCACCGTGTTTGGCGCAATGCGTGAAGTATTCATGTGGTCTTGTAGGCACTGTGCGTTTCACGCCGCGCCGCGCCGACCGCTGTTGACCGTACTGTGTTCGACGCAATGCGTGAGGTATTCATGCAGTCTCGTAGGCGCTAATAAGTGTTACATGCCGACCGCCGCGTCGAGGGCCTCTTCTTTTCATCTCAAGTCCTCGTCATCATATCTCTGCGCCGCGCCGCTCCAGGCCAAATTACGTGTTTGGTTTCTCTCTTAACTCAACTAATTAAAGGTGCGCAGTCTTTTGTATCACCGAAATATAACAAAATTAGAAGTTATTGAACTCTCAGGAAATTAGAGATTTTGTCACCTTTTCTTGTTTGTAATTTTTTTCTGAATCCGATTTTTTGTGTACCTGCATTTAAAAAAATTGCAAAATTTGCCGCCCCCTAATTTTGCTGCCATGGGCCGCGGCCCATGTGGCAACCCCCTTAATCCGGCCCTGACTCTTCACACAGGGAAAAGAATCAGAAATGACGCTGAGCACTTTTTTTTCATTCTAAAAATAAATTATGGCTGAAAGTCTGACAGCGTTGTAAACCTCGATAACGCGTCGATAACTCTTTTGAAAGGAGCCTGAATGTACGTTACGACGCTGGAGGGAAGAATGGGAACTGAACTTATACTACTTTAGGTAAGTCAATATATAATGCTGAGAGTGTGGAAACGCGTGTAGGTATCTCTCGAATTGCTCGGGGGGTTTTCTTCACAGTAAAATGAACGACGTAATTGTTTTAAATTTTCACCAAATCTTGAATAGCGTGAGAAAAATCGTTGCTAATTTTCAGGGAGAAAATTTACCGGTTTTCATTTGAAAACATGTAATGAATTAATAAATCTGCGACGCACAATAGATTGAGTCAATGGAAGATGGCGGACAAAATTTGAAAACTTCACAAATTTATAACTCCGTTTGTACAAGAAAGAACGCGCCTTTAAAAGTGGTTCCATTGGTTTTTCATGAAATATTCTCCTAAGAGCACCCCTTCATACTTAAAATGTGACGAAATATACATCAAAATATGCAGTTTTAGTAAAAAATTTCATGTCCGACCTTCCTCGTTGACTCGATCCAGTGTGCGACGTCGCAATTCTGGATACACGTATATTCCGACTCTCAAAAGCGCATTGTCATGTTATCCCCTTCATCGTGGGGCTTGCGAATTTTGCTGCTCGTAAGCTCAAGAAAATGAGAACGCACAGCTCTCCTATAATTTGGCGGAATTGGAATATGACACTCTCGTTATCATCCTGAATGGAAACTCCGTTTCGTCTTTCCCGGGGGCTCCAAAATTTGTGATCCGATTCCCTGATAACCCCTCTTCCCCATCCCCACCTAATACCGATCAGTGTAATATTTAGAACACGCTTTCAAAAGCTCACAATCAGTATAATAATCATGGCTCGGTTCCTATTGGTTAATAAAGATCACGTGTTCATCGCCAGTTAAAGGCCAGGTTTCAGCTTTAGGGTTTGACAGATCGGAACTGGACGAAAATGCACAAAACACGGAAAGATGAGACGGGGTGAGTCCCACCTCGGATTAAGGGGGTGGCCACATGGGCCGCGGCCCATGGCGGCAAATCTAGAGGGCAGCAAATTTTGCAATTTTTTTAAATGTAGGTAAAAAAATCGGATTTAGAAAAAAAATTACAAACGAAAAGAGGCGACAAAATCTCTCATTTCCTGAGAGTATAGTAATTTCTAATTTTGCCGTCTTTCAGTGATACAAGTGACAGCACCTTTAATTAGTCGAGTTAAGAGAGAAACCAAACACGCAACTTGGCCTGGAACGGCGCGACTTGGAGAGAAATGACGACGATGACTTGAGATGAAAAGGAGAAGCCCTCGGCGCGGCGATCGATCGGCATGTAACACATATTAGCGCCTACAAGACTGCACGAATACTTCACGCATTGCATCAAGTACAGTGCGGTCACTGCGGTCAGCGTGAAACGGATAGCGTCTGCAAGAATGCATGAATACTTCACGCATTGCGTCAAACACAGTGTGTTCAGCAGCGGTCGGCGTGAAAATCATAGTACCTACAAGACTGTCGGAATATTTCACGCATTGCGCCAAACACGGTGCGGTCTGCGCGGCGGGGCGCGGCGGAAGTTAAAATCATTAAACCACATTTATTTTTGTTCTTTTATGATTTTTTCGTTCATTTCTTATGAATAGAAAGCCTTGTCCACAAAGAGATAGGATTAGAAACTTAAATTTCGCGCAAAGTTCCGTGAACTTTTGCTAGTACAGTGTTGACAGGGCTTTCCCAAAAAATGTGTCCAAGGCGAGTAAACGCGTCTTATGCACCCCTCCTCCGCTGGTACCTTCAATTGATGGTTTTTATTGATGTTTCAAAACGAATGAGAAGGGGGCGGCAAGATACAGGCGGCCTATGGGCGGCAAGTAGGTAAATCCGGCCCTGGGGTGGGACGGATAAAACGGGGGAGAGCTCACAGCTGCAGTGGTGGTAACGAGTGCAGTTTTTGCATACTTTTACGTGGGTGGTGCTCTTGTGTACAATCGTGAACCACTCTACTCGGCATTCAAACTCTAAGCCTCTCTAGTGACTTAAAACTTCCATCCGCATAAAGGGTTTTTCATTTCATCCCTCGAATCTAAAACACAAACATCATATGGAAAAGCAAAGTAAAATGAAATAATTAAGGGCAAACCATTCAAATAGACTTAAATACTTGATTGTTGAAGTGTTTGCCGAGTCCCCGCGTTCCGCGAGCACATATTGTAGCGTGTCTGAAAATTTTCGCCCGTATCTTATCTCTCCCAATAAATATACTGCATACTCGAATGTTTTAAGATAGAATATTATTAACAACGTAAATGCAGGAAAATTAAAACGTATCTGTACAGTAACGGTGACCAGATCCTCTTCATAAAAATAAAAATCGACAGAAGATTTGCAACGTCGAAAACTAAGAATGTTGCTCAGTATTTTCACAATCGACAACTTCGAAAAAAAAAATTGCAGCAGTCATTTCGTTGAAGCTAAAATTCAGTCTCAAGTGAACTGAACCTACCCAATTTTTTTTTACCTCGCACTTATTTTCATTTTTTTTCAATACGCCAAGAAAGAGATATGAGTTCAGGTCATAGACATCAGTTTAAGCAATGCACAGCTCTCCTGATGAGATAATGGGTAGGCAACCCGAGTTGCATGTGGCAACAAAAAATTTCCAGGAATTTGTAAACCTATATGAAGCTACACGGGTGCTAGGCATCCATAGGCACTAGCATGTATTGGTAGTTTTCCTGGTATATCCCACTATACATCTGGCCGCAGTGCATTATGTGAAGACGCGGTTTCACCCCCTCTCCTACCACCACTCTCCGGCTGAATTCAGTATTTTTTGTCTATGATTCAGCCTTACAACAATAAGGCAAGGAGAACTCGAGTTGTTCTTTCAGTTGGACGTATTCATGCTGAAAGGAACTGTGTGCGTAGGCAAAATCGGTGTTTTTTCTTTCTTGGACCTTACATTTTGCCGTAGGGAACCGCAAAGTTTTTCGGAGAAAGAAATTTGTTTAGAGACCTACTTGCGGCTGCAGGGCGTTAAAGAGAAGAGATCTGCAAGACTAAAGCTATTATCCCGAGGTAACGTTCGGAACGTTCACAAATTGTCTCGCTACTCAACGGCAAACGAGATTATCAAAAGACAGTCAAGCATTGCATTAGCTAATTTCTTACGCATGAGATAAACAAAAGCATAAAAATTGATGAAGCGTCTAATTGAGGAAAAGTATAAGGTGAAACTTTATAGAGCTGAAAAATAGCGAAAAGAGAGTCAGAATCGATGAGAGGAAAATGTATTTGTAAAAATATCATATTTATTTTAGAGAAACTTAGGGTTGTGTAATCTACGATAAGCATCTGGCAATTAATTGCCAGGGGTAATATAATTTAGGAATGTTTTCCTTTATATTTCGACTTTTGGACCCGACTTAGTAGCTTTCTTTCAAAATTTGCCTCGATAGCTGAGGCACCCCTACACCCGTTGACGATCTTATACTTAGGTAGATATAACGTTACTTCGTTTAATTTTAAACTCGCTGATAACTTTTGTCTTCAATGGCTGGAGAATAATAATCGAACGCAAAAATGAGAGAGCCTACCATGCAATTCATTAAGTTCAGCGTATCACTATCAAAAAGATAAGCACCGTTTGCCGTATGTCAAGGTCGTGGCGCATTACTGTATTTTATAGCCGAACAATTTTTTATTTGGACGCATTTATTCTTAAAAAAAACTGTACGAGGAGGGACCGGAACCCAGAGCAAACCAAACTACCTTTGCTCTGGCCGCACTGTGTCGTGGAATTGACTTCTCCTTTTGAGTGGGTATAAAATAACTGCTAATGATGCACTATTCCGAATTTTTACTTATGCACCTACCCCGAAAATTTTTATGGCTGCTTTCCTGAAGCGTGTTCCTCCCTGGCTTCGCACAGTGGATCGAGTCAATGAGAGAGGTTAGACATTCATATTTAGGCTAAAACTGCAAATTTAAATGTTTATTTCCTCAAATTTTAAATTGTAAGGTACGTTCCTTGAAGAGAATTTTACGAGAAAAGCAATTGCACAATTTTTTAGACCTCAACGTCTTGTATCAAGGGAGCTATAGGCTTTTAAAGTTTCCACATTTTGTCCGCCTTCTCGTATTGACTTGTTCCACTGTGGGTCGTGTCGTTTTTTTTAGTACACTATTTCAATTCGCGCGTTTCATGCCGCAGTATTATTTTGGCAGGACATGGATGACACTCACGGACAGCAGATGACTATGAATTTTCACTTTTAATGGATAAAAACTTTCCTGACACTGTGGAAAGTATTACGGAAGCTTGCAAGGAAAAGGTTATGAAAAGATCTCAGACTAACAGAAGCCAGGGAGGCTTCAATGCTGTGACATTTTTATTGGCGGCTGCGATAGTTTGGTCCGTCCCACGCGGCAAATATGGCTCCGAGGAAAAATATTGAAATGTGCTCACTAGTATACGTACTCCTGCAATCAGCTTATGTATATAGAAATGGATAGTCATATAACTGATTATACAGTTCACGATAGCACAAAACGAAAACAAAATTTCATCAAGGAATAAAGTAACTGTGGAACTATAAATTTAGGATTTGTACATGCTTGTTCATGATTTTTTTCATTTAACTAATTGCTCGATGAGTTCACAAAATAATTAATTCAAGTATTATTTCTTCTAGCATAAATACACCCAATTTCCAGTGTTCCTCTTGAACTCTGTATGAATTCAGTACGATTATTTTTCAATCCTCCCAAATAATTTTTTGGTAGTGATTGCAATGCTCGAATTCGACTTGGTTAGTTTGTTGGTTGCCTCATGTAAAAATAATGTTGAGGAATTTAAAAATGCAAAGACGTATAATTGGGGCAAAAATGTGCTTACGCGGAGTACATAAATATTTACTTCATCGCAGGCAGCTAATTTTGTTAATTATGCAGGAACTATTTATCTACCTTTGGGGAAACCTGAAAGGATATACGTCATTATATGCTCGTTTGTTTATTATTGCTGACGGGCTGAGAGATTTCTGGGATTTGTTGACGACAAATCAGCTGATTTGTGCGAAGTAACTGACGATTACCCTTTCGCGCATAATCGGCAACCTGCACGAAACCGTTGCGGTTGCGTTCTCGCATCCCGGTGTTACCGTACGATTGATATTTTATGTCTGAAGCTTCGCCTTCAATATGTTCTAACAGTAATGCAACGCTGTTGGCCTAGCCATCAATTACCGGCGCACTGAATGAAGTTCTCGAGCTGCAAGTTTGTGCTCTGTTCGTCACTAAACTAACTCGCCGCATGCCGCTTCGACAATTATACGAGAGCACGTTCACGCGATTGATTAAAAATCTATTGAAAGTTGTCTATTAAAGCGACCGTGCAATTTCTGTCCGAAACTCTTCAGATTTTTGCGTATGCTCTGAAGAAATTAAGTCGGACCAATTTTCAGTCGGGAGCTTTCTAAAGTTTCTGAAAGGAAATAACATTTACAGGTGAAACTACAGCAAAGTCGAAATGTATTATGTTCACTGGAAACGAAAACACATTGTATCCGGAGTCCAGACCGACAAGAAAAAGTACTCTTGATTCAATCAGAATCTAGCTTAAATCAAGAACCAAGCCTCTTAATTTAAGCGGATTTCGTTTTGATTCAAGCAAAAATCCGATTGAATCAAGAGTATTTTTTCTTGTCAGTGTTTTCAAGAGTCTGGACTCTAGAGCCAATGTGTTTTTTTTTCCAGTGTTCTCTCGTCAGAGAAACGACTGTATAATACCGACTACACGGAGAAAACCCATGGCTTTATAAACCAATTAATGGTTCATATGAAACACCACTAATAGTCGTAAATGAACAAATAATTCTCGGTCTGTGAACCATACATATATCATAACTAAGGTATATGTGCTATAATCACATGTTGCCATTACTACCATTAGTGGTGTTCCATATAAACTGCTAATTGGTTTATAAGCCATAGCTTTTTTCAGTGTACACCCACTCCACGTAAGGTCTTTTTTCAGGATTCTCAAAGTAGATCTGTACGACTGGTCCGCTTATTAACGCCACCGAAATAATTAGAGACCGCTCTTTATTCACTCAGACACCCCTCCCACACCGAGGGTGGAACGAAGAAGATTAGGGATATCATCAGGTTGTGCGGGAACTTCGTGCTCAAAGTGAAAAGTTTCAGCACGTAACCAAGCTACTCGTGCTTCCTCCAATCTCAACACGGAGTGAGTGACTTTTAATTACGAGAGCACGTTAATTCCCGCAGTGCACTTATGCTCTGCTTCACAGGTTCACACCTCGAATTTAACGGGCTTGCTCGAAGTCCGGGTGAGAAGTTCGGACTTCGGACACCAGTCGAGCGAATGTGATTCTTGCAAAATTTAACGTACAGCGAGCTAGTTTCAAAGTCGTAATGTGAGTGGGAGAGCTGGGACCATGTCCTGGACGACGAGTTCCGAGCCCGGTGTGCGCCGAGCTTCGGTCACTTTTTCGATACATGTTCGATCCAAAATGGCGACGTAGAATACGCATAGAGTACATAGAGTCGTAATGTAAATGGAAGAGCAGGCGCCATGTTCTACTCGACGAGTTCCGAGCCCGGTGTGCGCCGAGTTCGGGTCACTTTTTCGATACATGTTCGATCCAAAATGACGGTGTGGAATACGTGGTGATTCCTATCTTCTTTGTTTACATCGGACGGCCGGGTACCCGTGTATCGCAAACAATCGATCATGTATCGAAAAAGTGACCCGGCGTCACACAGGAGTCTCGGAATTCGGGACCTGGAAAATGCTTAAAAGTGGCGCCAGCTCACCCACTTACATTACGACTCTATGTACTCTATGAGAATACGTGGTGATTCCTATCCTCTGTGATTACATTCGATGGCCGGGTCCCAGTATATCGCAAACAATCGATTATGTATCGAAAAAGTGACTCGGCGTGACACCGGAGTCCCGAAATTCGGGCCCTGGAAAATGCTCTCCCACTCACATTGCGACTCTTTGTGCTCTATGCGCGGAAAGTACGCGCGTTAACTACTATCTATGCCATTACTGAATTTTGGAGCTTGGATGCTAGGGGGCACAAGTCTATGCCATAGCTATCGTAGAAACATTGAGTCCCGAATTTTTTGGCAATAAATTTTTCAAAATTTTGGTTATCGGTTTTCAAATATGAAAATTCGGCTAAAATTTTGCAACATCATGCCACAGAGGAATAATTCCATCTATAAAAATCCAAAAAATGCTGTTACGAGCGAGTAAAAGGGCTAAGAGATACATTTCAATAAATTCTGGTCGCATACAGAGAGGGTCAATAATGATGATCGAAGAAGAAAACATGACCGCAAAATGAGATTAAAATTACTCTCCTAAAATTCTACATTTGAAAGTACATTACTTGAAAAAGCGCTCAGGACTGGCAAACTCATACAAGGGACGCCCAAAATCAAAAACAAGGAAACTAACACAAATATCTATTCCAGTTGTAAGAAATCAAATCATACGGACCATACCGCGAGTAAATGTATGCTGTACAATATTCGAACGTTGCCATTGCAATCACCACACTTTTTATAATCATAATTTTTCTTGCAATAGGCTCCGATTATGCAATGTTTGGAAGAAAGTTACCAAACCACTCAATTACCTGAATCCAAAAAGCATATGATCAGGTTGAGAGAAAATACGAACTGTCGGATTTATCCTTTCCACTCGACCGAGCAATAAACAAAAATATTGTGCTTCTTGTCTTCAGATTGTTAAATTTATTTTTCAGAGTCAACACGCAGATCCACCTAATGATCAACCAAATTTTTGAGCCGTCTATCGAGATGAAACTTTGTTCGAAAACTTCTTGATGCAACGCTTGGCAGTTTCTAACTTGTTCCGACCAGTTCGCCCTCAATATCTCGATAGACCTTTTGATTGACTTGCAAGTAGTTGCAAGCAGGAATAGTAGCTCGCAAAATTCCGGCCACGTTCCCTTGGTTTGTTCACTGCTGTCGCGGCTTAATTCTTCACTAGCATTGTTTTTAACTTGCTCCCTTCCGTTCGCCTTAAATATCTCGATAGGCAACTTGAGCGGCTTGAGAACAGTGGTAGTTGCTCTCAGCATTCGGCCAGCGGATTAATGCCACCCCCTTCTTACATTATTCAGCACTCATTTTGATGGAGTTGCCTTCGATGATATGACTAAATGGGTCGGTTGCACTGGTCACAGAATCGTGTTTTGGTGCTTGATTCTTGTAGATCAGCCAAAAATAAGAAGATCTGTCTAAACAGCAACTTTCTACGTTCAACATTAAGCGAAATATCACCCCTTGAAAAGTTGAGTTTTAGACGTCATCCATTGCGGTAGTGACACCCTTGGTTTCTTCCACCTTCCTTTCATCAGTCGGCGTGACGCCTCATTTACACTGGTTGTTCAACGGGAAACTCGGATGAAAGCAAGGTAGCAGGAACCAAGAAAGGGTGTCATTACCGCGGTGGAGGAGTCTAAAACTCGACTGTTTTAAGGACGATACCTTGGTTCATATTCAACGTACAGAGTTGCTGTTTAGACAGATCTTATTATTTTTAGCTAATCTACAAGAATCAAGCATTATAACAGAATTCTGTGATCAGCAAAACTGACCTATTATATAAGCGACAGGGAGTACTCTATCACAAGTGTACTACTTCATACCTGCTACCCACGCTGTACAGATCGTAATAAATTTTAAAATTCGAAACTATGGGATCCCGTCTATCTTTTTAAATTTCTCGCAGGCCCCAATAATACTTACGATTATGAGAGTTATGATTCCTGGGAAGGCCCTTCCGTCACTTTTAAGAATTCAGGGACCCCTCCGATACCACTGAATGTTTTAAATTTGAATCTTATTCAGGGTATCCACACTTACTGCTGAATGTTTTCATGTTGATAAATCTGGATATTACAGTTTTGATTCCTCGGGGCCTCCTTGAAACTTTAGAAACCCCACGAGTACCGCTGACACCTCTAAAAATGTTATTCTATAGTCGGGGGTCCCTTCATCACTTCTGAGGCTCCAAAAGCTCCCTAGGTATCCCTGATGTGTGTTCTAAATTTGAGGCTTTGGGGGCCCTTCAGGGTCTCTCAAATGCAAATTTTAAGAACTTTAAGGCCTTAAAGGGATTTAAGAGGATTTAAAACTAATACAAATACGAAGTAATATGTAATTTCAGGATCTCGCAGCAGATTCTTGGGTGGCGATCGTCTCTTAACCTCCCAAGCTAATCAAGGGGACAAATAATTCTCAACAAGTCGCCCGGTAATTGTTAATTGCCTAAATGCGATGCGGAAAGCCCCAATCTTAGCAAACCCCAAAGAATTGTGTGTTTCGTGCGCCTTCAGTTGGATCCTGGGCAAAATGTGTGGTGCGAATGCGTTAACAAAATATGAAAGGCAAAGACTTGAAGGAGAAATTCAATAAGGCTTCATTTAGTTGATATGGATGGGGCTTCAGCTCTTAAAAAATGGCCAGTGGTGATTGGTTTATTTAAGAGAAAAACGCATAGATTTACCTAATCACTAATCGGGATAACCATTGCTATTATTTCAAACCGATGCTAAGACGTTATATTTCCTGGAATAACGAAATAATAATCTGAAGATCGTTATAAGAATGAAAAAAAAAAAGAATAAAAAAATTTATGGTGAAAGAATGGAAATGAAACACATGTCCTATTACTATGACATACTCATATGTCATGTGGCATTGAACTCCATCCAAACCGGAACTTTCATGAGACCCCTAATTTTAAATATCCACTCTAAATTATTCATTATTTTCTTCGATCAAGTTTATCCATGCCCATGCATGAACATGGTTGAGCATAAATACAATAGGAAGTTTTTATTCATTAAAGTAGCATTAATGGCCAATTAATCATGTATTTGCATTGCAGTGTTTCACGATTTCCTTTCCTGGTTTGTTTTTTCGAAGAGGAGCAAGCCAATTTTAGCTCTTGAAATTTTCACATTCTTTCGCTAGAAAAGAAAAATCAAGGAACTTTAAAGAAATTACGTATACTAGGTGTCCACAGAAAAAATAGAGTATGGCAAGAGGTCTGCAACAGGGGCTGATCCAGCAATTTGGCAACAACGGATTCTCTTCATTTAAACCTATGTTAAATATTCGATACTAGTGCCCCTCCAAGAATTGATACATATATGATAGGTTTAAATGGATAAAAAGGGTGTTGTTAGTTTGCTGAATCCGCCAATGGTCTGCAACTTTGCAAAAGAAGACGCAAAGAGTATAAGACCAATATGTTGTCCTCAGGAAAAAACGATGAGATATTGTACATTAAAGTTCAAGGAGCCACACCACGGTCACGAGGAATCTAAGAGAAATCCAAGTTAAATGCGTCGTTGAAGGACTCAAATCCGCCGTCAAAAATCTGTTTCATCTATTTTTTGTTATCGTTCTCAAACTCAGCCTTGCTGTTCACCCCTTTTACAGTTATTTCCAATTTAAGCTTTTCGTGCACTCCTCCTCTTTTAATGTACATTTACTTATCAGTGGAATTGAATAAAAGACAGGACCCAGCTAAGAGGAAGAGGAAATAAAAAGTAGGGAACTTTCCATCAGATAAGATTTAAGAATTTAAGTTTTAATGAGCAAAAAGTAAGAAGACTTTTAAATCCTCTCTGAAAGTTTCATTCCTACTCTCCTAGGCCAGACTGCCGTCAATCTTCTTTCTCCGTGGCGCTGTTCTCCAATGAAAAATGCTTAAATACTCAATTATTGAGCTCGTCAAAGCATGTTTTCAGTAATTTTTTTCACATTTTGTGGAAATCATGTCCTGTTTGGAAAAATAGAGTTTGCGAAACAACCAACCTCACGACGCATTTTCGCGTACTTATTTTTATATTTTTTTTATTATTAAGGCCACATGGTCTTCCTTTTCGTCTCTTTCCTTTTTAAAACTTATTCTGTACGTTAGATCACGTGTGAATGCAGGCAAGGTAGCAATATTTGCAGACAACCTCCCATCTTTCTATTTTTTCGTCATTAATATTGTGAGACGGAGGCATTTGAAAACTGAGACGATGACTTATCGGAAAATTTTGAAGATAAAGATTTTTGGTCTTGTTCTGTACCCATATCAGGGCTGATACACCGTTTCTGCTGAAGGCGCAAATCAAACGAGATAGATTACAAGCTCTAGTGCTTTTTATAACCTAATCTTTTTGTATCTCACATAACCACACATAACAAACTAACGGCAAATACAAGAAAAATTCGATATAATCTAAAGTGATCTATCTAGACACGGAAACACTGCACTGTCAAATGCTCTTCATTAATTATCATTCATGATCATATTAATTTTTCGTCGCTGGAGTTTCATCCAACCGATCAATAGATTTTTCAGTTTAAATTTTACAGGAGACAGACTTTACACGAAGGAGGTACGGGAGCTGAGCATATTCCTATTTCGCCTTCAATTTTCGAAATAGGCCAGATAACATACTCCATACTGCAATAGTTATCAGATCAAGGCTTTGCAATTGCAAGCGATACCGCCTACAAATCTTGTCTCGCAGTAAGTCATGTCTAACTTCAATCTGAAGGTATTGGTATCAGATAGTATATGAATAATGTAAAAATAACGATGCACGCCTCAACTTTTTTGGGAGAAGTTGCAGTTGCTTTCCTAGCGTATATTCAGGAAACGATATACTGCAACCAACGGAGCTCTTGCACGCCTGAGGCATATGCAGTTTAAGTACTTTCTCTCATGTAAAATTTTGTGAGAAATACGATGGTGCCCTTGTTTTTTCTCCGAAATGAACTCCCGATCTTCAAAAAAGCTATTTAAGGTGGACTCTCCCATTACGTGGCTGATCCCTCCAATACGGCTTCTATATTGATAGCTTATTTTGGAGCTTGTAGGTTTATCTCAAAGAAAACTAGTGACACTATCGTGTTTCTCGGGAAATTTTACCGAATTGCGAATTGCTTGCGAATCTCAAATCCCTAAGGCATGCAAGAGATCAATCACAAAAATATTAAACGAATAAGTTTGATCAGGGGAAGAAAAGGGACCAATACATCCATCACTATCCAAAAATAATAAATCTCTGCATTATGGGCAGATACAAGAGACCCTCCACTAGTATCTTGGCCATGGTGGAAGCTTTTACTTTCGGTACTTCAGCATTCTACTGTTGACTTACCTCCATGATTGATGTTCAACAACGTGATGGCAGTTTCGTTTTGCAAACAAGCCGAAAATGGCCGAAGTTTGGGAAACTTGCTTGGCTTATGACGTCACCCGAATCTCATCATCCACCACGTAGGTAGGTTAACAGCCAAAATTAGGGTGATGACTGTTGTTCCCTTATAATTGTCCATAAGAAATTGTTGAATCTCCGATGATAAAAGCTTCCACCTGTCGCCGAGAGGCTAGTGGAGGGTCTCTTGTCTCTGATTATGGGATCTGTGTAATTAAAGTTCAAGGCTGTAAGCACTTCTTCAGACGCTTAGCTTGAAAGTTTTCACAGCTTTTGATGAGGCTGATTGTATGAGCTTAGAAAATCCATGACTGCGCGCTCGACACCTTCAATCGTGAGTGATATCTGGGGATTCTTTCTTTTCATTCACATTCAGTCACAGTCACAGCCATAAAATGAATGAAGGAGGAGGAGGAGGGGTGGAATAGAATAGAATGAGAGGCACTCGGACTCGGGACTCGGACAGGCTTAAATCAGATCTTTCTCAGGTATGATCGCAGGATTCACAGGTGAAAGGTCTCTAGATCCGTTGCCACCGCAACGCATATCTCTGAAAGCCGCACACTGGAAAATATCGCCAGTTTTGCTGGCTAAAGTTATACCTTATACGAAAACAAAAGTTGAGCCATTAGCCGACTTTAAGAAAGAAACAATGTGCAGGAGCAGAAGGATGTTAATATATTTACAATTTTACCTTAACAAAGTGGACATGCAAACGTTTCGACCAAAACTATGCAATCATTGCACATATTTATAAAGTCGGCAAATAGCTCAACTTTAGTTTCTACATTATGAGTAGCCGAAAACTGAAAAATCTTGTTGTGCCTCATTATAATGTAACGCAAATCCCACGCATTTAAGCGGAAGCAGTATAGTAGTCCGCGCGCCAAAGTCAGCTGTAAATATGTTTGAATCTATCATTCCTTTTTTCCATGGAGAAAACTCGAAAGAAATCAAATATGGTTTCATTAATAGTCAGAGACAATCAGAGCAATTTAACCAGATACCTAGGTTTCCCTGCTAAAAATGTTCCATGTGAATTCACATAGAAATATGACTCGATTTCCAGGTGATCTCATGGAAATCGACTGACATCGTGTCCTTCGGCACGGAAATCATAACGTCTCTATGCAACTCACATGGAGGCATCATGGTCACTTCCATCAAATCTTCATGGAAATGAAAATGAGAAATTTCCTTGCGATCTCGACATGGAACTCGTGACGTTTCCATGCGATTCGTACAGAGACCAGGTCATTTCCATCGGGTCTTCATCTGGAATAAAGAGGCTTCTTCTTCTTCTTCTTCTTCTCGCCCCTCGTATACCTCCTACTCTTATTCTTCTTCTTATTCTTCTTCTCAGGGAGCGTTTACAAATTACGTAACGCACTTTTTCAGCATTTTTGAGCCCCCCGCCCCCCTAGAGCGTTACGTATTTTGTAAACAGCACCTCATTATCCTCCTCCTCCTTCTTCTTCTCATTTTCTTATTATTCCTATTATTGCTCTCATTCTTCTTCTTCTTCTTCTTCTTCTTCTTCTTCTTAGCCTTCTTTTTCTCATTCTTCTTTTTCTTAGCCTTCTTTATCTTATTCTTCTTTTCCTTAGCCTTCTTTATCTTACTCTTCCTTTTCTTAGCCTTCTTTTCTTAGCATTCTTTTTCTTATTATTCTTTTTATTCTTCTTCATCTTCCTACTCATTCTTCATACTTCCTTCTTATTCTTCTTCTCATCCTTTTTATTCTTATTCTTATTCTTTTTCTTATTCTCTTTATTCTTTATCTTCTGCTTATTATACTTCTTCCTCTCCTTCGTCGGCGTCGTCATATTTGTCGTTGTCCTTTACGAAGTCTTCTTTTCTATTTTCTTTGACCACTGTGCGCCGGGCTGAGCAGTGAAGCCTCGTGGCCGCGCGCCGCGCCGCGGTCTGAGCTGGTGCCTCACCTGGCCGGGCTGCTCCGCCACGGTACGGCCGCGGACCTAGTCAGAGCTGCTTTAATGTCTGCTTTCTGGCGTTCTGGCGGAGCGGCCGAGCGGCAGAGCGCCAGAGTGGGGAGAGCCAGTCTTCAGGAGAGGGGCGCCGCCGCCGTGCCGCCGAGCCGAGATGTGAAAGTATGCTCCCAACCCAAGTACACCGTAGTTGTCTTCCAAGCCACCAGCTGTAAAATCATTCAAGGATCGAAAATGGCGATACGCCTTTGAAAACAGGTCAATAGTTCCCTTCATGCCGCCCCGTTTCGTTTCACGCCTTCTCCGCGGTTTTCCCAAGAGCTTTCCGCGAGGTCAATCGAATATCTTACGTGGATACGTTTGCTGTGTTTGCCCGGTGTGATGTGGAGCCAGATCGAGCCTGGATTCTGCTCTTGACGACAGTGTAGTGCGCGTACAGGTGGTTTGTTATTATTTCTCTAAGCACAGTTAGACCAGTGCTCATTTTGAATTCGACGTTTCAGTTTCCTAACGTATCTCTCCTGTTTTGTATAATAACTCGGTCAAGTGCTGGCTAAATCTATGATTAGAATGGTGACAGGGGAATGAAAGATACGCATCTGTGCGTGATCGGGTGTTAAATCCCTCGGGAGTGTGCGTGTTTACTGTGTACATCATTGTGGAATAGTGCGCCTGGAAGTTATACTCATTTGATGTTGCTGGTGCGGTCCCAGATCTGGAATATATCCAATGGTGACTTGAACCCCCGAGAAGGAAAGTGTTAGTCTGAGTGTTCGGTGTCGGTGGATCATCCCTCCTGAATTGGATTAACTCAAGGGATGAGATCATGTTATGAATCAATCAAGGAGTGGAGGAAAATATTCTTGATGCTCGACAATAAGTAGGATTATCATTATGCAACGACAATGGTTGGCAATAGTGACCTTATTTCACATTTATTCCGCAGGTAACTTATATTCTTTACGTTTGATTTGCATGTTTGTCTCATAGCTACGGCAACTGTTGACATTTATATCATTTACAATATAATAGTATATAATACGATGCTTTTTGTAATGGTTACTCTTCGATAAGTTACATCCAGATAGACGATTCTTCCACTCGTGATGTATCAAGAAAGACGGAAGATTCTGACGAAGTATCCACAATCCACTTGTGCTCCACTTCCCATACATGGTTATTATCACTAAGTTCATGACTTACACTATCTGGGGCATAAAAAGCCGAAAGTTTTCTAAAAGTTAGGGGATGCAGAATTGATCTGAATATGAAGAATGCCTGAAAACTGCAACAAATCCCCCTCTTTAGAGTGGGGGAGGAATTTCGAGTGAAAGGAGAGAGGGGTCCAGAACTTTCCTCTATTCCTCAGTCACTCTTAAGCAGGCTATTTGAAGGGCGGCGTCTCACCTTTAAAAAAAAGCCCATTGGTCGATCCAGCAAACTGGCAACATTGTTTTTCTCCATTCAAACTTATGGAAATATATCGATTCTTGGAGGGACCAGGTGCTCCTACAATCGATTATTTACCATGGGTTATGGAGGGAATCCGGTGTTGCCAAATTGCTGGATCCGCCTCTGAAAGAGTCCTTCGATTTTGTCGTTTTACTGTCCAATATTCAAATCTGAGGGTACACACAAACTCCTCGTCCTTATTGAGAACCCTGTGAAGCTACCTCAGCTTCTGAACCTCAATTTTATAATTGTATTGAACTCTTTTTTCCTCAGTTACATGAGAGGAAATTGAAGGAAATCACTGAAAGGTGGCAGCTATGTGCGGATCCAATATAGGTGAAAAGAGCGATCAGAGCCTCCCCCCCCCCCCTCTCTGAGCATCTACCCCTGCCTCAGAATATTTAGGGAAAGGGTTAGAGAGGGCGAAGATCAGTGCAGACAGCGTCATTCTTAGGGCTATAAATTTGAATTCGATTTACCCTCCCACCGCCCCCTCCCGTCTCGGGCATGAGAAATCGATTGCTTGGAGATTTCAAGAGGCCCCTGGCCCCTGCTCCATCCCGCCCTCTGAAAAGTCATTTCAGGCTTCTCGTCTCGTTTTTAAGTTATCGCTTCGACAGCTGTAGTTTAAATGACGTCTGTCGCCAAAAGCGGTCAATGCATGGGAAACCCATAAGGATGAAAAGATTCGCATCCTGCGTTGCAGCTTGTGAGTTTACGGCAGTTTTCCATTGAAATAGGGTTTACTCCACAGGTTTATGATTCTCAAATAGATATTGCGTAATTTCAAGGCACGAGGATTCTATTGCTGAAATCTTCAGTCTTGATATTTGCATTTCAAAATTGACACCCCCCCCCCCCATTCCTCATAAATACATTGCAAGAGATGAAGGAACAAGTTCGTTAATGTATCGTAACTCCACGAATGCTCGGCACGCGTTGGGTAACTGTTGAACATCACATCAGACGATTTTGTAGTTAAATATTTTGGTACGTTTTGAAGCTGCATGACTTTGGGGGGTGAGGTCCAGTGAGACAAATCCCCGGTAAATACCTGGAGCATTCACTGAAGAATAGGCATGACTCTGAGCACGAAAACTCGGACCGCATAGGGGCGACATAGAAATCCCAGTCGTTCCGGTCGGTTCCCAGTCGACTTCCCAGTCGGTTCGGCCGGAACTTCCGGGTGTAAAGGCCGGAACTTCCAGCTTTAGCAGCCATTGATCCGGCTCTTGAGCCAGGATCAGTCAAGAGTTCTGGAACTCCCGGCTTCTGAGCCCGGAACGGATGATGTGATTGCTTACCGCGTTCACAGCTGGAGCTTTCTTCAGTGAAGAAGTTTTACAATTAGTTGTCTCGATACATGCAATATAGACGGTTTTTTAGCTGGCTCATTGGGTCAAATTTTAGGAGAAGGAACTCGAGTACATTGCAGCATTACTGTTTTACACATTCATCTAGCCCAGCTCATAATGACTGTGGCCAAGATTGTCCGACACTCTTTGTCTCTGGAAGAAAGCTTGGAAGTTTCACCGATAATTGGACGACATTTTGCAATTAGGTGCTACAATTTCTAGCTTATCCGTAAAAACACATCACAGGACGTGTCGTTCTGTCATGATTTGGTCATTTCTGGTCTCTATTTAGATCTAGATCTAGCCTAAACATGGATCTGAGGGCTTTTTCGAACGCCCTCGAGAACGCGGATTTTTCTGCATTCAACCGCAAACCCGCATTTTGCGCCAAAATCGGTCTCCAAACCCATTTTTATGCCAAAAGTAAACCCAAAAAGAGACCGAAAATAAACAAATCATGTATTCCGATAATTCAGACACTCAATGAGCAAAAAATCGTGGAATTGAGAAAATTCAGGGTGAGCTCAAAAACGGCCCTTGTCTAGGTATACCCATTCCACCTTTATTATAAAATTGGATCGCCAAAGGCAGACGGCTTACATCCGGCAAACTAAAAACCACTTTAATTTTAAATCGAATTTTACATATTTTTCTATCAAAGTCCCTTTTTAGTTTGTCTGATCAGTCGTAAATGGACCATAGCTGGTTCATGGGAAAGTTGGCGATGAGAAACTAGATCTAATCAGGAGTCGGTCATGGGCGATTCCACGGCACCCATGGAAGCCAATCAAGGATTTGACTTACTGTCACTGCTATTCGCTTGATAGGCTACCCTGCCGTGCTAAGGAAAAACGCCGTATGAACTTTCGAGAGTTGCCAAACTTCCTTCGACAAAATGTTTATTATTGAGGAAATTTATGAATATTTTTCCTTACAATTTTCAAGGACTATAGTTGAAATTGCTATCAAAATTGTCTGAAAAATTAGAAGAAAAATATTCATAAGTTTAGCCGGAAATTCGTGCTTTATCAAAGGAAATTTGGCAACGCAAGAAGGTTCATACGGCGTTTTTTGTTAGCACGGCAGTACCATGAAAGCACTCCTTCCGCTCGAAGGAACAGTTCACTTTGCACCGTTAAACTTTCTGGGTTCTTTTGTCGTTTTCTTCGAATTGCGGTGATTTCGTCACCAAGCTGATTCCTCTTTCCAGCAGGACCTGATACAGGACATGCAACCTTGAATCGTCTTATTTATCGAGACGACATTCATGAAAAAGTGACATGGTATATTTGTTCCGTGAGCAGCAAAATTAAAATGCGGATGATTTCCTTTTTTGTAAAGTTAACCGGGCACACTCCGGGGGTCTTTGCAGAAGCCTCTTAAACACATCCACGAAGCTGCTTGCTTCCTCATCCATCCATCGAATTCGAAAAATAATTTCATCTACAATGTTCTTCGCGCAAATATCATTGAAATTCCCGGAAATGTCCTCGGAAATTTTGTCGCGAATACAAGATTTCCTGGAGATCATGTGAGTATGCGGTTTAGTACCCATCACCTCACGGGAAAATAGGGTTTGTTAATAGCACTTGACTTTGGAACATAACTGAAATGCTGACCTCAAAGCCTTTAGAAACTGGGCCCAGTGTTCGAGACCCTCATGAGGTCAGTATCTGAAATCCCTGAGGTCAATGCTCTGAGGACTCGAAGTTCAGTATTTCGATCTGTTCCAAAGACAAGTGCTCCTGACCTGACACTTGCCATTTACCAATTGGACTGCATTTTGCAAATTTGGAACTATAAATTCTGGCTTTTCTGGAAAAACACGTATGTCCATAGGGAAACTAATATAACATACGTTGTTTTTAACCCGGGCGAGAATTTATAGTTCCAAATTGCAAACTTTAGTCAAATTATTTTGCAAATTTAGCAATCTTGCAATTAGGAACTAAAATTTCTAGCGGAGTTCAGAAACAACGCATGTACCATTAGTTTCCCTGTGCGCATAAGTGTTTTTACAGATGAGCCAAAAACTGTAATTCCGAATTTCAAAATGCGTTTTAGTCCAATTAGTCTCCCACTCACAACTAATTAGTTTGGACTTTTTTGGTTTTTGGATTTTTTTTTTTTACTTTTTCGAGGATCTCACGGTGCGGCGCGGCCGGCGATGATGACCTGCCTCGCCGCGGTCGCGGGTCTGAGCCGTGCGGAGCTGATGCTGGCCGAGCGAGCGAGCCATGGACAAAGTTTCCACCGCTCGACATTCTTGGAACTCGGTGAAAGTGACTTGTGCTTGAGGAGGAGCCCCTACCCTACCGCGGCCGCGGCCACCGCGAGCCCCTGCCCCGAGCCGCGGGCGCATCGCGCACCCATCCTTGTCAGCTCGCATGTGAAAACCCAGCCTCGTCATATCCGAAAACTGAGACTAATGGCCTGGTTACACGATCAAATTCCCGTCAAATTCCGATCAAAATGATGACCAAGATGGCGGTCGAGAGTTATCTAGAATGATGAGTAAAATTAATTAAAACAGCGTGTTGATTGAAATAAGCATGAAATGCTTATAGCACGGTTGTGTGGAAAGCACGGGTGGAATAGAAGGATGAGCCCCTCAGTTCCATCATCTACCATCAAATTTTTGCAGGCCGCAGAAATTTGATGGTAGATGGTGCGCACCAGTCACCATTTGATCGGAATTTGACGGGAATTTGATCGTGTAACCAGGCCATAAAAGAGACCCTCCACTAACCTCGTGGCGACAAGTGGAAACTTTTACATTCGGGGATTCACATAGAGTACATTGAGTCGAAATGTAAGTCGGAGAGCTGGCGCCACTTTAAAGCATATTCCAGGTTCCAGGTCCCGAATTCCGAGACCCCTGTGTGACGCCGGGTCACTTTTTCGATACATAATCGACTGTTTTCGATACACGGGGACCCGGCCATCCAATGTAAACAAAGAAGATAGGAATTACCATGTATTCCACACTGCCATTTTTGATTAAACATGTGTCAAAAAAGTGACCGAAGTTCAGCGCACACCGGGCTCGGAACTCGTCGAGCTGAACACGGTGCCAGCTCTCCCATTTACATTACGACTCTACGTACTCTATAGGGATTCAACATTCCTTTATGGACATAATTAAGAGGCGCAGCAACAGTCATCATCTTTTTTTCGGTTGTTGACCCACTTGCTAGGTGGATGACGAGCTTCGGATGACGTAATAAACCAAGTTTTCTTTTTTTATTTTCGTTTTACACGCTAAATGGTGCCCACTGCATGTAGACATATTGTCGCTCCCCCGACAGGAGGACGTGAGAGCATAACGACGGTGAAACTACCAGACCACGTATCTCGGTTTGCGACGTTGCAGACCTCCTGTCATACTTTATTTTTTAAATTGAAAACTACTCAACGTCAATTCTCAAAAACTTTCGTGTATTTTTCTCTTTAAGCGAAGAAAATTCTGTTAAAATTTCAAAAAATTATTTCGATTTGTTCTCTTTCAAAAAAACAAAACGAGAGCGGAGATTTTTAAACACCGCAAACGAGGTACGTGTTTTGGTAGTTTTACCGTCAATAACCGTATTTCAAACTGAGCTGAAAAGCACGCAGTTATACGAACAACAGGGCGCATCTCAATAAGTAGTCTCACCTCTCCGTTAGTGGAGTCACGATTGATAAAGGCAACCGCTCGCATAGGGAAACAATAGCAACTACGCTGTTTCTGAAATAAGCCAAGAAATTCGACCTCACTTCCCTCCCTGCTGAACCGGGTCCATTTAAGTTTGCATGATACCGACTCGACAGAGGTGGGCAAAGCGTGGGAGAAGAAACTGAAGTGGAAGAATTTGCTGCTCCGATATTTGGCACGGTGTCACGGAAGAAACCGATCAAGTCGTGCAAGTTCTGCACCGTTGGATTTCTGACACCGAACGCCGAGGAGCACGCCGCCATTCCGCGAAAATCTCATCTATCTCATCCTCAACTTCTTATGGAAGAGTTGACTCCGTCCTGAAAAATTATTTCCGGTCCTTGTGAAATGTTTCCTCTTTCCTCTCCACCATTATCGTCATCTCTTGACGTCATTGATACCATTATCTTCATCAGTGCTTCGATTCCATGACCGTCAAAAGTTCCGGAATTTTTTTAAGATTTTTTCAAAAGGTCCAAGAAAGTTCCGGAAAATGCCAAAGATCCGGAACATTTCAGGAATTTCAAAAGCTCCGGGAAAAATCCAGAAAAATTTCAAAAGTTCCGAAATTTGGTACTAGTTCCGGGAAATGTTTTAATCCATCGTGTGGGGTTTGATATTTCTTCACCACGGCCGTTATGATGACAAACGCGATGTAATCAGTGGAGTTTTCTTACGGGAATTCTAGAGAATACAAGTATGACACAAACGGAGGGGGTGTAAATGATACGATTTCAGCTATTTCGCCTTCAATTTTCGAGGTAGGCCAGGGAACATCCTCCAGGCAGCAATTCTAGGTTTTGCATCTCGAGTTGCCTGCAAATCTTGCATTTGTTGAACCTACCCCATGATCCGTTAGCTATGGGTTAGGGGTTTCTATTCGTTTTTCCATGATAGATTATGAGGGTATGATTTAAAAATAATAATTTATTCCTGAATTCAATTGAGAGAACAGTGCTTCCCAAGCACGTATGCATATCTCCATTTCCAAGTCGCAAAAGAGACACAAACGATTCAATTTTTCCAGTGATATATGAATGTAAATTCCGGTCTGAAATTGTGCCGATTTTTTAGTTTAACCGGAAGAAAAATCAGTTCAAAATGCCCGACAGTTTCTCACTAAAAGTGAAAATACCTAGCTAAAGGTTGCTGCATCGAAATACACGTAGATGGACCGCGTTTAACAGAAAGGAACCAATCCACGTCAGTTGAACTAAGTTAAGCAGAAAGGAACCAACCCACATTTTGGAAAAAATTGAGTTATGAGTGGTTTTGAACTCAACCACTGCTCTACTATCTATCGCCAAAAATTCAAAGTTTTTGTTGAAGCAAATTTTGCAGAAATTGAACTTGAAGTTTATCTTTTACATTGAGTCTTATGGAGGAGCCAAACTTTAAACCTTTTTTTCTCGGTTCGATCCTGATGTGGCTTGGTTCCTTTCTGTTTAACTCCGTCCAGTTATTGCCAAATTTAACTGGGCATGTCAATTTTTTACGAGAGAACGTTTGTGCGGATTCCTTTGAAAATTTTAAGGAATTTGCCTTGTATTATGGAGAAAATTTACTAAAATTTGCAAGAAAATCCGCCCAACCGTTCTCATGTAAAAAATTGATTCGCCCAATTAAATTTTGCAATATATAATGTGGTTTGATTCCTTTCTGTTCAACGCGGTCCATATATCCTCCCATCTCAGATACGATGATAGCACGCCACTTCTACCGTCACCCCTTTCCCCCAGCTATTTGCTATGTAGAACATAGTGGTAGGCGGTACAGGGTGAAAAATTTCGGATGATGCAATTCGGGTTGGATTCCCCTTCTACCCCCTTTTAATTCCACAGCATCTATCGTTGATCCTATGAGCATAGTTCGACGTCATGCGTGCTCTCACCAGTTTCTCCAGTTTTATTAAAAATTGATGAGTTTCATAGTCATGAACCCGTTTCTACGCGACGAAAAATGGAGAAACATTGTTAGTCGGTAAGAGACGGAATGTGCAAGGAGCGTGGCAGTTCGCGGCGGGTTTTTGGCGGGGCTGTTGACCCGATGGCCGGCGCAATGCCGCGCTGCCGAGCGCTCCTAATTCGCCCCTCGGACGTAAAATCGTATCTCAATTTCCATGTGAGTCATGCCGTCCGTAAAGCTCCTTGCATTCCGGGGCTCTCTCGGATATTAAAATAAGCGCTTCCGTCAAAAGAGAGACGAATTTGTGCCGGAATCGGCCTGAAGTTACGTTTCCACTTGCAGCGCAGCGGCGGGAAGTTGGACGCGCGAATTGCCTTATCGGTCAGGTACGCATCGGTAGCAACAGGTAGCTTCAAAATATATTGCTATCATGATGTCATGACGGTACACGGAGAAAAAAACTTCGTGCGTGGGACCCGAAGTTTAGGTCATATGGATCTCTGAAGTTTTCGGATTGAGCATCCGAACACTTAAGGTCCAGCTGCTGAGGTTTGGATCACACATCTGAAACTTCAGTTCTTACATCTGAAGTACTTCAGATGTAAGAACTGAAGTTACAGATGTGTGATTTGAACCTCGACAGCTAGACCTTAAGTGTTCGGATGCTCAATCCGAAAACTTCAGAGATCCATATGATCTAAACTTCGGGTCCCACGCACGAGGTTTTTTTCTCCATGTAGGTATGCAAAACCTCAAGGTGCAGGAATCTCAAAATGTTCAACACTGCGAAAACCCAGTTTGACGTCTAAAAACTTGATTTTCAGTTTTCGATGCCAAACACTTTCTCGCCCTACACTCAAGAGCAATGGGCCACAGTTTAAAGCCATAATTTGCATAATTCATGATGTTAAGATAATTTACATTGAATCATTTCAAGGGTTGCACCAGTGGCCAGTGACGGCAAAATGTATCCGATTTTTTTTCAAATTACCCATTTTTCTTCCTCATAATCTAAACTAATCTATGCCTAACGGGTCAATTTTTGGAATTTTTGAGTACTTTTCTTGTAATGCAGAATCAACCCTTCTAAGGTGTGATAAAGGAATCTCACTTTTCTCCCCTCTTGAGGCAGAGTTCGACTAGAGTCCTTTTATAGAGAGAGTTGAGACAACGCAGCTTATGGATGTCACAAACGGGAGTAAAAATTACACAAATCGGACGCTTTTTGTAATTTTTGATCATAACCCATTCCCGAATTTCTATTTCTGTCCCCTCTCTCATTTCATTTGTTCCTTGCCGTACTCCAAATTCCCCGGTCCATTCCAGCTCATGATCTTTGCAGTTGGTGAAGTTGTGATCTTCATTCCTGTTTGACACTGGGATGGCCTAAAATACGGGAACCAATCAGAAATGGATTCGCATTGTCTTTATTCTCAGTATACAGAATCTCAACTGACTCTATCGTAAAAAAATGACGCTCGGTCGCGCGGGGAACTTCGCGTCCCACAGTGCCTGTGTAGACGTGGCTTAAATTAATCCGCACCGATACCCGCGCGCAACCGGCTGGCTCAGTGTGGAACGGCCCTTATGCCGCTGGTCACCTTCATTTTCCTCGACCCACACTCACCACCGCAACGCCTCATATCATGCGGGTTCCAGGTCCTCTCATCTCGGTGCTCATTACGCCCGGCTCGGTTCCGTGTCTCAACTCTCAATCTCTCGATTCTGAATTCGTCAGATTCGTGCATGAATATTCTAGCGAGGAGCTGCAGAATCGTCCCGTATTTTGAATCAATATATGGTCGAGAAACTCTATGCAAATCAGAGGTCGTTCCGTATGAGTTGGTCATTTCGTCGTTTAAATATTGTGCGAGGTTCAACGGGGCTCCATTGCTTTTTACCTTACTTGTCCGTTGACTAGTGCAAATTTGTCAAGAGTGGGGTTCGAGATTTCCCGGAAAGACGGATTCCGGCACAAAAGGAAATTCCGCGGAAATTCCCCGGACCCTGTTCTACGTATTGTAATTTCGCAGTAGGCTCCGGGAACAAGTCGAAGAATATATGTTTCTTTGAACTAAATGCAAATTAATTTTAGCTTTTAGCCCTCAATCGGTCCTTTCAGAGAAATTGTTCCCGCCCACGAGATACGGCTGTCTGATTCCGAAATCCCGCTCTCCCAGTATACCGCAGGAATCCGTAAACAAGGTTCCAGCTTACGTCTCTAATTAAAAATGAAAAATCGTACATTTAATTAAGGAAAAATGCAGGCGGAACATAACAAATTGTTAACCAGAGCTCACCAGTATTGCTCATCAGACGAGCCGAAATATGGTTCCCTCGGATTTTCATTTGCCGGGTTGAGAATTGTAAAATCCGAATTTAAATATGAATTCCCCCCATGCACTGTCTGAATTTGTCAACATAGACCATGATTTCCTTTTAAGAGGTGGCTCTTTTCATTCCGACTCCTTCATGTAGAAAACGATAATAATTTGACGAGAAATCAGGTTTTTTAGACAAATATGAATGCATATGCGCCACCTCGGCGTATTTAATTAATAATTTTTTTTTTTTTTTTTTTTTTTAAAAAATCAAGTTTTCGGCAAGTTTGATTTATTCTCCTTGTTTTTGTTCTAGCACTGGAAAAAAAACACATTGGATCTAGAGTCCAGACTCTTAAGCACATCGACAAGAAAGAATACTCTTGATTCAATCAGATTGAAGAAGACCAGACAGAAGAATCAGACCAAACCAAGCCTCTTAATTTGAACGGATTTCCTTTCGATTTAAGCTTAAATCTCATTGAATCAAGAGTCCTTTATCTTGTCAATATTTTCAAGAGTCTAGACTCTAGACCCAATGTGTTTTTTTCCAGTGAGACCCTCTGAAACGCAGGAGCCGCCCCTCCCCCCGCCCCAAATGACGCCACTGATATTTATTATTTTCCCCTTTTTTCAAGTGCTCGCCCATTGTCACAGGCGTTGTGTCGAAAACCAGAAAACATGGACATCGGGCCTCGGATTCAGGCTCGAAAGTGCGAGTTGGCGTTGCGAGTGTGCTTTGCAATGGATCGATTGATCTGCCTTATAAACCCATGAAAAAGGATCGATAATCAGGGTGTTGGCAACGAACATCTTATAACAATCGATTCTTTGTCACAGCTTCAAATGGGGGAATATCGATAATGGGTCATTCCCGCTTCGCCACCGGAGGGTGCATGATTGAATATGCACTTGTGCAGTTAGCGTCATTAGTCACTCGGGTAAGCTTCTGATGCAGCCTTGCCAAAGCTCGCTCGCACGGTGGCGGACGCGGAGAGAAGCGCTGGGTTTCCAGGACGATATGATCGCGATGCCCTCATACATCTACTAGAGCGGAGTGTTGATAAAACCGCAAAAAGCGGGTCCTTCTCCGTGGCAGGGGACATGGGCGGTGGAAACACAGCGCGGCAAGATGATGATGATTGATAAATGGAAGCCGAAGCCAGTATGTTTGCTGCAATTGCAAGCTGTGCCGCATTGACGACCCGTGCGAGCGGTTAGGCTGCGACAGCCTATCCTCTCGACTTGCTCTCTGCCCTGACCGCGAATTCTATGAAATCTAATCCAGGACCCCACGGATCGAATCGAGAAAAATAATCCTGCACCCATTTCGAATGACGATTCCCATAGTACCTTTATAGGGTGAGTATGGACCCTGAGTTACATATGGAGATCTTAGGATCCAAAAAAAGGGCGACGACTCTAGATCTCAGGTGAGAAGGGGTAGTTGCCAACCTTTGACGTTTATCACTTGCTCCACCTGTTACCAGCTGCCGTGCTAAGGAAGAACACCGCATGAGCCTTCAGACGTTACCATATTTCCTTCAAGGAAAATCGGCTTTACTGAGAAGCTTGTGAATATTTTCCCTCAAATTTTTCAATCGATTTTGTTCACGATTTAACCGAAAATGATCTGAAAATTTCAAGGAAAAATATGCGCAACTTCCCTACAAATACATTTATTATTCGGGGAAATTTGGCAACTCTCGAATGTTCATACGGCGTTCTTCTTTAGCCCGGCAGAGTTATACCCTTACCTATATGGACGTGCTAAGGAGGAACGCCGTGTAAGCCTTCAGACGTTGCCTAATTTCCCTCGTTAAAAACCGAATTTACTGGGAAATTGAAAATATTTTTCCCCAAAATTTTCAGATAATTTTGTACGCAATTTACTCTGAATTATCTGGAAAAGAGGAAAAATGTGTTTTTAATTACGTCAAAAATACATGTTTTATCAAAGGAAATTTGGCAACTCTCGAATGCTCATATGACGTTCTTTCTTAGCACGGCAGAATACGGTCGGGTAATACCTCCTTCCTAAGGCACAATGGACTTTGATCATTCGGCCATTGCTATATTTCTTCCGACAAGAAACAAATTTTCTAGGAAACTTTATAATTATTTGCATCAAAAATGTTAGACGACCTTGTAAACCAACGCTCCTGAAAAATTTTTGAAGAAACCTACGCATAACTTTCCTCACTATTCCATCTGAAGAAATCCTGGCAACGTCAGAAAGTTCATACGGCGCCGGCGTTTATCCTTGCCACTGCAGCGTACGAAATTTGACAACGCAGCTATCAGCTTTATCGAACGACTGGCACCATTAAGCTTTCTCAAGAAAAGTACACTGATCTGGGTAAATCCATGAGCGCTCTTGTTACTCAATGTTTACTCAATTTGCTCTCTCTTCATAGCGCGCGGCGCGGCGCGGCAGAACATGGACAAACGTCCAGCCTCGAGCAGTGAGGCAGCAGAAGCAGCATTTTCTCTCTTCTTGCCTTCATGCCTCCCTCCCCCCCCCCCCCCCCCCGATCCAACAAGCAGTTCTATTGCCTTGCGGGCGCACCTCTCCTCATTCCGAAATTAGTTTCAATAATCAGAAGATGAGAACCTCGGGTTTTCCCATAGAGTACATAGAGTCGTAATGTAAGTGGGTGAGCTGGCGCCACTTAAAAGCATATTCCAGGTCCCCGAATCCGGGACCCCTGTGTGACGCCGGGTCACTTCTTCGATACATAATCGATTGTTTGCGATACACGGGTACCCGGCCATCTGATGTAAGCGAAGAAGATAGGAATCACCACGTATTCCATACCGCCATTTTGGATCGAACATGTATCGAAAAAGTGACCCGAACTCGGCGCACACCGGGCTCGGAACTCGTCGAGCAGAACATGGCGCCAGCTCTCCCATTTACATTACGACTCTATGTACTCTATGGGTTTTCCCGACTTGCTGTTCAGAGAAACGAGAGCCATTCTACCGTGCTAAGGAAAAACGCCGTATGAACCTTCAGGCGTTGCCACATTTCCTTTGGTAAAACATGAATTTTCTGGTAAATCTACAAAGATTTTTCTCTCAATTATTCAGATAATTTTCCCCCCAATTTGTTCTAAATTTCCTGAAAATTTCAAGGAAAAATATCCATAACTTTCCTCAAATGTAAACATTGTATCGAGGGAAATTTGGCAATTCTCGAATGTTCATACGGCGTTCTTCCTCAGCACGGCAGGCTGATAGAGCCGCTCCAACGTAGAGATCATAACCTTCGTTGAATGTATACATCATGACTTGGCTAATTAGGCAATTATCATACCTATAAGTAATGACTTAATGCGCGCAGTAGAATATGTCCCAAGTATCTGATCCTACATTTTAGGTATGCCGGTGAATGTAGATCTAAGGATATTTTTGCCAGTCCGACAAGTGTCCTCAATAAATACAACTTGAGAAGAATCAGTATGAGGAGATGCAGACCTGTTAAGTGTTGGGATACGTTCATGCTTGATTCCTTCAGGTGCAGACTGATGTATGTAGTGTGCTGATTATTGAAATTGATAGACAAAGCGGAAAGGGAAAAGGAAGCGAAAAGGAGACAAGGGGGAGATGAGCGATCTTATTGGTTGAAACGGTTGGTTGGTACATATAAACTCGGGGAAAATGATGGACTAACTTTGGGGTCTCTCGTGAGTTGCCGTCAGTTTAGTCTATTATTTATCTCCTTTATCCATTGCAGCCACCCGCTTCCACCAATAGGATTGCTCTATTTTCTCCTTTCCTTCTTTGTCTATCCCTCAGTCCTTCAATTTCAATAATCACCGCAAAGGGTTGATTTGATTGAGACGCGTCGAGTCGTTGTCAAATCGATTTGAGTCCGTGGGGTCATCTACATTAAGTAGCAGACTCACGCAGTTTTGATGCCGTGTCTACCAATCCTATTTTCGCAGTGACACGATTTGAGCACTTAATTAAGAGTGTGTCAAGTCTAATCTCACACAAGTCCATGACATATAGGGTCGCCAGACACAATTTAATGACGATAAGACTTAGTTGTCAAATGGACCAACAATGAACCATCATGTTAGGTATAAAGGCCTTATGGGCTACATTAAGCATTCTGATACATACATATTCCCCCCTCAAGATAGAACGTGCTTTGCGCAGCGAATTAGCTGAATTTAACTCCTTGCCAAGATACGTATTAAGGTTTTCATTCTGCTTTGGCTACGATCAATTTCAATTTCCCGCGCATAAGAAAAACCATTGATACAAGATCCAACTATTCAGCCATCAGATGGTTCCTGTTTCATAGAATTGGAGTTGCAGGAGAGCTATTTAAGCGTTAAAGTCACTTTTTATGCATGTACGTGATCCAAATAAGCATTGCATTTCATGATACCACTATTCGACCACGCAGGAGCTCGTGTTGCCTACCCCAAAAGTTGTAGGCAAACTGCAAATACGTTAAAATCACCTCTCCGCGTTCGGTTAAAGGATAGTTTTTGTATCTTCCTTAAACGTGTTCGGCGATACACTTATTCGGCCACGTGGGTGCCTATGTTGCGTACACTAACACATATGGATTGCTATTTATTGCCCTCAGTATTCATTTTTTCATAAATTTTTTTCATAAGTTCTTTATCGCAAAATGGTGTCTGTAAATGCACATTAAACGCTTTAAAAGGGCTCTTTATATGACGTCGGTACTTGAAGATACGGATAGAGTTTTTCAAAAGTGAGCTTGCTGATGATTGAGGTTCTGTCAGAATTCACTTGAATTGACTGAAAAGCCAACTCTAATCAGGGAACATTTCATCTTATCTAAAGTCCTGAGGTCGTTCACGAACTCTTCTAAGGCGAATTTTCGCGAGCTACCTAAAAAATTTGAATATTCCGTGGAGCGGGTCGAATCGTAAACAAGCGTCATATTAAGCGTATCGGATCGTGTGCTATGTATGAAAGAGGAAAGAAGCTCCGAGGAAAATGTTACCGAACAAGTATCATTTTATTTCTAAGAGTGGCGCATATTTTAGACAAAAATAGCTAACACTTTTCAGACTAGAGAAGTTTAGGTTTTAAATTTTTTCGACTTTGGCCAAAGTCATCGCGAAACCGAATATCAGCGGTACCGAATCACTTTAATAAAGAAAAGAGCATTCTGAGGGGTTTGAAATGAAACTTATTGAGTCTCGAATAGCAAGGAGGAGCATTTGCACCGGAAAGAAGAAAAACTTTTGCCCGCGATGGAAACTCTATCCCTCGATCTTATTATTCCAGTCATTCAGGAATTCATAAAAGGTTCCGATCATACTTCGTTATGTTTGAAGCTCGCTTTGAAAGTAATAAAAATTAGTAAGCTCTTATTAAAGCGCTTATTAAAACGTAAATAAGCTTCTTATGGCCTTTTGGTAACTTTTATCCTGACGTCATCATGCTGTGTTAACCGTTCACTCTGATATGCTGTGACTTCGTCTCTTCGATGTTTTAATAAACGCAAAAATGTTCAATGTGCTAAGAGCAGAAATTTAATTTAAGCTGAGCCCCGACAGCAGGTGTTGGGAAACAGCAGTTTTCAATATTGTTTTTATCGACGGCAATCACTGCTGTGACAGCAAAGAGAGCGGTAAGGGTCAAATTTTTGAAATCGAGTTTCCTTCAGAATTTGTCTAATCTCTTTTAGATGAAATCACTGAAATAGCTAAAGCAGCAAAATTCATCACATTTTCATGAAAACGAGACATATGAGAAAGCCGTAAGTGCGCAAAAAATGACGCAGTTTCAGGCAATACAGCAGCAGTAAGTGACAATGCTCTTCCAGAGAGCCAATGAAAACAGTGCTTTCAAGTAAAGTACCACACTCTTCGGCCGATTTCTAATCTGAAAATGTGTTTGTTGTGCGTCCAAAACGCGACCACGAACGCATGCAGTAGGTCACTTACCTAACGATAATCTGCCTAACAATATCTTGCCTAACAATAACCAAGTATGAAAATGAAAAATACCCTTATAAGTGATTGAAATTAAATCAGTCGATTTTAAATCATCCAAACGACTTCTAGTCTAGTAGTCTTTCGGACGATTAGTGATAATTTGAGAAAGAACGGAGGCTCCTTTCAATAAAATTTTCAGTTCAGATGCTCCAGAGCCCGTTTTCTCAAAACTTCATTTTTACACTCTTCGCTATCACGGCAGATCAGCTGACCTTTTATGACTATTATTCCCCTCAACAAATAAGTCTCTTAGAGTTTTTAGTCTCTGGAAATGGCGAGTGTCTGTGCCACACCTAAGAACATTTAATAAGTAAAGAGTGGAAATGAAAAGCTTGGTTTTAGCCATCGGGTGTGGCCAAGATCGTGTTCCTCTTTGCAAAAGGGTATACGAGTACAATGACCTCGCTTGATAAAATTTTCATTTGGGTAAAATAATCAAACTATTGTTATCATTCTATGTGCTGTGAAAGATTTTACACAAGAATATGGTAAGTGCAACCAGGAATTCGATTGCTCATTGGAGCTTACTCCCGCCTAAAGTCAGTTCGCCGATCACTCTGTTACCCCGTACTTTTGTACTTTCGCAGGGTCTCTCTTAATTTTCAACGTGCTCACCCATTTATTCCAATCAGGACCCTCTCTGATCCGCGTCTCAAATTTTGACCGCGATACAATGGATCGTATTCGATGCATCAAACAGGTGAGATTGTATCGATATCGATTGGTTCAATATGTAAACACAGCATCAAAAGTCTATTCAGAAATCTAAGGTAACGGGTCCTTTATTCTTTCGAGTATCAAATGGCAATGGAAAGTGAAATTGTTAGGAATTTTCTCATTTTAAGCTTATCCAAATTAAATCCTTAAATTTTGGTTTAAGGTTATGTTCTAGTGTTTTGAACTAAATGATACATCGAGCCACTATCGAACAAGATGAATGCAATACAAGTGCCATCATATGGACTACATTTTGCAATGTGGAACTATAAATTCTAGCCCGGTTTAAAAACAACGTATGTGCCATTGGTTTAATGCACATAAGTGTTTTTCCAGAGGAGCTCGAATTTATAGTTCCAAATCGCAAAATACAGTCCGTATACAGTACCCTCGTGCTGAAAAGAGAGCGTGGCGAAAGACCAGCCAGCCAAAGTATCCATTCGTGCCGAAAAACCACCAGGTCCAGGAACCTTGCCGACTCATTTTTGCGTTTCCCTGCAGAAGAGATAATTACAGACATTTTGTCTCGACAACTTTCAGCGAGGAAGGTTCAAGGAACCTATGAGCAGCGGTGGCGTGCCGTTACGTTTCTGATGTGCCGGACCAAAAATGGCAACATCGTGGGCGGGTCAAAGATCATGTTAGGATGCGCCCTACGCATGCGGCAACTGCCGTGGTGGGTGACGCAAGATTCGTGTATCATAATCCTGGTGGCTCCTCCGTCAAGGTTGACTCCTTCTTACCTGAACTCCCTCCTCCTTCTACCTGACCCCCCTGCTCCCACCTAACCCCCCTGCTCCCACCTAACCCCCCTGCTCCCACCTGACCCCCTTGTCCTCTCATCGTGCGGGCCTATTATTATGTTCTGTATTTCGTTGACGGCTGTAACCAAGCCTCCACAATCACTCTCACAGCTGCAGATCACAACGGAGAATGCGAGAGAGTAAATATTGCCGAGTCGTTCTAGTCGTAAGTCCACGGCGCGTGACGTCAGGACCATTGAATAAAGGATATCCGGGTCAATACTCACTACGGCCAGCATTGCCGATTCGCGCGCCTGGAAAAATTCGTCTATCCTCCTTCGGTTTTCGTGGCGTGACGCGGGGAGTTCCGACCATTAGGCAATATTCTCTCGTGGCGATTGCCAAGTCGTGGGGAGTATTTGCTTGTACGGCGTCTGAATATTCGGGAAAATGAAGAAATATGCCGACTTCTTGGTGTGACTCCTGTGCTCCCGTGCCGTGCCGCGTACTTTCTCTCACGCGAGCCAAGGACGCTGGAGTAAATTAAATGCAACAAGCGTCGGCACAAGTGAAATTGTCCTCCCGCCTCAGTGCCCCCCCTTTATTCGGCAGGCCTCTGCCCCCCCCC
Source organism: Bemisia tabaci (assembly GCF_918797505.1). Classification (NCBI taxonomy): domain Eukaryota; kingdom Metazoa; phylum Arthropoda; class Insecta; order Hemiptera; family Aleyrodidae; genus Bemisia; species Bemisia tabaci. Next base: position 31,207,127 of record NC_092795.1, read on the forward strand.
CCCCCCCCAGAATGTTATAGCGCGATTCTTGCTATTTTGACTCGATGTGTATCGTTCAAGACTAGCTTTACCTCTGCCCCTTTCAATCGAACGATGCTATCCGTAATGAGGGTCATGCAAGACCCTAGGGGGCGCACTAGCTGCAGTGGAGTGATCGTAGATCAAAATTCGGATGAGAGGGGGTGGTGGGTGGTAGGATTCAAAACTGGAAACTGGGAAATAGAGTCGTAAGTCTGCCGACGCGGTGAGGAATATTTCAATTCAAATTTTCATTTGACAGGTAAAGGACTCGAGGTTACAAAATGAACTCAAACAATTCAATATTTTTCACGAGATTATGGCTGCGCAGTTGTTTCTGTTCGACATTTTGCTGATTTTTGCGTTTAAATCCCAGTGGAAAAATGGATTTAGGGAGGTAAGGAGGCCTCCTTACAGGCTCCTTCAGCCTTCAGGACGGGTTGGCTTATGGAGCTACAGGTATCCTACGTATAGCGATCGCGCCCTTGAGGAAATATTGAGGGGATATCATCCGATTGTTAAACCGGCCGAACTCACTTTACGACTGCATGACATTACAACATAGTCACGACTTCATTACGCTGAGTATTGTAGGTTATCCTCAGAGTAAACCTCTTGGAACGATTTTTCTTTAAATTTTATTTATCTCATGCTGTAAAACGAGCAACTTTACGATTATTCTCAGCTCTCAGTTGTATTTTTTTTTGAGCGAAAAGAGCGAAACTGAATCGAGAGTACAATGCAATGGGTCAGTTGTGCTGGTTACAAAATCGCATTTTGGTTGTTTCAGCTTAAATTGGCAAAACATACCTATATTCTGATCCGTCCAAACGCCTGGTTTCAACGTCCAATTTTTATTGACAGATTTTGCCCCCCAAAAAGCACAGTTTATAGCGTCATTCATTGCGGTAGTATACTGCCTTCCTAAGTAAAAACGCCGTATGAACATTCGAGAGTTCCCAAATTTCCTCCGATAAAGTGTTTTCTCTAAAGGAAGTTACGCATATTGTTTTTTAAAATTTTCAGATATTTTAGATTAAGGTGCATGCAATATTGCCTCAAAAATCGGAAGAAATAGATTCACAACTTTTCCAGTATAAATTTGTACTTTATCGAGGGAAATTTGGCAACCCCTAAAGGTTCATACGGCGTTTTTCCTCAGCACGGCAGTATACGTCTCACGGTTTCCTCTACCTTTGATTTAAAGGTGTTTGTAACTTTCCTCAATGGTAAATATTTTATCGAAGGGAACACAGCATTCGAATGTACATGCGTTCTTTTTGAACACAACTCGGCGGTGTGAGCAACTGAATCGATGGGATTAATTGTAGGCTCTATTAATCGGTCTTCGAATGAAATCAAGTGATTAAGATGATTAGTTTTGGTTAAGTTGCGGACGAATGCGTGCGTATTCACGAACAAGCTGCAACTAATTAGTAGATTGCAGAGTGCGCAATGTGGATCGGAACGAGGAAGTATATTCGCCGCTCAAGAGAGGAGGAAGTGTGCCCAAATTGAGTGAAAATCGGTTATTTTGATACGAGAATTGTGTAACCAATCACTCGATCTATTTGAGCCGCTCCGAGATCAATTGATTGCGTGAAGTTGAATCATTAAAATTCCCTGTCGACTGTGCGAGAGTGTGTGTTATAATATTGAAGCTCCCACCCTTGTATTCAACCACGTCAGTTTTGACCTCTTGTATTGTCGCACGTCTGATAGAGGGGCGTATCCCGATTTCCGCTTGAACCCTAGAGAGCATTAATTTATACGTGAAATGGGGCTCATGTAGAAATTCAGGTACGCCCTAATGCCAGAGACGACGATTTTAGACCTCGTCTTCGGGCTTAATCTTAGCGCAGTAGGTATTGGTGCAACAATTGCATGAGGATAATCACCCTCTCTGTACTCACAATTTTAGCTTTATTTACCTTGCAAGGTCAAACTTCCATCGGAGATTTGTATAGCGCGTTCGGCATTCATTTACGATTTGCCTAACCCCCAAAACGAGTTATTTTTGGTTATTTTCATGACGCCATACTTCTTCTTCTTTTTCTTCTTTTTCATCGTTTCTTGGTTTATATTGCTGCAGGATATTGACCACACGTAATCCAATCCTCCACTCTTGATAAATATTACTGCAATCTATCAGCAGTAGCGAAGGCCCCTTCCAGTAAGTGAAGAAACTGGATCTTTTGATCGATTGATCAATCATTCCCTTTATCTGAAATTGGGTAGGAGTTAAATGTTGAAGGGACAACGCTTAGCAACTAATGCAGTCATGAAAATTTTGAAAGAAAAAACATAAGTGCATTATAGTAAAAGTGGGAACAGCATACAAAATAGGAACGCGACGCATTCGAAATGGAGATGTTGCATGTGTGAGGAATTTGCGATTTGACTGTTGATTCTTATGTAAAAGTTCGCGAGAAACACGATGGCGCCACTGATTTTCTCTGAAATCAACTCCCAAGTTCAAAAAAAGCTCTCAAGTAGGGCCGAAATGGAGGGAATATCCCACGCTATCCTGAGAGTCCACCTCTATAGCAAGACAAACTCTCCATGCAAAGATAGGGAGCAAATACATTAGCAGGGTTGTCGTGTTTTCAGTTTTGGAGTTCCCAAATAAAGTGGCAGCCCTGTCAATGTATTTGCTTCCTATCTTTGCATGAAGAGTTTGTCTTGATGTGGAGGTGGACTCTCAGGATAGCGTGGGAAATCCCCTCCATTTTGGCCTCAACTTGAGAGCTTTTTTTGAGCTTGGGAGTTGATTTCAGAGAAAACCAGTGGCACCATCGTGTTTCTCGCGAACTTTTACATAAGAATCAACAGTCAAATCGCGAATTCCTCACACATGCAATATCTCCATTCATGAACGCTCATCCTCAGGTTTTGATAGTCGACCAATGACATTTGTTCGTATTACCTCTGCCTGTATCTTCGAAAAGTTTTACCTCAATTTTGACCAAATACATTTGAGGCACGTATCTACATATTGAAGATCCGATTTTTTTTTTTAAAATAGCGCACATTTCGCTCGTAAATGGTCATTTCTCGAAATGGTTGCGATGCATACACGGTAGTTAAGAGCCCTGGATTCACCTTAATCGCTGAACGTATAAGTGGTAGTGGTGGCGTTTCCTGCGCGGAAAACTTGAATGTTCTTAATTCCGGTACCTATAAAAGCGATGAGCCAAAACGGTACTTTTGCGTTTGAGTTTACTCTCTTTCTCGACTCTTCCCTCTATTTTTATTGTTGGCTTCATGTGCTAGTACGTGTGCTCATAGCAATAAATGCGCTTGTCCATCTTCCAAGGTGGCTGTTCGTGTCAGAGTATATCTATTCTCATGACCTTTAGTGGCTTGAAAAGCGCTGACCGGTGCTAGTTCAGGAGTGCGATCAGTGTTGTCCAAAATTTTCCGTTTCGCAACCGCTTGAATTCCGAATCATGCCGCGTGCTAAAGGGAAAACGCCACGCATGAACATCCAAATAATGTCAAATTATCTCCGATAAAATATTCATTTTTACGAAAAGGTGCCGCAATTTTGAAACGGTTTAAGGTATTGGCTTCGAGTTTGCGAGAAAAGTTGTATTTTCTCATGTTCTTTTGGACAAGGTATCACAAGGGGGGTCTTTCCATTTTAAGGGTCCGTTGCCCTCCCCCAGGCGCCTCCTGAAAATTTTAGGGGGGCCAAAAAGTAGCTTCCTTTGACCGAGCAACATCCCCCAAGTTTAAAGTTTTTACCTCAATTAGGTGAAACGTTTTAGGGGATGGAAGAAACTTTCGGATCACAATGCGTAGACAGACAGAGCATGGCGATTCCATTCTTATCTTCTCGGTACAATGAAGTTGTGCCGCTTTTTGATTGGTCTACGAGCTCCAGGCTGTCATGATGTCCTTAAGGCCGTCAATAGACAAACGCTCCAATTGGTTGATCAATGCTTGAAAACCAACCCTTCCACGAGAAATTACTCAAGATGTGCCGTTACCGACCCTCTCTTTCTAGATCAACTCAATTTACATTGTATTCTTCGAATAATTATATTAGTACGACCTCAAATTAGTCGATTTTGTCTATCAGATAATTAAATTCTTTATCAGATATCCTCCAGAGGGAATTCAATTGTTACATGAAATCGTCATCTCGTTTGGTAACTGGCCGCCAAAAGCGCACCGTGTCAGTCTATTTTTCGCATAACCAATGAAGAACCGGCACACAATTCGTCGCATAGCTGATATAAGAGCGTAACTACTAACTAAACATTGAGATGAGCCCGGAAAAGCGTTGAATTGCATGGAAGACAGGGTTCATTACAGAGTGTAGTTAGACCCTTATGTAAGGTAGGCGACGAATTGGCCATACTCTGTCTAAATAGGTACTCTATTCTTGCTTAGTCGGGGCAGGGTTGCCATTTCCCGGAATTAATTCCGAAATTTGGAACTTTTCAAATACTCGGAACTTTTCCCGGAATCTTCTGAGTCCCCGAAATTTTCAGCTATTTCCGGAATCTCTTCGAAACTCTCGGTTTTCCGACAGTTTGACCATTTATTTGATCAAATTAAGGGACTTTTTGATCAAATTTGACTATCTCCGGACCATAATCCGGGCGTATTTCGGAATTTTTCTCGGAACTTTGGCAAATCGGGATATGTTTACGGAAATCGGAATTATTTCGGAATCTTTTGATAAAATAAAATGGCAGCACAGAGTCGGGGTGTGGGGAACTGATAGTCTTCAAGTCGTAGCAACGGGAACGACGGGAAGTAATAGTTGAGCGGAAACTCGTAGCGATGTGCCGCGCTGCGCCGCGCCTGCGCAGTGGTCGTCTCGACTGGTGTAAGGCAGTATTTACTTACGGTAAACAATAGCGACCGGTGCGCGGTACCCGGTAAACTCACCGCTTTGTAGTTGCACCGGCTCGAAATTGCTCTCTCACCGTGGTGCCGGCTCAATGAAAGAAGATTGTTTTTCGCCGCAGAAAGAGCGTATGTTCCATTACACGAGAGTTAAGGAATTTTGGGTCCTTAAGTCATAAATGGTCGTAAAGATTATTATGTACTTTGTAAGACTTTTTTTTTGTAAACTTTCGTATTAGTTTCCGGATTCCTTTCCCCCATTATCTCTCTCTTCTTTTTCATCGCTCGGTTCATTCCCTTCTCTACTCTGACTTCTTTCCATTTTACTTTGTTATCTTTGCAACCGGTAGAACATAGAGTAGTAGAACAGTCCTGGCCATGGTATCAATATTTTTGTCAATGTCGCAAGGTCACGCGATCAGTGCAAACTGGAGATGATGTAACTATCTTGCAGAATGAACTGATGTGACGTTACTTCCGGTCTTCATGAAATCGTAACCTTGAGATATTGACAAAAATATTGACAGAGTGACCAGGGCTTGTGTCATATTTTTGACTTTTGTGACACCAGAATTACCAGGAGAACCATTAATAAATGGATCTCACGTGCATCATAAAGGGGCTCGGTTAAAACGGGTGGTTGTTATAGACTGAGGAGAGAAATGATGGACTAACAATAGGGTCTTTCGTGGGTTGCCGTTAGTTAGTCTACTACTGCTTACCTCCTATGTCCATTGCAACCACCCGCCTCCATCAATAGAATCGCTTTATTTTCAGTTTTTCTTCTTTGGATATCACTCTATCTATAAATTTTAATAATCAGCCCGCAGCGAAGATAGAGTATTGTGCGTGATTGCCGAATTATCTTCATTTCACAACGATTACATCATCCGCTCGTCGTCATGTTCTAACGTTATGGCGCACTAAGTAATAACGCTGTATGAATAATCGGGTGATGCTAGATTTCCTCCTAATGAATATATATTCTCGAGGAAATTCATTAATATTCACTGGAAAAAAAAAACACATTGGATCTAGAGTTCAGAATCTTAAAAACATCGACAAGAAAAAATACTCTTGATTCAATCAGATCTAAGCTTAAATCAAGAACCAAGCCTCTTAATAATTTGAGCGGATTTCCTTTTGATTTAAGCTTAAATCTGATTGAATCAAGAGTCCGTTTTCTTGTCAATGTTTTCAAGAGTCTGGACTCTAGATCCAATGTGTTTTTTTTCCAGTGTTTAATTAAAATGTTTAGATACTTGCTACCGAACTCCAAGAAAAATTCCTTGAAGTATAGGAAGGAAACCCCTCACGAGTTTCCCAATAAACTATTGTTTTTCGAAAGAAATTCGGCCGCGTCCGTAGACTTACACGCCGTTCTTCCTTCGTGCCGCACTAAGAGAAAACGCCGTATGAGCCCTCAGACGTTGCCATATTTTCTCCGATGAAAAACTAATTTACTGGAAACCTATTTTCAATACTTTTCTTTCAAGTTCGCAGATTTTTTTGCTCGCAATTTAATCTAGAATGCCTGAAAATTTCAAGGAAAAATATGTTTAACTTCCTCCTAATGTCTCGTCGGGGGGAATTCGGCAACATTTGAATGTTCTTACGGGGTTCTTCCTTTTTGTGAGTGCTGCGGCAGACACCGCTAGCTGTGGCTGATTGTGAGGCTGAGAGGCTGATAGGATCGTTGACCTCGTGTCCATAGAAGTGAGCGACACGGCAATCGAGAGGCTGCCTCTCTAGTCCTCTTCCCCCTTCGCGTCGCCGTCAATCTTCCGCAGCTCAGGATGGATGGATGGATGGATGGCCACGGAAAGAAAGCATGGCCGCTGCCAGTCTGCCACAATACAGCATCGTGCCGTGCCGCTCTTCCTGGAGGCGGAGGCCGGAGGCCTCTCTCTCACGGCGGCCTCCACAACCCCCCAGGCCCCAGGCTCAGGGCCGGAAGGCTCTGAGCTGAACCTTGAGCCTACTTCCCGAATTTCGTCATGAAATACAGCCTTCATTGCTGATACAGTGGAGCATGGACGACGGTCAGAGGCTCTGATGAAAATATGATCCAAATCTATCCATGGCGTCAGAACTGCGGTACGTGACGGTGCTCTGATTAACTCGGCGCTACGCGAAGAAGACTCTAGGTTCTACACTGGGTTACCCGCACATGGGGACCTTTCCGGCGCTAAATGTCGCTAAATTGTAAAACTTTCCAATTTTTACGGGCACCTAAGTTGCCGTACGTGGTGCAAAAAAGTATGACAAATTTTACCAGAAGTTTGGTAAATTCTATCGTGAATCTATGTAATTTTGTGTAAATTAATACAGCATTTACCATACTTTTAAAGAATGCGATTTGAGTTATGTTTAATAATTCTACTACAAATTCATTAGAATATATCCTAATTAGAAGGGAAAATTCCAAAAGAAACGGTCGGTTGGTTTCCTTTTAAAAAATGAAACAAAAATGCAACGTCAAAATAAAGTTGCGCAATTGTTAACTTTAGCCATCGATTTGTTACTCGTGCACAATGCACACATTGTGCACGAAAACACACAGTGTACACAGTGTACCAAAGAGAGAAGGAGAGAAACTCGAAACCCTCCGTTAATTGCAGCTGCAGAGGAAATCTGCGCGATTTTGCAGTGACGCGCCTTCATTTCCGTGTGACGCCTCTCGCGTTGCCGAGAAGTTAATTTAGTTGCGTGACCCAATCTAACCTAACTCGAGTCTCCCGTGGGCGGTCCAACGCCTTTACGACGGATTTGAATCGGATAGGGATTATTAATTAAAGGGGATCAATACCGGAAGTAAACAAACATCTGGATTCCGAACATTTTTGCTGCACTACTGGTCTCTTTTTTGATTTTCAATTGACCCCATAATTTTACGTCTTAACAAAAATTGTCAATTTTTTCGCGCAAAAAAGCACGTAATCTCGTTTAAATTATCAGGGGAATATCAAGAAAATCCAACGTGAAATTTTTGTAGGCATTCTGCTCCATTTTCCTCGCCCGTTTATAGACGCAGGCCCAGAAGGTTGTCAACTGGCTTCCTTCCATTTAAAGCCATTTTGAATAATCGATTCTTGGCGGAACACCTGGCTCCTTCAAGAATCGATACATTTTCATGGGTTTATAAATGGTGAAAAAAACAATATTGCCAACTTGCCGCGGATCCGCCAATGCCATTTAACTAAGCTTTGGATTGGTTCACAACCCAAAATTTACGCACAGGTCAAAAACG